>NC_069499.1:1298805476-1299176726 GCF_027579735.1 Bombina bombina | reverse complement strand
GATGGAGCATTGTCCTGCATGAAAATATTTTTTTTCTTGAAGGATGCAGACTTCTTCCTGTACCACTGCTTGAAGAAGGTGTCTTCCAGAAACTGGCAGTAGGACTGGGAGTTGAGCTTGACTCCATCCTCAACCCGAAAAGGCCCCACATGCTCATCTTTGATGATACCAGCCCAAACCAGTACTCCACCTCCACCTTGCTGGCGTCTGAGTCGGACTGGAGCTCTCTGCCCTTTACCAATCCAGCCACGGGCCCATCCATCTGGCCCATCAAGACTCACTCTCATTTCATCAGTCCATAAAACCTTAGAAAAATCAGTCTTGAGATATTTCTTGGCCCAGTCTTGATGTTTCAGCTTGTGTGTCTTGTTCAGTGGTGGTCGTCTTTCAGCCTTTCTTACCTTGGCCATGTCTCTGAGTATTGCACACCTTGTGCTTTTGGACACTCCAGTGATGTTGCAGCTCTGAAATATGGCCAAACTGGTGGCAAGTGGCATCTTGGCAGCTGCACGCTTGACTTTTCTCAGTTCATGGGCAGTTATTTTGCGCCTTGGTTTTTCCACACTCTTCTTGCGACCCTGTTGACTATTTTGAATGAAACGCTTGATTGTTCGATGATCATGCTTCAGAAGCTTTGCAATTTTAAGAGTGCTGCATCCCTCTGCAAGATATCTCACTATTTTTGACTTTTCTGAGCCTGTCAAGTCCTTCTTTTGACCCATTTTGCCAAAGGAAAGGAAGTTGCCTAATAATTATGCACACCTGATATAGGGTGTTGATGTCATTAGACCACACCCCTTCCCATTACAGAGATGCACATCACCTAATATGCTTAATTGGTAGTAGGCTTTCGAGCCTATACAGCTTGGAGTAAGACAACATGCATAAAGAGGATGATGTGGTCAAAATACTAATTTGCCTAATAATTCTGCACTCCCTGTAGCGCTTTTCTCCCTGTGAGACTCAAAGCACTTTACAAATATACCAACATAAGACATAAAAGTTATGAGTTTCTGAAGGTCAGATAAGCGGACTGAATGCCTGATGGAAGAGGTGGGTCTTTAGCTTTTTTTTAAAAGTCTGTAAAGACGGTGCCTCTCTGATTGCGCACGATAAAGAGTTCCAGAAAGTAGGGGCAGTGTGGCAGAATGCTCTGGAGCCTGAGTTTGTCCTTATTCTTGGCACTGAGAGGAGGGATGTGTTGGCTGACCTATGTGAACGGGATGGGATGTAGGGTGTCAGGAGCTCTTTCAGGTACTGTGGGCCTTGGTTGTTTAAGGCTTTGAAAGTCAGCAGGCCAATTTTAAAATATGTTCGCCATTTAATTGGAAGCCAATGCAGGGAGTGGAGAACAGGTGTTATGTGGCAGGAGCGAGTTTGATTGGTCAATAGTCTGGCTGCTGCGTTTTGTACTATCTGAAGGCGATGGAGTTCTTTTTTTGGGAGGCCCAAGTAAAGTGCATTGCAGTAATCTAGCCTAGAGGATACAAATGCATGGATTAATGTTGGCATATCATCCGGTGGAATTAAGTGTTGTATCCTGGCTATGTTTTTCAGATGAAAGTAGGCAGATTTTATTACGGAGGAAATCTACTGTTTAAAAGATAGTCCAGCGTCAATCAGCACTCCGAGGTTTCGTACCTTTGCTGAACTAACGAGTTCAGAGCCTCCAAGCTCCAGGCCAGTTGGGTGATCGTGGGATATTTTTGATGCTCGGGGTCCCCTCACCAAGAGTAACTCTGTTTTGTCCGGATTCACTTTGAGACAGCTAGCATTCATCCATTCAATGAGGTCTGTTAAGCAACTGTTTATGCGGCATGCTGGGTCTGTAGTATCTGGAGCAAAGGAGAAGTAGAGTTGTGTGTCATCAGCGTAACAATGATACCTTAGGCCATGTCGGTTAATGATGTCCCTCAGTGCTATTAAGTAAATTGCGAATAGCATGGGAGACAGGATAGATCCTTGTGGAACTCCCGCAGGCCAGTTCTGTTGGTGCTGATGAGCTTGATCCTGATATTACTCTACCAGCGAGGAAAGATTTAAACCAGTTAAGGACTGTGCCTCCTAGACCACAGATGTACTGCAAGCGCTCTATTAGAATCCTATGGTCAATGGTGTCAAATGCAGCTGAGAGATCCAGGAGGATTAGAATGGAGTAATCACCTTTGTCTCTTGCCATGAGATCATTTAGCACTCAGACTAGCGCTTTTTCAGTGCTGTGGCGGCATCTGAAGCCTGACTGGAAAGGATTGAATATGTTTAGGCGTGATAGATGGGCTTCCAGTTGAGTTGCCACTACTTTTTCAATTATTTTCCCCAGAAATGGGAGGTTGGATACTGGTCTGTAATTAGTCATGCAGTCTGCTTTCTTTATTTCTTAGATTATGAAATTTGTTCCAGCAAGTGCTTTTTCTGTGGTCAACTATTTTTAATATTGAGCGCCCAGTTGCGCATGTGTTATAGGTCGCAAGTAAAACATTTGCACTCTTGCGGTTGCATCCTTGCGCAGAAAAAAAGACTTTGCAAAGTTGCGAACCCAGGATCACATTCCCCATAAATACATATATACACATAGATATAAATACATATATACATATGTATAGAAATACATGCATATATATGTCTATAAATATATGTGCTCCTATGGATCCCTATGTAAAAGTACTTTTGGTCCGGTTTTTTTTTCACCACCTGATATTTTATATCTTTGAGCCCTTATAACTTTTTTATGCATTTTTTTAAAAATAATTGTATTAGATAGTGTTACTATGAGTGTAACCGTACTTTTAAATATATTTTTGATGTGTTTTGTGACACTTTTTTGACTCGCATTAACAGTTAACCAGAGCTCTGAAGTCGCGGTAATCATTCTAGCATAAATCGTGATTACGTTCACGCATTTGCATTTACTTTCAACTTGTAATACGATGGGAATTTAATTAATGCGCAAATGGCCACAAAAAACAATATGGCTTGTGCGCCACTCATAATCTAGCCCTAAATAAATCTTAGAATGATGTATTCAGAGAAATATTAACTTGAGACTACTATATAAATGTATTATTTTAAAATTACATTCATTTTTTAAATATTGAACAAATAAGGGTAACATTCTAATGTCTACAAAGCAGTGGGTGTTGCCATATTGTAACTTAGGTGTCTTTTTCTGCTAAGGCCAATTAGGGACAGTTATAAATGACTTACTAGAGTGTGCAACCAATGACTGTATGGGGTATAGCTGAGTACTCACTTCCACTTTTAAGAGGAATTTGAAAAGCCAACAATGTTTAGAGTTAAAAAACAAAAGGGGGGGGGGCGGACAATATATTTGGTAGTTGGTCTCTACTTATTAACCTTGATGAATAAATGTGTGGGTCAGCATAAGTAGTAGTGTTTTAAGCATAAAGATAATTTATCAAATAAGAACAAATCCCACAAAGGAGTGAGTGTGTTCAAAAAAGAAATGCTTTTGTGCACTATTTATAAGTAAGAGGATAATAGTGATTGGATAAAATGTAACTTTTATTGTATCACGTTAAAAAGGCAGCAAATAGTAACAGCTTCTTGCTGCTCACACACAAATTTAAAAACACTACACCAGTGCAATATAATTAAGTAGAAATATTAGAAAGTTGGTTCTACAGTAACTACAACAACTTGTGGCCTTGAATATATCAGGGAGAGGATGCTTTATAAGTGCGAAAAACAAAGAGAGTACTATAACGTTAAGTAAATGTGATAGGTTGCCTAGCTAATGCTAATGAGCACAATTAAAGTACTGCTGGCACCATCGTTACTAGGAGAGTATTGGACTAATAAGTTCACCCTTCCCTAGGAGAAGGTTCCCAGCTGTGATTAGTTACTGTAGCTATTGCAAATTTGCAACTTTATTTAATTTTGAATTTCAACAATAGGTGAGCTATTAAAAAACAGGAAAGTCCCCTGACTCGGTCGCGTGTCACATACGCTTCCTCAGAGGGGTTCTCAGAGTTAGATTACAGGAAAAGGGAACAAATAAAATAATGAAAGTATATTTTATTATATACAATTAAACATTTTATATTAGTATTTCAAAGTGTTTAATGTACCTTTAAACAATCACAATGAACGAACCTCATTGGACAGCATTCATTTAGTTTGATATAATATAATAAAACTATCCGTTCAAACTTTAATTCACTGGCTCAAAGATTTAACCTAAATTGATGATGAGTAGACCATATCATATTTGCATTTTGTTCTAGTCAATCTTGGTCATCTAATATATATATACACACAGAATCAAAGAACACCTACTTTATTAATATTTTTAATGATAAAGACTCAGATTTATACTTTTAGCTACTAAACTGTACTGCACAAAATGCTCTTAGTTTCTAAAAAAAAAATATATATATTTTTTTTCCTGCAGTCAATCTTAAAAAAGAAAAATAGAATATACTTTAAGTGGACAATTAATAAAATATGATATCATTGCCTTTACATATCGCTAGTCCTTGTGGCAGCATGAACGAAAGTACAGGCAACATTTAAAGTATTCTGAAAAGATATGTGTACCTTTTGAAGCAGCTACATAAATCCTTCTTTGGGTGATTTATCTTGGTAAAAAATGATAGCTTTTAAAATGTGAAGTTTAGAAGAGGTAGCGGGTATGCTGTAGGCCTCTCATTCATTACACTAATAAAATTCCATAAAGTGAACGTAACCGCTAGAGGGTTTCACTACTTGAAGACAAGTGCAGTGATAGACACACATTCTATCTCTCAATAGCAAGCAGATATTATCAACAGAGACAAAGGGAACAAAATGTATGACAATCAGTCACTCTTCATCACGTTGAGATTTGTAGCTTGCTGCTAAATATGCTTCCTCACAAACACAATGTTATCCTAAGGCTAGACGGGGTAGCTGTATCTTTTTAGAAAATTCAAGGGCATTTGATTCTTTTCCATTTAGTTGAAATATTGCTTTCTCGTACGGCAATGGCTATTATCAACATTCTGAGTTTTCCAAACTTTTCTTTCTGGAAGACAACTTTTATTTGATTTATTTTTACATGTATATTTGTAACATCTGTAGAGCAATATTCTATAATATCCAATTACATGACATGCAATTAGAGAGGGAGACCTTAGTTATTTATTAAATGTACATTAGGAAAATGGACTTGGTCATTTAAAGGGATATTACTGACCCTAGCTTACTATGGGTTTGTTCAAAATCCTTTAGAAAAGCTTATCAAAAACTTCAATGGTGAATTGTGTAGAAAAAATCATTACATAGATTAACTTTTCTAAACAATTTTGATCAACCCCTAGGTATTTAATCAAGTGCAAACTGGTTAATCATATAGGTAAAAACAAGGTGATTAAACCAATTAGAAACACACAGTCACATAAAGAATCAATTTAGCAGCCATTTCCAACTTGTGAATTTCAACGTATGCAGCTCTCAAGTGGGACTTTACTTATGTGTTTCACCCATTTGCAGGATTAAGCATATAGGGTTATTTTTTTAAGCTTTCGGTGCTGGCTCTCTCATGCTGTCTTAAGACCGCTGCTGCTTGACCTATCTGCAACCTCATAGGTTTGTGGATTGAAAACATCCAGGATCCATTCGAGCAAAGATACACAATATAATTCTGGTAGTGAAAGTGGATTAGAAGTCCCAAAGTGTGCAGATAAGAGGTTTGGCTGGGCAAGAAAATTCTTGTACAATGTTAAAATCTGGCAGTGGATGATGCCCCAGAGACCCCAAAACTGGGAGGACAGGTTTTTTTACATCCTAATTAGAATTTTACATCCTAATTTTCATAAATGGGGGCCCTAGTACGGGTACAAATCTCAAATCCAGAATTCCAAAATCCAAACTATTCTGAAATCTAAACCTTATTCAGTCCCAAGCAGTTTGGATAAAGGGATTTCTCTACATGACATGCTCTAATAACTTAGGTCATGTATTCTTTTAATTAAAATATCTCATTGTATTGTATGATAGACTTGCATTTAAAATATCTAACTTTTTTTTTTATGAAGAAAAATTACATTTGTTTTTCACTTTGGCAACATTTGCGTGGCTGTTTGACAATACGATAAAGGAGGTCTAATTAACGCCTGTCACCATAGAAACATATATTTAATATTGAACAAATGTAACAAACATACCATTTTTTGTGGAACAAGAATACAGCAAATGGTGATTGCTTATATTGATATCATTTTGTGGTTCCTTGTTTGATAAATGCTTTTTATGTACAAAAAAAAAATACACAATCTATGTGTGTACTTTTCATGTTATATATATTTGTTTAATCTAAAATAAAATAATAAAGAATTGTGGTTCATTTTAAATTCAGATTTGTAAATTGAATGTCTCCCTGTTTAGTTAATGTAGGGTATTTTAAATAATTTCTGAAGTCATGTCTATTTTCTCTGCTATTTACAAGACACTGACATCTGTCTATCAGTCTCTGTGTGTAGTTTGGTTGAGAGTAGAAAGGCTGTATGCATGCTGAGTTTAAAGAGACAGTCTTGAAATTATTTTCAACCTCATTTCCTCCCTATGGGTTTGTGTCTGTGCTAACCTGATGAAAAAGCACTGTCTTCATAGCCATCTTCAATCAGTCATTGTAGTCACTGTTTGAACAATGTACTTCAGGGATACAAATTATCCTATCATAATAAAATACCTTAGGCACAATCTATGCAAAAACAAACAAAAGAAATAAATTACAGAGATAAAATTACAATGCTTTTACTGTTTACAAAAGTTTATATTAACACAAATTTAAATATCCAATGCTTAACTTAGTATTTATTAAATCAGTTCAAATAAAGCATATTTATTGCTTGGTTCTTTTTGTATATGACATCTTTTTATTTATTATACAAGATATGTGAAAGGAATGCCAGAAGAGGCTGAAGTGTGTAAACATGAGATTGATACATACTTATGTAGAAATTTAGTACATTTAATATAGGACATAACTATAAAAACAACACAATTAAAAACAGCACAATTAAAAAATGAAATATAAGAATCTTGTGTAAGACTAGAAGCAATTACATAGAAAAACAAGTGATCACTTGGTATTTGCAGGTCGCCCAGATAGGGTGTATGTACATATGACTGAGTGAAAAAAAGTGAAAAAAATAAGGAAAATAATTGAGAAAAAACATGGGGGCAAAAATCTGTAAGTGTCCAGATAAAAGATAAAAAAACAGGATCAGTGTGTGTCCAAGATGGAGATAATTAATTCCAATAAGATGTTCCAATATGGAGTATGGTGTCCGGGATTAGGAAAAAGAAGTATACCCAAAAATTCAAAAAGTTAATGTGTCCAGGGATGGGGAGAATCCAAATTGTGAGTGCGGTGGAGTGGTGGTCCAAAAAAAAAAAAAGGTTATTGATTCTTGTGGAACCTGTAAATGAAAAGAAAATACAAGGTGCAGCAACACTGGATGGCAGGTAAGGCTTTACCTGATGCTCATACAGAAAACTCGGCTGGTTTGTCAGGCAAATCGTCAACGCAATTTGGCCTTGAATAAGACCATTCTCAAGACTATACCAGCTCTATGGGATAACTGAATATTTATGAGGCTATTTGTCTATCAAAAAAGGGGGTTTGTAATTGAAAAAAACGCCAAACAAAACCAAAGAGATGTGATCCGGAAGTGATACCGGCTATGTAACTTACGGTTCTTTGAGAGTGACTACCAGTTTGCGTGTCAAAGGACATTTCGTAATTTCCGGTCACTGCAAATATTAATTGCGTCACTTCCGGTGACCGGTATGGCAACAAGATGGGCCGCTTATTCGCCATCTTTCTTTTGGGCATTTTCATATACATCATTACTAAAGTCGTTACCTAGATACTACATGTGGCTAATAAAAATTTATATCTAGATTTTTAAATTAAAAACCACTAAATATATAATTCTATGTAAAAACCCACTTAACCATTACAATTAAGTTAAGTGAAAATAAACACTGTAAAATGGTCTCCATTGTTTCCAAAGAATTTATTAAAAAATCAATATATGTTAATAATGAGAAATATTTACAGGTATATATACACATCTATTTTACAGCAAAACAGTCCAAATAATTAATACAGGGCAACTCTACCACAACCCCAATTTGTGCAACACTGCTAAAACAATCCCAGGAATATACTCTTTCTTTAATGTGTTCTTTAATGTGTGCTTTCTTGCATTGTCCAATATCAGCCATTTTCATCAGGAGATGGAAGAGAAAGAGAGAAAAATAGAGACTGTTTCCCAATTTTATTCTCATTTCAAAGAGGTTTGGCCTATCACATGCCAGTCAAGGCTGATGGGAGTGTCTTTAATTAAACACCTAATTCAGAGAGAAAGGTGTATCTGTAATGCTTGTGGGATATTCCTCTATAAGACCAAACTTGACCAGTAGTCTTCTTATCCCAGCGTCAAGTGGAATAATAGCAAATATCCCAGAGCAGAGAGAGTTTGTAAAATGAGGTAAGCAGTACTCACAGTAGGCAGGGTATTCCTTGGCGGCAACAGGAAGACAATCCAGAAGTATAGCAGTTCAGGGGAAAACCAATAGAAGGACCAGAAAAAGGCAGGAGTCAGCAACAAAAGGAAATTCAGCAGTATAACAGTTCAGGGGTAAACCAATAGAAGGACCAGACAGGCAGAGTTCCGTAACAGTATAGCAATCCAACAGTTCAGGGGTTAAGCAGTCAGAGTGGTCAGACAGGCAGAGTTCAGCAACAGTATAGCAATCCAGCAGTTCAGGGGTTAAGCAGACAGAACGGTCAGACAAGCAGAGTTCAGCAACAATATAGCAATCCAGCAGTTCAGTGGTTAAGCATGCAGAGTGGTCAGAAAAACAGAGTTCAGCAACAGTATAACAATCTAGCATAAAGTAATACAACACCCAGGAGCACACTAAGCAACACCTATACTTGGGCTTTGAAGATAGTAAGTGAACGACTTACAAAGGCGTAGGAATCGCGCCACAGGAGATCCGGACCGGCTTCAGAGGGGGAGAGACAATTCCGCATGCTCACAGGAACCGCCGCATCCCTGGCAACAGCCAGAGCAACAACTGCTGTGTCCCTGGCAAAAGCAAGAGCGGCGCAACATGACATAGCCCCCCCTTCAAGGGTTCCCTCCAGGAACCAGAGTCAGTTTCAAAGGATGAATAGCATGGAATCTTGAGACCAATGATGGAGCATGTACATCACCGGCAGGAACCCAGGAACGACCTGCCACAGAGTATCCCTTCCAATGCACAAGGTACTGTAGTTGCCTGTGCTTGTATCTGGAGTCCAGGATCTTAGCAACCCCATACTCAGGGTCACCATGGATCAGAAGCAGAGGAGGTCGAAGCTGAGTATATCTGTTCCTGGTGTAGGGCTTGAGTAGCGAGATGTAGAAGACTGGGTGTATGCGCAGGGTTCTGGGCAAGGCCACTCAGTAGGCAACAGGAGACAGTCTTTTAAGGATCTTGTAAGGGCTGACAAACCTAGGCCCTAATTTGTGACTGGGTTGACGTAGACGAATATGTCGAGTAGAGACCCAAACATGCTCACCTACTCAAAAGGCATGAACAGAAGCTCTATGATGATCAGCAAACCTCTTGTATCTGGAGACAGCTGAACGTAACTGAGAGCGAAAACGTTGCCAATGAGTAGTGTGGTTAGTAACATGTCGGTCTGCAGCAGGAACCCCTGTGGACTGAGTAGAAAGAGGAATGACACGAGGTTGGTAATCTGTTGCGGCTTGAAATGGAGAACATCGTAGAGAAGAGTGCCAGTGAGGCCAGCTCAGCTAGGGGTAACAATTCAGACCAGTTGGTATGGAGAGTATTAAAAAAAGTTCTGAGATTGGCTTTGAGTTATTGATTCACTCTCTCAGTCAGCCCATTAGTCTGAGGATGGTAACCAGAAGACAAGGAAACAGTGGTTCCAATAAATTTGCAAAAGGTTTTCCAAAAACTAGAGATGAATTGTGAACCTCTGTCAGAAACAACATTCACGGGAATGCCATGTAGTTGGCCATGTAGTCATACCACATGTAACAGAAAAAGAGATGATAATTCTTGGGCAGATGGCCATTTCTTTAGGGGCACAAAATGTGCCAATCTGGAAAATTGATCCAGCACAACCTAGATAACAGTATGATGGTCAGAAGGAAAGAGGTCCACAATGAAATCCATTTTTATGTGTATCCAAGGTTGTTTGGGAATGGACAACGGTTGGAGTAAGCCTGGAGGCAAGGATTGGGGAGTCTTATTAGGAGCACAAGCCGTGCAAGCTTTCACATAGTCCTGAGCATCAGACTTCATGATAGTCACCATACATGTTGGGAAAGAAGCTTAAAATATCTTGTCAAACCAGGATGTCCTGAACGTTTATTATCATGAGCCCAGGATAGCACAGGGGTGCGTAGGTTCAGAGGTACAAAGAATATATCGGGAGCCGCAGGAATTTCAGGAGGCTTTCTAGACTGGGCATGTTGCAGTCTTTGAAGAAGAGAGGTGTTAAGTTGAGCAACCACACAGGAGGGGGTATGGTGTTTTTAATAGGATTTTGAGAGGAATCACTAGACTGAGGAAACTGATGGGAAAGGGTGTCAGTCTTTTTATTTTTGGTCCCAGGAAGATAAGAGACCACACATTTAAAATGGGAAAAGAACAAGGCCCACCTGGCCTGTTGAGGATTGAGTCAATGAGCTGTCTCTAGGTATGCCAGATTCTTGTGGTCAGTGAGAATTTGAATGGGGTTGGCAGTACCATCTAGCCAATGATGCAATTCAGTCAAGGCCATCTTAATGGCTAAGAGTCCACGATTACCCACATCATAATTCCTTTCTGCTGGAGTAAAGCGTTTGGAGAAAAAGGCTACAGGGTGCAACTTGGAGGTTAAAGGATCTCTTTGAATTAAGACTGCTCTTGCTCCGATCTCGGAGGCGTCAACCTCTAAAGTGAACTCCAAATCAGGATCAGGATGGCAGAGCACAGGAGCAGAACAAAAGGTCTTTTTCAGATAAGAGAAGGCATCCATGGCTTCAGGAGGCCAATTTTTGCAGTCCTTGTTACGTTTAGTCAACTCAGTGAGTGTAGCAACTATCTGGAAAAAGTTCTTTATAAACTTGCGGTAATAATTGGAGAACCCCAAGAATCTCTGTAGTTCCTCTAATGAAGTGGGTTGAGGCCATTCCAGAACTGCAGTGAGCTTAGAAGGATCCATGGCAAAACCTTCCTTTGAGATGACATAGCCAAGGAACTGGATCTGAACTTGATCGAACTCACATTTCTCCAGTTTGGCTTCCAGAAAATTGTCTCTGAGGCGAAGAATACCTGTCCCACATGTTTATGATGCTCCCCAAGGGTGGAGGAGAAATTAAGAATATTATCCAGGTAGATGATGACAGTGCGATTGAGGAGGTCACGGAAGACATTATTGACAAATGCTTGAAAGACTGCAGGGGCATTACACAGCCCAAAAGGCATTATGAGGTATATGTAATGCATTGATCTTGTGTTGAAGGCAGTCTTCCATTCATGCCCTGGGAATATAGGAATAAGATTGTACGCCCCACATAGATCCAACGTAGTAAAGTAGCGAGCATTTTGGAGTGAATCATAAAGTTCAGTGATTAAAGGAATAGAATAGTGATTCTTGATAGTGATGTTGTTTAGGACTCTGTAGTCGATACAGGGTCTGAGCCCACCATCCTTCTTACTGGCGAAAAAGAAGCCATCCCCAGAAGGAGAAGAAGAAGGGCGAATAAAACCTTTAGCTAGGTTCTCTTGAATATAGTTCTCCATGGCCTTGGTTCAGCTTTGGAGAGTGGATAAGTCCTCCCTTTAGGAAGTGGTGCTCTAGGAAAGAGGTAAATTTTACAGTCATAAGGATGCTGGGGTGGCAGCACATCAGCTGCTTTCTTTTCAAACACATCTGTAAAATCTGCGTATACTGAGGGAAGTCTTGAAGGTTTCAGTAGACTTGCTAAGGGGATGTGGTGCAGATGAGTAACCTTAGCCAGGTAGGAGTAGAAGCAGGAAGTACCCCAGGAGGCCAACTGTCCCTCAGTCCAGTCAAATTGCGGGTTGTGTATATGAAGCCAAGGAAGACCAAGGATGACAGGCTGTGCTGGGGAATGAATGACATCAAACTGCAACTGTTCGGTGTGAAGGACTCCCACAGTCAGGGTTATGACGTCATCTCCTCACGCTCACAGGAACCACGCATCCCTGGTAACAGCCAGAGCAACAACCACCGCGTCCCTGGCAACAGCCAGAGCAACAACGGCCACGTCCCTGGCCACAGCCAGAGCGGCACGGTGTGACAGTATCTGGGGGGAAGGGATTTTAATAACAGCTAGGTCAGTAAGTTATGTCACCACATTCTCTCACTTTTTCTTCTCCTATGTTGCCTCGTTTTCTAATTATACACACTAGTACAGAAGAACACAGTGGGAGCGAAAACCTTACAGGGAAAATTCTCTCACCATCCCTTTGGAATATCATTCCCTCAACGATACAAGCTCTTCTGTACTTTCCTAGGATTTTCAATTCCTAGTCTAACTTTATACTATTTGTTAAAAAAAATTCACTCAAAATTATACATAGAAACACAAAATCCTATGCTAAACCCCATTAGCAACATTTATACAATTAAAAGTTCCTGTATGAGTGCATGAGTTTGAGAACACTAGATGGGTATGCATGTAGTAAAATCAAGTGTGAATTGTGCCTGTAAAACAAAAGTATAATGGTTCACTGAAGTTCTTTTGGCATCTGGTCCTTGCTCGTGCTTTACCAATCACCTCTCTTTGAACCAATTTGTTTTTTCCAAGACCCTCAAAGGAATGAAAAGAGATTAAAACCAGGCTTACTTCACACTACAACACTTCATCTGCAGTAGAAACCACATTCACAGTTATTAACTTCAAGTTGGGATGTGCCTCTATCATTGCATCATCCAACTCTCCCTCTTACTTAAACTTATGTTGCTTTGCCTATACGATTATTTACCCCTTTATGCTATATATTATTTTTGCCTAATGCCCCATTTTATATCTCCATTGTGATACCTTTTATACTTATTTACTTTGTCCAATGCCACCATCATAGATTCTTGGTTAGATTCTTGGTTAGATCAGTCCTGATGACACCTGAAAAACAGCAATCTATAATATGTGTTATTGGGGAAAGCTGGAAGGAAAGGTGAGAAGCCTTCTGTCTTCATTGGTTTTCTTCCTGCAAGATAAGACTTTTGACAGTTTACATGGAAATGTTCTTGCATGTGACCTCCCAAAAATGATCACAATGGAGGTATCTGTTATTTGTTTTTAGAAAGAGAATGCATCAATTAACTATGCATTCTAAATATTGGCATATTTAAAACTTATTTATGAAAACACTTAAAATTATTAATTGAACTTATAACTAAAGTACACATTACATGATGCAAATGCACTGCAAACAATTATGCTTATAAATAGGGTTGCACCGATACCATTTTTTTAAGACCGAGTACAAGTACCGATACTTGTTTTCAAATACTCGCCGATACCAATTACCGATACTTTGTTTTTTTAATGTCATGTGACAGTTAACCAAGAACAATACAGACTAATTATTTAAGATTCCTTCTTTATAATTATGAAGGACTGTAACTTAAAAGACATTATGAAATAATAAAACAGTTTTATTTGTCATAAAGTTCACAGAACATGTTTATAAATAAAAATATTACAATAAAATATATTAATAATAACAACAAATAACAAATATAAAATCACAACCAACCAAAAGTGCAATAAAGTAAAAAATAGAACAGTGCACTGTTTAATCATGGGGAACAACACTATGGGCTAAATTACATTTGACTGGTAAGCTTTACCAATGCTCTCATTACATGTCCTACTCCATTAAAGTCTATGGAGTTGGAAATGTGAACAAAGCATTGATAAAGCTTACCAATCAAATGTAATCTAAATCTAGTCCTATAATTGCAGGATAAGTGTTCATTAGAATTAACTTAATTTTTGCCATGAGTACTCTTCCTGCAATTATATAAGCTAACCTATGGATGTTCCTCAGAGTACAGTATGTTTTGAACGTCATTGTGCAAGATGAGAACTAGCAGTAAAAAGGCAATTTATCAATTAGAATAATTTTTCAAAAGTTAGTGGCAAATTCTTTTTAAGGAACAGAACAGAAGCCTCTCTGCATGTTCAGCTATAAGTCTGTTTTTGCTATCAGTAAGGAGGTTTGACTCTAAGTTGAACAGTCTTTCACTTTCAACACTACTGCATGGGGCAGAAATATATTTTTGGACCATTTTAGCCAGAGCTGGAAATCTCAGTTTATTAACTGACCAGTACTTCAGGGGTTTGTCTGAACGGGGTACAGTGATCTCTTCTACAATAATACAAATAACAGCAATTTGTATTGGCAGAACAGTAGCAAACAATTTTTAGTTTAGTCTCCACTTCAGCTTAAAATGAAATGGGAACATGCAGTTTGAAAAAAACGCCACAAGATAGCATATGGGTAGGAAGTGGAGGTATCGGTTTAAGTATCGGTGCATTTGCACGAGTACAAGTACTCATGCAAATACTTGGTATCAGTACCGATACCGATACTAGTATCGGTATCGGTGCAACCCTACTTATAAATATAAAAAATAATTTTAGAAACTCAATTTGTTCTTGTATTCTTTTGTTTTGTTGTTTGAGTTCCCAATAACTTAAGTTGGCCTTATTGCTTCTCTCATCTGTCCTCAACCTCCAATTTTTATACTTATTTTCTCCTCTGTTTATATGACCATTTAAATTCCTGTCTTTCCAGTTACCTGAATATGATTCTCTACATTTCTGATATCCCCACACATTCCTTCTGTTACCCTCTCTGATTCCTGCCTGTGAATTTTCATATTGTTCTCCAATGACTGTTTCATGACTGACATTTCCTTAATGGTGTATGGGTGGTAATTCCACCCCTTCTCAGCTCTAGTGAGCACCATTTCAAAGTTTGTGGAGTTTGAATCATACAGCTTTACAAACTCCTGACATTTTCTAGGGAGAGCTTCAAGTACCCTCTGTATGTAAGCTTGTGACCCCCAGATCATTTGGGTCTGTGGCTGACGCAGCACACACCAGAATAAAACTCTTTTTGCTACTTAAAATGGCCCATCTAGAGGCCTCATTGTAATTTCACTTATCTCTTATTCTAGACTAGTAAAATTGGAAAAGGTTTTAACTATTCTCCCAGCCTGATCAGATATGCTTCAGTTGAATCCCAATAACCTGTTGGCATAGGGGCCTATGGCATCTTGAAGCAATTCTGTCTATTCCTGCATGTTCATTCCTGCTTTTATGGCTTTTTCAGCCCCCTTGTGAAACCAATGTGAAAAGTTATTAAAGCTGTTTGTGGGGATTGTGCCCCACCATTTCTGAAAAATGTCTTTATCTGCTACAGTTATTGTCCTAGTCTGATTTGAAAAACCTGTAGGAACTTTCAGGGTGTTAAAATTCTCAGATATTATTACAGGGGCAATTGGAACAGAACTTGGGTTTTTAGTGGGACCCATTGGCATATTATCTTGTTTTATCACTTTTTTTGGCTTTCTCCTTTGTGACAGTGAGTGATCACAATCTGCATTTTCACCAGAAATATCACTAATTATTTTTTCGTCTCGTCTTATTTTCATCTGTAACTCAGTAATTTTATCTATGCATTCCTTTTTACTGGGTTCCATTAATTTTAACTGACGCTGTAATTTACCGATCTGTATGCTGTTAGTTAAAGCCGATAGCTTAATACACTCTATATCAGTCTGTGTTTTATCTAACTTTAATTTCAGATCTTTATTTTGCTCTGTCAAGTTTCCAATAATGTTTGCTAGTCCTCTTATTGTTGAAATAACTGTTTGTGCTATCATACATTTTCTTTTATTATTATTAATCTTTTTAAGACTTGCTATCTGTGTTAGTACTTCTAAGAAACTTTTAAACTTGGGGATCTTAGTTTCTGGGATGAGGAGTGGACCATTAAACTTATGGATATAGTTGTTAAAATAGTCACAGATTTACTGTGAAATATAGTTTTTCCCACTCATTTTAGCATATACCTTTTAGAACTAAAAGAAAAAAATCAATATTTTCCTAACCACTGAATGTAATCTGGGGAACAGACTCCAACTAGTGTGTCTCTCGCAGCATAGTAGTTTTCTTTTTAAAAGATGTTAACACAGGATGTACAAGGTACTATTGAGATGCTAATTTTACACAATAAAGGATGTATAGCAGTTTAGCCATCTAGCAGAGGTAGTAATTAGATCTGTTTATAAGCAGGTCAGCTTTCCAGCTGTGGTTGTAATATAGTAAAATTTTAGTTTTCCTAACCACTGCTCAATATTTTTTATTTTAAATCTGGGGAACAGACTCTGAATAGTGTGTCTCTCACAGCATAGTTTTCCAGACTATTTTTCCTCCCCCAAATGCAAGGAATTAACATTAGCATATATATAAATGGGGCTATGAAACACCAGACTAAAACAGAAGTAAATCTCATTTTTGTTAGAAAATGGCACATTACAGGATGTAATTTGAATTGTAATTTTATGTATAGACAGAGAGCAATTTAGATTTAGTGTAAAATATTGTTCTAAACTATATTACATGTAAATGCAATCCAGAGAGTAGAATCTAAATAGAGTGTCACACACTCACAATATACCTTGCCAAACTACCTTCCTGCACCTTCCCCAACAGGAAGGAATTTACATTAGCATATGTATAGGGCAAGCTACAGAAATGAATCAGACAATACCTTTGTAAAAAAATTGTCCTAGAAAATTACAATCTTTATAAAATGGACATTATATTCAAAATGTGTCTGTTATATTTATAAAGGAGCATAAGTCAATCACTTTAAACTGACTAGGACAACTCCTAAAGAAAGGCTGGTCCTCTAAGCAAATGACCATCTTCTTTGTAAAGTAACAAAGTTTTGTAAAGCTCTCTTTTTTTTTTTCTTTTTTAGATAGGACAAAGACAACAAGTAAATATCATGTGCCTTCAATTCATTACAATTTTACAGAAAACAATAATTCTAAACTATTTTACTCTCAAATTAATTGTTTAAACAGTGTATAAATGCATGCAGTGACCAATAAAAACATTATTTGAAGAAAACACACACAACAAGTCTAGCAGCGACAACTCTGATAGAAAACTGGCTCATCAATAAAAAAGGTATCCATTTTCCAAAAAACAAAGAAAAATACAGTAACAAAATGCAGGTAAACTGTAAACTCTAAATCCAAGCTACAGACAATGTATGAAATACAGTAAAAATAAGCAGTATTTGTATACAACCATTCTAAAAATTGCTACAAAGTTTACCTTTACTGCACTTAAAAACACACAATTTTCTTTGACTGAGGCCCAAGGCTGAGCTAAATGGAAATGCAAATTTATACAGACCAAAAATACAGGTTTTTAAAATCTGTAATATTCTAAAATTAAATCAACATTTTATCTAATTCCTGCAAAACTAATTGGCATATGGATTTGTCTACAATTTCGTGGCTGCCAAAATGTGGTTATTGAAAATGTATATCTAGATTTTTAAATTTAAACAGCTAAATATATAATTCTATGTACAAACTCACTTAACCATTACAATTAAGTTAAGTGAAAGTAAACACTATAAAAGGGTCTCCATTGACTCCAAAGAATTTATTAGGAATTAATATATGTTAATAATAAGAGAAATATTTACAGGTATATATACATATCTATTTTACAGCAAAACAGTCCAAATAATTAATACAGGGCAACTAACTCTACCACAACCCCAATTTGTGCAACACTGCTAAAATAATTCCAGGAATATACTTACCCAAATTCTTTAATGTGTGCTTTCTTGCTTTGTCCAATATCAGCCTTTTTCATCAGGAGATGGAAGAGGAAGAGAGAAAAATAGAGAGTGTTTCCCAATTTTATTCTCATTTCAAAGGGGTTTGGCCTATCACATGCCAGATGGGAGTGTCTTTAATTAAACACCTAGTTCAGAGAGAAAGGTGTATCTGAAGGGAAGGGATTTTAATAACAGCTAGGTCAGTAAGCTTTGTCACGACACTAAAGATAAGTTAACAAATTTGAACAATATAATACATTGGCATCGTATCATATATAAGGGATCCGGTGTTAGTCCTTTGTTTAGGAGACCTAAGCGCATCATTAGTATATTAAGGACAGGTTCTTGAGAATGATAAATAATGCGGAATACATAAGTAATGATGTCTAAAAAATAATTTTATATATATATATATATATATATATATATATATATGACAAATATCTTAAAAAAAATTATATTACAAAATATATAATAAAAATAGAAAATATAAAGTAAAAAATCCAAAATACCCATATTAGAAAATATATGCATAATAGAAAATATATATACCACCCAGAGTTTCCTATGATACAATGTAAGGTGCTATATTTTTGATACAATTAGTACAATTAATGCAGTACTGCATGCACCATTAAAGAATGAGCAAAAACATATAAAAAAATACAGAGAATATAGGGAATATACAAAAAATAAAGAAAATATGAGTATACAAAGTATACAAAATACATAATATATATATCTATAGAGCTTATTAGGGAATGCACTTATTCCAATCTTATATATTATTGGCAAGAGTCTGAGATTGGAAGCAGATATAGTAGATATATTATTACTAAACCATTATTTACAATAGCAACATTATCTTCATTTAGTATACTATAGACAAATCTATACAGCACATGTTTAACCCCTTAATCACAGCTGACGTACCAGGTACGTCATGCAAAAACTAACTGTTAATGACAATAGACGTACCTGGTACGTCAGTTGTCTTACAGAGTGCTGGAAGCGATCGCAATCGCTTCCAGCAGCTCTCAGAGTATTGCAGTGATGCCTCGATATGGATAAAAAGTTAAAAATAAAAAGTTCAAAACATTAAAAAAAAATAAAATATAAAAAGATCTGGGAGGGGGGGGTTGGGGGTATTGAGGTGGGGCTGCTACACTACAGAAAAGTTTGAAAATACTGTTTTTGGGGGCAAATTGGGTACTGGCAGACAGCTGCCAGTATCCAAGATGGCGGCAATTAAGTAGCAGGGAGGGTTATAGAGCTGTTTGGTGGGGGATCAGGGAGATTGGGGGCTAAGGCAGGGCTCCATTACAGCTGAATAATTTTAAAAAAAAAATAAAATAAAAAAAACTCCTTTTATTTAGTACTGGCAGACTTTCTGCCAGTACTTAAGATGGCGGGGACAATTGTGGGGTGGGGGAGGGAAGAGAGCTGTTTGGGAGGGATCAGGGGGTGGGATGTGTCAGGTGGGAGGCTGATCTCTACACTAAAGCTAAAATTAACCCTGCCAGCGCCCTACAAACTTCCTAATTAACTCCTTCACTGCTGGGCATAATTCACGTGTTGTGCGCAGCAGCATTTAGCGGCCTTCTAATTAACAAAAAGCAACGCCAAAGCCATATATGTCTGCTATTTCTGAACAAAGGAGATCCCAGAGAAGCTTTTACAACAATTTGTGCCATAATTGTACAAGCTGTTTGTAAATAATTTCAGTGAGAAACCTAAAATTGTGAAAGATTTAAAGGTTTTTTTTATTTGTTCACATTTGGCGGTGAAATGGTGGCATGAAATATACCAAAATTGGCCTAGATCAATACTTGGTGTTGTCTACTACACTAAACTAAAGCTAAAATTAACCCTACAAGCTCCCTACATGCTCCCTAATTAACCCCTTCACTGCTGGGCATAAAACACGTGTGGTGCACATCGGCATTTAGCGGCCTTCTAATTACCAAAAAGCAACCCCAAAGCCATATAAGTCTGCTATTTCTGAACAAAGGCGATCCCAGAGAAGCATTTACAACCATTTGTGCCATAATTGCAGAAGCTGTTTGTAAATAATTTCTTTGGGAAACCTAAAGTTTGTGACAAAATGTGTGAAAAAGTGAATTTATTTTTTAATTTGATCGCATTTGGCGGTGAAATGGTGGCATGAAATATACCAAAATGGGCCTAGATCAATACTTTGGGTTGTCTTCTAAAAAAAAATATTTACATGTCAAGGGATATTCAGGTATTCCTGACAGATATCAGTGTTCCAATGTAACTAGCGCTAATTTTGAAAAAAAAAGTGGTTTAGAAATAGCAAAGTGCTACTTGTATTTATTGCCCTATAACTTGCAAAAAAGCATTTGAACATGTAAACATTGGGTATTTCTAAACTCAGGACAAAATTTAGAAACTATTTAGCATGGGTGTTTTTTGGTGGTTGTAGATGTGTAACAGATTTTGGGGGTCAAAGTTAGAAAAAGTGTGTTTTTTTCCATTTTTTCCTCATATTTTATAATTTTTTTTATAGTAAATTATAAGATATAATGAAAATAATGGTATATTTAGAAAGTCCATTTAATGGCGAGAAAAATGGTATATAATATGTGTACAGTAAATGAGTAAGAGGAAAATTACAGCTAAACACAAACACCGCAGAAATGTAAAAATAGTAAGAAAATTGAAAAATAGTCCGGTCATTAAGGGGTTAAATAGAAATCTCAGTTAGTATGGTAATACACACTGGGTCCTATTCTGTGAGTGTGCTGAAAGACTATTTACTGATGGTCTATAAAATAATACTAGGTGATTATAACTGTTATATAGAATCCTGAAGAGAACAGAGAGACAAGAGAGGCGCCACCATAAAACAGTAACGTATAGATATATTCTGGATCACAGGATTAAAACCTTTCCCCCAAAGAAGAATCTACTCACAAACGGAGCGGCACAAGATGAAGTGCCAGATACAGCTAGTCGGGACTGTTGTGAGTCACCCGACAGACACGCTAGAGCGTCACTCCATCACTACTTTCGTCACAGGGGCTCGTCCAGTATAGATGCCAAATTCTCTAAATCAAGCACAGAGGTGTCTTACTGGAAATGCCGGTCGGGTATACAAACTCCAGGAATAGCGTGGTCAGATATACTGGTAATACCACAATAACGCAGAATAAGGTGTGTAAAAATAGGACAATTTATTAAAAAGTCTAAAAACATACAACAACGCGTTTCTCAGCTTTAAACAAGCCGTTTCATAAGGCTGATTATAACTGTTATAATATCAATAAGCATCAAAGTAAATAAGATGATAATGTATAGTGCATTAATGTAATTGGAAAATGTCTTAAAATATCTTGTGATTACTTAGTGTGGAAAGCAGTGTTGTGTGGATAAGTGTTCACAAGAGATGGACTACCTCAAAATCAGCGTTTAGACTGCGTTTAGTTTCCACCTCTCCAATCTTTTGCTACTTTACATATATTTGAAGGCGGTGGTATTCCCTTTGTGCTTTTCCTTAATATGTTTATATATGGGAACATCATCTTTTCCCCACTCAATTTGTAGGAGATGTTCTCTTATATGGTCTTTCAACTTTCTACTGGTTTGGCTGGCATACTCGAGTCCACACTCACATTGAATTAGATTATACCTTTGTCAGAGCAACGTAATATCTGTTTGGCTTTAAATCTTTCCTTCGAGATAAAGGATTTGAAGTGATCTTTTTTAAGGCCATGTTTACATGCCTTACATTGATGACAAGGGAAGTAGCCTCTAAGAATGCTTCCCTGTAAGTTCTTGGTTATATTCACTGATGTTTTTTTCACTTAACTGGGAGCTAGAATAGATTTCAGATTTCTGATCTTTCTATATATGAAATGTTGAGTGGGACTCAAGTTTTCACCAATAATATTGTCCTCCTTTAGGATATTCCAATGTTTCCTAAATATTATTTCTATCTTGTGTTTGTTCTGACTGTATTCAGTGATAAAGGTTACATCGAGTAGGTCATTAGAAAGTTCTTTATCTTTCCTGATTTTATACATGAGCATAGTGTCTCTCTCCATTTTGTTTACTTCGCAAATGTTTTGTTTTATTTTTTATTTCAATGGTTTTTATTGGTTTTGTATAACAAACTAATACAAATAAAACAAACAATAATACAAAAACAGATCTGTGATTACAGAGCAGCTGCCGTTAATCCAAGCTGTTACAGAGTTACGAGCTAGTATAAGAAGATTTCTTGTTACTTTGCTTCAGATTGAAGTTCATATATAAGCAACCCAAAGAGTCATTCATAAATTTTAATGCTTTATACATTTAATTTGGAACAATGGTCCCTTATGGGTGTTAAGGGGTTATCTAGTTACTATTAGCTTTAGTCAGGTGTCCAGTCTCATAGTCTGTTGGGTGTATAGTGTTTTAGTGTTAAGGTAATGGTGTTTAATCATATCCCAGTAAAACTTTATGTCTAAAAAGACTTCTAGTCTTTGTGTTCTGAAATAACCATTTTCCTTCAATATTAGTGTTTCCTCCATATGGAGTAACCATTCTGATATCAGGGTTTTGGCTGAATTGAGGATAAATTGTAAAAGGCGTTGACAAATTTGGCATACTTTCGGGAGGGGTACATTTAGTAACGCAGTGATGGGCCTCAGGCTAAATATGGAGGTAAACAGAGTTTGTAATAGGGATTCTATAGAGTTCCAGAAGGGGCGGAGAGTAGGGCAATTCCACCACATGTGGAGCATCGTTCTTCTTTGACCGTAACCCTTCCAGCATTTATCAGATGATGTGGGGTATATACTTTTTAAACGCGTGGGGGTTAGGTACTACCTTGTTAATACTTTGTAATTTAGTTCTAATATTTTTACAGATGTGGATGCTGTTTTAGTTAGATGATAAAAGCGATTCCATGTCTATTTATCTATTTCGGGTTTGAGTTCTATTTGCCATTTATGTGTGAATGCCGGCAGCTCTATGTTGGAGTTAGCTGACAATATGGATTTTGCTACTGACAGAGAGTGTCTAAGTTTTTCTTGAGATAGGCACTGTGATTCAAAGTGTGTTGGGGCTCTAGTCCTGTCTTGTCTATGTTCAGACATGTCCACTAAGTGTAGTAACTGTTTGTATTTAAGCCATTGTGAGAAGGCACCATTTAGGTATTCTGATAGTTCATGTCTTGGCTTTACTTTAGAGCCGACTAGTAGATTATATATTGGGGTTGTGAATCCTATTTCTAGTTGTGTTGGCATTACTTTTGTGCAATCTAATCCTCCTAGAAATTCAGCATTTGGGGAAATCTGTGAAAATGGGGATCTCTGGGTCGAAATATGGGGATGCATTTTTATCATCTTATGCCAGATAGAGAACACATTTTTATAAAGGGAGTGTTTGCTGTTTCTGTTCTATGGGTTTTGGGGATCCAGCACAATACCCCAGCATTCGGGACTCTCAGGATATGGGAGTCTATTGTTATCCATGCTTTGGTGAGTGAGTTTCTATGCCAGTCGAGTATTCTTTAGAGGCCGATTGCTTTATAGTATGTTTCTAAGCAAGGGAGGCCTAACCCTCCCTCCCTTTGTGGTCTATATAACGTATTTCTGTTAATTCTGGGTTTTATTGGTCCCAAGTATATTTGTTTAACTGGCCTTGCCATTTGGCAAGGAATGGTGTAGGAATTTTAATAGGAACCGCTTGCATTATATACAATATTCTGGGTAAGGTGGTCATCTTTAGTGTTTGGCTCCTACCCCACCAAAAGAAGGGCAACGTTGACCAAGAGTTTAGGTCAGTTTGGGTAGAATTGAATAAGGTAGAGTAGTTTAGTTTAAAAAGTAGTCTGCCATTGGAGGTGAGATTTATGCTGAGGTATTTTAGCGCTGTAGTTTGTAATTTATATGGGCACTGATTCATTAGTGTGCTTAATTCTACCTTGGGGAGATTAATATTCATTAATTAGTTCACATTTGCAGTAGTTAATCGAGAAGTACGAGAATTCCCTGAATATTTTTAACTCATTTGTGACTGCTAGTAAAGAGGAGTGTGGCGAAGTAAGGGACAACAAAATGTCGTCACTTTGTACTCGTTTCCCCCTAAGGGTATTCCTTTTATATGTTCGTTTTGTCTAATGTGGGACACTAATGTCTCTATGCTGAGGACAAATAACAAGGGAGAGAGAGGGCATCCCTGTCTCGTACTGTTACCTATTTGGAATTTATCTGATACGAGTCAGTTGATCCTAACTTTGGCAGTCGGGGCTACAATATAGTGCTTGAATTCTACTTATGATTGTGTCTCCAAAGCCAAAAGTGGATGTGTTTATTTTCCCATATTTCATGTTGATTTTTAAATCTAGAAAATGAATACTCTCATGACTGTATTCATATGTGAATTCAAGGTTAGTCGTATTAAGATTCATAACGTCTAGAGTGTGTATTAAATCATCAATACTACCCCTCCAAATCATCAAAACATTGTCAATATATCTCCGATAGAGGACCAAGTCCGCGCTAGCAGGACAGGAGTCCCAGAAGATTGACTCCCACTTGCCAATGTAGAGGTTTGCATAGCTTGGTGCGAATTTAGTCCCCATCACAGTCCCACAGAGTTGTTTGTAGAACTTTCCATTAAAGTAGTTGTGTTTCAGGATGTAGTATATAAGTATTCTATCCCTTTCAATATAAATTCTTTCTGAGTGGGAGGCATATTCAGGTCTTTATTTAGGAAATACTTTACCGCTGCTATACCTTCTTGATGGGGTATACAGTTATATAGGGAGGTTAAGTCACAAGTTACCAATATGTATTCTTTTTCCCATGGAATATTATTAAGAATGTTTAAGACTTTGATAGAGTCTCTCAGATAGGCAGGTAGTTCTTTGACATGTTTTTGAAGATGTTTGCCGATGTATTCAGACAAATTACTCATAATAGATCCTATCACTGAGATTATGGGTCTACCTGGGGGTTGGGTTAGGGATTTATGGATTTTGGGTAATTGATAGAATATTGGTATTTTATTGGTATTTATTTATTAGCCATTTTATAGCCAGCACAAAGGAATATTTTGCTAATATTTATGAGTTTAAATAAACAATGATTATTTTCATCTTTTTTGTGTGTGTTTATTTTTTTAAAGATATATCAAGGAGTACTGTCCGTAGTAAGAATAAATAAATAAATAAATATACAAGATAATCTTCACCGGGTAAGGGTCCTTTTCAAAAACAGCCCATAAACAATTCAATGCTTATTATACGAGTAACACACTAAACCCTGGAGCAATGCTCTGTCTACTTACTCAACCAGTAGATAATAGGGAGAAAGGAACCACCAGATATCAGTTATCTTTACCCGCATCTGTGGCATCTTTGGCGTTGCTCTCCAGCATGGGTCAGTTACACCTGTCACGGTCCGATGACGTCATGCAGGTAAGTCTCTTACCCGAACTCTTGGAGATGAGGATAGGTAGGCCGAGTTCAGTGCCTGGTAGGTAAATCCACACTGAAGAAAAATTAGAATCCGGTATTGTAAAAATTAACTACAATGAGATAAATAAAATTGTTCACAAACACTTTCCCCTATTGGCCGCAGATGATGGGCTAACGGGACTGGTAGAGGAGGGCTTAAGGTTCACATCCAAAAAATGTATGACCTTAGGGGGCATTTTGGCTCCCACCCAGTTAAAAATCAAAAGTACCGCCTCTTCCAGATCCTGGCTGTCATGTGTGAGGACCTTCAAATGTGGTCATAAAAAATGTAGACCCTATGAATTCGTCAAAGTAACTAAGGAATTCACTTCATTTGTTACTGGTGAGACCTTCAACACAGGAAATTGTGTCAACTGTCTATCGACTTTTGTCATTTACTTAACCAGTTGTCACCAATGTAGACTTCAGTACGTAGGTCTCACTACACGTGACATGAACTCACGTATTAGGGAACATCTCTCGACCCTCATGACCGGACATTCTTCCACAACCTGGTGCAACACTTTACCCATGTTCATTGGGGAAGCCTAAACACCTTTAGTTGGAACATTATTGCAAAGGTATCCAAACCTAAACGAGGTGGGGACCTAGTTCAAATGCTAGCTAAGAGAGAGACCTATTGGATCTTTCATTTAAAAACTAGAATCCCTGAAGGTCTAAACTCACATTATGATCTTATAAATTTCTGGGAAAAGATCTACGGTGGGGTTTATAATTATATCGTACAGGATTAAATGTATTAGTATTCTGCATCTCATATGAAAACATATTGTCTTGGCTGCTTAGAGCTTTTGCTATCCACAATGTGTATTTAACATTTTTGGTTGATACTTTTTGTTAATATACATATATATCTGCATTGGTTCTGTTTCTGCTCAAGTGGCCTTAACTGTACATGTTTTTTTCCAAAATATATCTCTTAAGTGGTAACTTTGTATATATTTGTTAAACATTTCAGCTCTGCATATTAGGAAACATTTCATTGGCTACAGCTAGCTTAATTGACTAACCTATGATAAGGAGAATAGCTGGAGACGCGGCATGTTTTCACCAATAGAGTGGTTTTATTTCTTTTTTAAGGGTGTGTGAGAGTTAATCTAGTATAGCTATGATTACAGCTAAAAGCCGAAATGCGTAAGCCGGATAGTGTTGCGCTTGTATGTTTGCACCTTGCTGTGTGCATCTCCGTTTTAAACTCCTACAATAAAAGTTAATTTTTACAAGACCGGATTCTACTTTTTCTTCAATGTGTATTTTTTTAAAGAGACATGGAAATCAGAGGGACATTGTACATTAGATTTTTCCTAACCAAGCTCCATATTTTTAGATGTATACTGATGTCTACAAAATCCTGCAGCTCCTGTTTGTATAATCTGTCTTTTCATATGCAGGGAAGGGATGAGTGTCTGCTGTTCCTGTTTTCTTAGCCCCTTTCACTGGGTGTCCCAGCCTAACTGCATCAACAGTGTTAAATTGAGAGCTTCTGATTAAGTTTTTAAATGGTTTTATACTGGATTTTTAAATCAGTATCTGTGCATATTCTTCTGTATAGTAGTGTCTATTATATGCAGTTCTATGAAAATTAGTGTATACTCACTGTTTATGGTTTAATAAATCATGTGTTAAAATTTTCCACCAAGCAGATCTAGGTATGCTTATGAGCATTCACAGTTCTTAAACTTTATGTCTTTTATAGGCAGCAATTCCTACAGCAATGTTTGTAACAATGTTATACATATGATGCTTAAGATAGGTACATGCACATGAGCCTGCCTAGGTATGCTCTCACTGAAAAGAGATTCATTTAACAAAGGATAGAAAGAAGTATATTTGCGAATAAAATTGGGAAATCTTGTAAATTGCAGGCTACTAAATCAAGAAATGTTAGGTTTGGATTCCACGTCTTATTGAGTCATTAAAGAATTTGATAGATACATTTGGGATATCCTGTTTTATCAGCATATGAGCTACACCATGGTTTTTAAAGTTTAATATATTGCTCTTTTTGTAAACTTTTGTCCCTAAAAAGATAGACCTCTCCAATACTTAAGCTATGTGCTGCCCGCATTTAGCATTGCACAATTTGGCTCTTGGGCAACACTGCCCCCTGCTCTCCCTCAGCCAATTGAGCACAAGCAGGGGCTGTCAATCTCTCCAGTCGGAGAAGTCCAGGGCGAATAATAAATGCCACTTTACAGTTGGAGTAGCAGGTTAAGATGCAATGATCTGATGACTGCTGCAAGCGCGCTCGTGCATTCACAGATTCTTAAATTGTATGGAGGAAAATATCACCATACCGAAAAGAAGCTCCACAGAATAACATAAAAATTGGAGAAGTCAACTAACTAGAATAGAGCTTCATGTTGTTAACATTATGAACAACAGGAGAAGTAACATGAACATTCACCTCTTACAAAAACAGAACAAAATAGCAATAATATGAAGTCTTCATTTATACCAGCAGCTGGTAGGTTACTTAAATAATTTGCAGTTAATAAAAACTGTTGAATAAAAATGATAAAAGTTATTTTAGAAGCAAGTGATACTGACAACACTAGGGTACGTGCACTAGTGTCATCCATAGACCTTAGTGAATAATAAGCTGTGAAACCTTTGTAAAGCTCATTTGATTGAAAACATTGCAGCTAGTGACATAAAATGAAGGTGTTTGTTGGGCTTAAGTGAAAATATGTAAATCTGCAAGCAGAGATGTTATTCAAATCAAGTCTGATAATTTAACTCTTGCTCAATGAGCTCCTCCCCATCCCATCAGCATTCCTAGGTGACATCATACTATGGACGCTCCAGTGCTATTTTGGTTAAATTTTTAAGCCGTTCTAATATTTCAGGAACGCGTCAATTTTAATTAAAAGCAAAAAATAAATAAATAGATAACATGATGAAACCAATAGCAAAATGGAGTTAAACACACAAATACAAGTATAAAACTAAAATAATGTGGGATATGACAGGTTTTTCAAGGGAATACCCATGGAATTTCCTTGAAGCAAAATAAAATCAGCCAAAACAATATAATAAATAATAATAATATAATAATAATAATAATAATAAGTGTTTTAATTGCATTTTTTTCACTTAAAGTGAATGCAAATTTTGATACTAAAGTGCCCGTTTTTTAAAAATTTGATTAAAAACAGGGGCACTTTAATTCATCAAAATTTACATTTCACTTGTGCTGTGAAAAAAAAAATTACAGCAGCTCTAGCTTCCTCCACCCGTCGCAAACCCTCTTCCTGGGTCTAAAATGATGAATCCGGCTTCCTCCAATCACGGCATTGAATCAGACACTGATTCCCTCGGGGGGGGGGGGGAAGCTGTGATTGGAGGATGACCTATCCATCATTTCTGACATCAGAAACGGCTTGCGACAACCAGGGGAAGCTGGAGCTGCTGTCAAGTTTTAAAGGTAAGTTTTTTTTCACAACAGGAGTGAAATGTAAATTGTGATGAATTAAAGTGTCCCTGTTTTTAATCAAATTTTTAAAAACCGGGCACTTTAGCATCAAAATTTACATTCACTTTAACCATTACTTTCAACTCCTGACCTACAATTAATTATTGCAAATCTTTTTTATTAATTTTATATTAAACATTTTTTATACAGTCAAACTCTTCGTTGCAGTCGTATGTTGACATTTTTATGATTATTTAATTTGAGCTATATTTAAACTTTTTTATTAAATTTTAATCCAGCACAAAAGTACTAAAAACATGTTTTGTTTTCTTATTGATTAGAATACTGCTAATTGTTTCCATGACAGATATAGTGGTTTTATTCTTAAACAAATGCAATTAAGAAGCTTAAAGGGACATGCAAGTCAAAATTAAACGATTCAGATAGAGAATGCAAATGTAAAAGATATTTTAATTTAGTTCTATTATCACATGTACTTTGTTCTCTTGGTATACTTTGTGAAAGAGTAAATCTAGTTAGACTGATAGGCGCCTAGGAGCATGCATGTGTCTCTAGCATTCAATGACAGCAGTGCTTACAACTATATATAACACTGCTATAAACACTGTGCCAAACATTGCTGCTAGATAGCTAAAGATATGTGCATACTCATGAACTCAACTATGAATACACTTTAACAAAGGATACCAAGAGAACAAAGGAACATTGATACTATAAGTAAATTGGAAAGTTGTTTAAAATTTCATGCTCTATCCAATCCTTTTAAGTATAATTTAAGCTTACTGTCCCTTTAAACCATTTTTTTTTTCACTCCCCTCTTTCGTATCCTCTCTCTCACGCTACTATTTTCCAGCTTTCTCCCTCTATTATTCTCTCTCCGCTCACTTTCACCTTTCACTCTGCTCAGGCTTCCACTCACTCACCCTCTCCTCACTCACCACAGCTACTTAACTAGTGTTTCAGGCCCATTTGCTTGAGCCTGAAAAGTTAATGCCCCAAAGATGAATTTGCAGCTTTATAAATGGGCCTATTATTTGTACTTGTGGGTCAGTAAGATTGAATTGTATTTACAAGTATTTCTGATTAAATACATTAATGAAGAGGCGGATGCTTCATAAGACCACTGCTCCTTAACCTGTCCTCCACCTTTTAGGTGGCGGATTGAAATCATCCCAATTCGATCGGGATGATTAACAGCCGCTGCTAGCGGCTGATTGGCTGCCAGTGAGCAGGGGAGGCAATACATAAGCATTTCATTAGAAATACTTGTGCAATGATAAATGCCAACATTGTATGCTGTCTGCATTTAGCAATGTCAAGCGGACATGATTCGCTATAGTGAATCATTTCCGCTCGACATATAGTAAATCTACCCCATTGTGTTGATATATATTTATGATTGCATATGCCTTGGTTCACAAGATGTGTACAGCCCAATCATGAATAGCTGCTCTGGAGCCAACTTTATGTAAGATAGAATCCCATAATAAAATTTCCTTACTCATATGAGCCTTTTTTCCACATTTATGTTCCTTTATGATAAATGTTTTCGTGTGTGGCGCAGTTTCTTTCATGTATGTGGTCCATGAATTCTGAGGTATTGGAATTGACCCCTTTGCATTTTATGTAATCTAGTCCACTAACTAGATTCAAATTGATAATTGAAAGTGATTCATCATACAACAATAATTGTGCAATGGAATTCTTACTTTATGATATAGAGCAGTGGTCTCAAAGTAGAGGCCCTGGGGCCACATATGGCCCTCAAGATAGTTTAATATGGCCCTGCCTTTTTTTTATTTTTTTATTGAGGTTAAGAACAGGATAATACAGAGTGCCATAAACATAGGCTCACATACAATTAAATACAGTGTACAGCAATGTGCAAGTTGGTGTATACGTGTAATTGTTAGCATACAATTTCAGAGCCATCTAGTGGTAAGTTGGTGTACACGTGTTATTGTTAGCATACAGTTTCAGAGGTGTCTATTGAGCAATATCAGTTGACAATGACATATTATAAACTTATGGGCCATAAGGTGGTCTAAACCTCAAGTTTTCTAAATTAATATAGGTAAAAGTCCCCTATGAGAAGCTAAACATTGTGTGCAATATGAGCTCCCCCTATTAAAAATAATGACTATTGATGGGCAATCAAAGATAGAGATCAAGCTAAAAAACGGGGAACTGGGGGGTAAGACGAAAAGGGCACTCGTTACTATACCTAGCAAGGATCAACTTTGTTGTCTAATCTATCTGAACATATGAAACCTATATGGACTGCCTTCTGGTGGTAAAAATCAGACACTGCACTAGATCCCTGTCCAAGCCACTTATGTTAATCAATTTTAGATACTACAGAGCCCACCCTATATCTACAGTGCTTGCTACTAAACTGTGGGAAGTTTGAACTTTGCATTGATACGCAACCCAAATAGGAGAGACGTGCTAGTAGAATCATTAGCCTATTCTAGATGACAAAATAAACAACACACACATGAGCAGGTGCTAATAAACAGTACTTACTTATATACCAGCAAGGGTGCCCTAGACAGACTTAGTAATGCACAAGACATCAATGAGCAGGTGTTATAAATAGTGTTTACAAGCATATAATAATGAAACTGCTCTAAACAGACCTATTACAATACAAGACACAAATGAGCAGACACTAGAGCACTGTACTTACAGGTAAACAATAATACAACTTAAATAGGCGTAATAATGACCCCAGCACAAATGAGCTTATGCCAGGGCCCATTATTTACCCGTATACAATAGTACTTCCCAAGAGAGAGCAAAAACAAACATATTAGTTGAATGCAAACTTTTAACTAAAGGGAAAAAAAATGGGTTAACGTGAAAAAGAAAATACAGGCGACGTGTAGCAGTCCTCTTAGACATTAGATCCTAAATTCGGCAGTGAACTTAACGCTTCAGACCACATAGTCTTATTAGAAAGTTCCAACACGGAAATGGTATTTATATGCACCATTAGTAAAAATGCCGTGCTACATCCTCTAAGCCTAGAAAGCAAATAACTGAAGTCGTGTCAGACATATGAGGTAAGAAAACGATAGTGAAACAGTAAAGCTAGGGCGGGAGGGAGAATTTGGAAGTCTATTAGCCCACTCTATTGCGGTCTTGCTGGGCAGATCTCCGGCACCAGACATCCCTCAGATAGCTCAGTTCCAAGAGGAAAAAGGGAGTTTTGGCTAGTAGCAAGGTTACTTCAGGAGCCAGTGCTGTAGTGTCTAGCTCTAAACAGGGCCGTTGGGGAGACAAAAGGACAATACCTGAGTCGCCGTAGGCATTCAGTGTCTCCGTGCATATGGGGACAAGGAGCGGCTGTGGGCAATATAGCAAATTCGCAGTGAAGTCTCGCCTTCCCAATGCGTCTTCTGATCTAGGTAATGTAAGTATTAGCAGCCAGTTATTATTTCTTGGTCTATCAGAGATGTTAGCTGCAGCTTCAGTAGATACTGAAATCCTGGCATCCGACCCTGCTGTAAGAACAGATCGTCCCTTGATGGTAAGGCAGCCGTGGGCCTCCCTCTGTGCTGCATTACTTCTGGTTTTAGGATCTGTGTCCATGAGCGTGTGAGGATGTCTAGTAGTGGCCAAAATGCACTGGGGGTGAGAAGCTTCATCTCTCGTCCCTTCTAAGGAAATAGGTTCTGGTTGAAGGAATCTCTCTATGGTGCAGGTACTGAGAGGGTTGGGCGCCATATTTAGCTTCTCCTCGAGTGCGTCTCGATAGCCTTCGAGCACTTGGCTCAATTCTTTTAAGATATATGTAGCAGACTCCATAGTAGATCTCTATGTTTAATTTTGTGCAGATATCTGAGATTGTTACTGATCAGCGCACACATGGCACTGCTCGACAGTGAAGTCCGCTAGGAAAATAACTGGGGGGGTTTGTGTTGAGGCCTGAACCTCAGAAAAAAGCTCCGGATTCTGAGAGCAGGCAGCAATCCTGAAAAGAAGAGTCTCTGCTAATAGGAAATCCTCTGTAGTTCAAAGTGCTATCAAATTGAAGTCCAGATGGAGAATCTAGATTGAGATTTTATCTTGATGTAGCAGGACTACTGGAGCAGCTCAAAATTTTGCGTCCAAGCATGGCCGCCGCCCGGAAGTCCCCCCGGCCCTGCCTTTTTTATTAGGTAAATTATTAATTTAGCCCAATTCATTTTTCAGGGTTATAAGCGGTGTATCAATTTCTATATAGGCACTGATAGATAAATATAAAGAAAAGCATGCAATGTCCAGTGTAGCCTCCCATTATTCACTGCTTGGATAAATTTCACTTAATATTCAGTTCCAGAATGGTCACTTCCCTTGACTCTCACAAGATACATGAATGAATGTCACTTCCAGTTTCTAGTATATCAAGTTCCAGAGCACTCACTCTGTTCAAGTGGCCCCAAGGGGAGAAAAACACTTGGCCAGTGGCCCCGGATACAATGAGTTTGATACCCCTGATCTAGAGAGAATCCCTAATTGTGAGCTGTCCAACGCAATAACATGCATTTGTCTCTTTATATTTGCTAGTAGCTACAATTTTAGCATTTGCTAAGTAGTCACACCAATAAAATCATTTTCTGTTTTATTTGTCTGGCATCAAAAAAGTTGTTAAGCATTAACATTTTTCCACCTACAGATGCATCTTTCATTAAAGTGATTAAAAAAACCTGATTATAGAGCTATCACATTATTTATCTTTCACCTTCATTTTCCGAATTGAGACCTGTTATTAGTGAGATTATAATATTTAATCATTTTATGTGCTATCTAAACATAATGAAGGATGGATTTGTACTTCTGTAGCAGTCATCAGATGACATTTCTAGCAAGAGTCTTCATGTTGACACCAACTGCAAATCTATAATTGCGCTATCAAAATGTACTGTCAGGAGTGGACAAGATAAGTAGATGAAGCACATTTCAGAGCTCCCACCATGGGTTCCTGCTTTTCAGAGCACATTACGTGGTCTTCAGGAAGAATTGTCATAAAGAGTACATGCAGTAAGTCTCAGTAGGTGATATTGTTTGACAAACTGGTTGAAGAAGCCATTGACATACAGAAAGTGCCTGTCTTACTACCCCTGAGATTATGTAAAAAAAAAAATAACATAAATGACAAATGTTATCAGATTGAGAAGTTTGGCTGCATGGAGTTATTTTATTATCATTTGCTTTCAAAGGCAATCCATTGCATTTCTACTTACTTTTTTTTTTTTTTAGAAAAAAACAACTTTATAAAGCTTATAGCAATATGGACAATACTGAAAATAAATTTCAGTTGTGGGATGAAAAATCTTATAGCTGGTTTTATACTAATAAATCAGTGCATATTTATGTAAAATACATTGGTTTTATTTGGAAAAATATTATCAATAACAATAATTACATTTTATTATATTTGATTATTTACTGTATTTGGTAAAATACACCAGATTTTAGATTATAGTATAGACCATGACAATGAAACTAGGAAGAACCTAAAATGTGCTGCTATTTGGGATAAGTTAAAGTTAAATATAAGGTAAACAGTATTTAAAAACTGAGTGTTATCTTAACCCCATATATACATTTACAAACCTGTAGGCACGGTTGAACGCATTTACACACCTGTGCTTAGACTTACACATGTTTATCAAACGGATGCTTACACACCCACACATGATTTTTTATACATACAAAGGCATAAATATGTAAACACTCATGTACTGTATATATTTACATGCACATACATGCACAGGTAGACACAGTTACAAACCAATGCTTATATTAACGCTCCCATTTATATTTTTATATTAGACACATTTAAACACATAATGTTGTATAGGATTACACATGCATGCACGATACAGTCATATACATACAAACCCTTAAAATCGCAGTTAAGGCAAAATTAAACATTCATGATTTAGATAGAGGCCTAGATTACAAGTGGAGTGCAAACATATTAGCGCTATTGAGCGCTATCACTGCACAAGCTAAATCAATAGAGGTCTTATTCTTGCCCTCACATTACACGCTGAAAATAAAAATAGATTGATTGAGTGAAAGCCTCAGGTGTGCTAACTACTCTAAGAGGCCGAATTATCAAATGTCTTGCAAACCTGATCCGACAGTGTGGATCAGGTCCGCAAGACCTCGCTGAATGCGGAGAGCAACACGCTCTCCGTATCCAGCATTGCACCAGCAGCTCAAAAGAGCTACTGGTGCAACTACTCTAAGATGCCGAATTATCAAATGTCTTGCGAACCTGATCCGACAGTGTGGATCAGGTCCGCAAGACCTCGCTGAATGCGGAGAGCAATACGCTCTCCGTATTCAGCATTGCACCAGCAGCTCAAAAGAGCTACTGTTGCAACGCCGCCCTCTGCAGACTCGCGCCCAATCCACCAGCAGGGAGGTGTCAATCAACCTGATCGTACTTGACCGGGTTGAATTCCAGCAATTTCTGTCCGCCTGCTTAGAGCAGGCGGACAGGGTTATGGAGCAGCGGTCTTTAGACCGCTGCTCCATAACTTGTGTTTCTGGCGAGTCTGAAGACTCGCCAAAAACACTGGCCCACAAGCTCCATATGGAGCTTGATAAATGGGCCTCTAAATCGTATTCCTCATAGATTTCTATGGGGTGTTCTACAAAAACCTTTTCTGTCTTTTGGTGGAACACTAACCCGAAGGTACGCTAAACCCTAAAGCCAAAGATACATTTAAATAGCATTGTTCTTCACTCAGAAGAAAATGTTATTTTAAAATTAAATATACAGTATATATATATATGTATATATATATATATATATATGTACTTTGAGGCGCTCCTTCACTCCTTCTTCTGCTACATAAGCTGAGAGTCTTTTGGGCGAATATTTTGGTCCCGTGCTGTGTAGTAAGGCACTCCGGTTGTGTCGCTCCGCTTGTGAGTAACTTTCTTCTGGGGGTCGTTCTGCCTTTGTCTAGGTTCACAGTGACCGTACTATATTACCCTATGTGGCGCCTCTTTTTCTTCCTGCCTTTCTAGGATCAACTTATCATCTCTACTTCATGATAGTGCTGCTGGACTGTTTATCCTTTCTCCTACACACTAGCGCACCTCCGTAGAACTCTCATACTCCTTCTACTGAAATCATCCATTGGTGCTTCGGCATATATGAGGTTTGCTGCAGTGTGGACTGTGTTTTGTCTATGTGACTTATACATCATTGGTTTGTTGTGAGACTTTTAACACAGTATTTATTTATTTGGTATATTGTTCATTATAGGTTTATTATAGGTTCATTTTTGTATTTTGTTCCTTTTATGTATTCGAATCTCAGTATTGATATTTGGATTTCACTTATTTTCTTCACAGCTTATCACCATTTAGCCTAGCTCATTGTTTGGAGTGGAATTTCCCCATTTACTAATCTTAGAATTATTATCGCTCATCTTTTCTAATAAGTTTTATATTGTTTAATTAAATTACTACTTCGCTGGTCAAATTTATATTTAGTTTGTTTTATTTAACACTACTAGTATTTTTATAGAGATCAGCCTGAACTCCTTTCATTTTAGTTTTTTTATGTGAATACCTTTGAAGGTTTTGTATGTGCTAGGTCATTAGCACTCACCACTACTAACATTTTGATCATTCTTCACACCATTATGTTATCATATTCACTATCGACCAGTAATATCACATTTGCACTAATTATATATCACTGATTTTTATTTATTATGTTATCTATAAGTGAGAGAAACAACAAGAGACTATTGTTAGTTTCCCAAAATATACCTACGAATTTGACATTGAATGAAGAACAATCTATAGAGAATCTTTCTATCCATGCTCTATTTGCCAAGCTGGAGGATGCAATTAATATAGAATGTAGACACTGGCTTGATGCTGAAATGTTGCAAAAATATTTAGACAAAAAACAGGTCCCTTAGGATCTTCAAGAGCTGTTCCTTTAAGGAAGATGTAAGTCTAATTTCCCAATGGGAAAATGCATTGAATGACTGTTCCCACATGCTCATGAAGATCTTGATCACACCCAGAAAGCTTTTGGTAGAAAAAACATCTAAAGAGATAGATTTAATTCAAAATAGTTTAGATAAGTTTAGAACACTCCAATTATATGAGGAGTTGAACAAAATGGTCCTACAAAAGACCGACTCCTATCAAAAAGAACTAATGGAGATTAAAAATTGTAAAATTGTTAGAGATGAGGAAGACTATGTGAAAGGAGAGGTTTTTACATTTAATAAAAATAAAATTTCTCAAATTATACCCCCTATGGCACAGGGGAACACCGGACAGGACAGTTTACCAATTCTAACTTCAGAAGGTCCAATAACCAATGAATGGACCATAGTCAATCATCACAAAAATAAAAACAAAAATAAAAATAGAAATAAACATTTTGGGAAAAATTACTTAAATACCTCCATATCTAATTATAATCCCCAACAGCAGGAGAGATATTCTCAGTCTTACACTAGACAACATGAAGGGTCTAATAACAGGTACCAAGAACATTTTTATGATCCCTCCCCATTTGTTGAGAGACGTAATTTTGAAAATTATCACACACCTAGACAGGATCCTGAGGCAGGTCACCATTATCATCAAAGAAATTTTTATTCCAAGACAATCTAATTCCTTCTATAGGAATAATCAGTATCACATACCTAATAGGAACAACTAAGGCCCAGGACAAGGTGATATAACTGCTAAAAACCAGGCACAATATAGAGGTCCACAACATCATATGAAAACACCTTCATCATATGAACCAAACTTACGGCTAGATTTAGAGTTTTGTCGGCAACGACCCACGTAGCTAACGCTGGCTTTCCCCCCCCCGCACCTTTTAAATACCGCTGTTATTTAGAGTTCACAGAAGGCTCCAAAAAGGGAGTGTATAGCATATTTACCGCCATTGCAACTCTCAATACCAGCGGTGCTTACAGACGCGGCCAGCTTCAAAAACGTGCTCGTGCACGATTCCCCCATAGGAAACAATGGGGCAGTTTGAGCTGAAAAAAACCCAAACATCTGCAAAAAAGCAGCGTTCAGCTCTGAACGCAGCCCCATTGTTTCCTATGGGGAAACAGTTTCTAAGTCTGCACCTAACACCCTAACATGTACCCCGAGTCTAAACACCCCTAACCTTACACTTATTAACCCCTAATCTGCCGCCCCCACTATCGCTGACCCCTGCATATTTTTTTTAACCCCTAATCTGCCGCTCCGTTCACCGCCGCAAGATACATTATCCCTATGTACCCCTAATCTACTGCCCCTAACACCGCCGACCCCTATATTATATTTATTAACCCCTAATCTGCCCCCACAACGTCGCCGCCAGCTGCCTACAATAATTAACCCCTAATCTGCCGACCTGACCTCACCGCTACTATAATAAATGTATTAACCCCTAATCCGCCTCACTAACCCTATAATAAATAGTATTAACCCCTAATCTGCCTTCCCTAACATCGCTGACACCTAACTTCAAGTATTAACCACTAATCTGCCGACCGGACCTCACCGCTACTCTAATAAATGTATTAACCCCTAAAGCTGTCTAACCCTAACACTAACACCCCCCTAAGTTAAATATAATTTAAATCTAACGAAATAAATTAACTCTTATTAAATTATATTATTCCTATTTAAAGCTAAATACTTACCTGTAAAATAAACCTTAATATAGCTACAATATAAATTATAATTATATTGTAGCTATTTTAGGATTAATATTTATTTTACAGGCAACTTTGTATTTATTTTAACCTGGTACAATAGCTATTAAATAGTTATTAACTATTTAATAGTTACCTAGTTAAAATAATTACAAAATTACCTGTAAAATAAATCCTAACCTAAGTTACAATTAAACCTAACACTACACTATCAATAAATTAATTAAATAAAATACCTACAATTATCTACAATTAAATCTAACACTACACTATCAATAAATTAATTACATGAAATACCTACAAATAAATACAAATAAATATACTAACTAAAGTACAAAAAATAAAAAAGCTAAGTTACAAAAAATAAAAAAATTAATTACAAACATAATAAAAATATTACAACAATTTTAAGCTAATTACACCTACTCTAAGCCACCTAATAAAATAACAAAGCCCCACAAAATAAAAAAATGCCCTACCCTATTCTAAAATTAAAATAGAAAAGCTCTTTTACCTTACCAGCCCTTAAAAGGGCCTTTTTGCGGGGCATGCCCCAAAGAATTCAGCTCTTTTGCCTGTAAAAAAAAACCATACAATACCCCCCCCAACATTACAACCCACCACCACATACCCCTAATCTAACCCAAACCCCCCTTAAATAAACCTAACACTAAGCCCCTGAAGATCTTCCTACCTTGTCTTCACCATGCCAGGTATCACCGATCGATCCACAAGAGGCTCCTCCGAAGTCTTCATCCAAGCCCAAGCGGGGACTGGAGATCCATCATCCGGCTGAAGTCTTCTATCAAGCGGCAAGAAGAAGTCTAGAAAGGCTCCAAAGTCTTCATCCTATCCGGGCAGAAGAGGAGATCCGGACCGGCAACCATCATCATCCAAGCGGCATCTTCTATCTTCATCCGATGACAAGCGGCTCCATCTTGAAGACCTCTGGAGCGGATCCATCCTCTTCTTCCGACATCCTAAGTCTGAATGAAGGTTCCTTTAAATGACGTCATCCAAGATGGCGTCCCTCGAATTCCGATTGGCTGATAGGATTCTATCAGCCAATCGGAATTAAGGTAGGAATAAGATGGAATCAGCCAATCAGATTCAAGTTCAATCCGATTGGCTGATCCAATCAGCCAATCAGATTGAGCTCGCATTCTATTGGCTGATCGGAACAGCCAATAGAATGCGAGCTCAATCTGATTGGCTGATTATTATATTGTAGCTATATTAGGGTTTATTTTACAGGTAAGTATTTAGCTTTAAATAGGAATAATTTATTTAATAAGATTGAATTTATTTCATTAGATAGGGGGGTGTTAGTGTTAGGGTTAGACTTAGCTTTAGGGGTTAATACATTTATTATAGTAGCGGTGAGGTCCGGTCGGCAGATTAGGGGTTAATACTTGAAGTTAGGTGTCGGTGATGTTGGGGAGGGCAGATTAGGGGTTAATACTATTTATTATAGGGTTATTGAGGCGGGAGTGAGGCGGATTAGGTGTTAATAACTTTATTATAGTAGCGGTGAGGTCCGGTCGGCAGATTAGGGGTTAATAATTGTAGGTAAGGTAGCAGCGACGTTGGTGGCGGCAGATTAGGGGTTAATAAATATAATATAGGGGTCGGCGGTGTTAGGGGCAGCAGATTAGGGGTACATAGGGATAACGTAGTTTGCGGCGGTGTGCGGTCGGCAGATTAGGGGTTAAAAAAAATTAATAGAGTGGTGGCGATGTGGGGGGACCTCGGTTTAGGGGTACATAGATAGTTTATGGGTGTTAGTGTACTTTAGAGCACAGTAGTTAAGAGCTTTATGAACCGGCGTTAGCCCAGAAAGCTCTTAACTCCTGACTTTTTTCTGCAGCTGGAGTTTTGTCGTTAGATTTCTAATGCTCACTTCAGCCAAGACTCTAAATACCGGCGTTAGAAAGATCCCATTGAAAAGATAGGATACGCAAATGGCGTAGGGGGATCTGCGGTAGACATGTGCATGGCGAAAAAATTCGGTTCGGTTCGGTTCGGATCGATTCGTATTTTTTTGAATTTCGTTTCGGAGCAATTCGAATTCGGAAAAATTTGAATCAATTCGGTTCGGATTTGTTTTGGATTCATTCGGATTTGAATAAATTCGGTTCGGATTTGTTTCGGATTCATTCGGATTCGAATAAATTCGGCTGGATTCGGTTAGATTCGGTTCGGAAATTCGGAATTTCGGTAAGTGTTAGGTGGGATTAGACTAGTATTATGTACTGTACATTAGGTGTAACCCATAGCAGAGTGATATAACCTAATATACTGTACAATACTAGCGTAATCCATGGCCATCCGAATCTACCGAATAAATCCGAATAAATCCTAAGTAATTCGGATTTATTCGGTAGATTCGGCACTATTTTAATTCGGATATTCGGTTCGATACGAATCTCCGATTTTCCGAATTTCCGAATCGAACCGAACCGAATCGCACATGTCTAATCTGCGGTATGGACAAGTCGCAGCTGGAAAGTGAGCGTTAGACCCTTACCTACAAGACTCTAAATACCAGTGGTAGCCCAAAACCAGCGTTAGGAGCCTCTAACGCTGGTTTTGACGGCTAGCGCCAAACTCTAAATCTAGCCGTTAGGATCTAGACATAATACTTACAACAGGCCTGCTCTGTCTACTACTGGTGGTGACCAACATTTCACAAGTAATACCCCACATAACCCTAATTCGGGACCATTCAGTATCACGTACCTAATAGGAACAACTATGGCCCAGGACAAGGTGATATAACTGCTAAAAACCAGGCACAATATAGAGGTCCACAACATCATATGAAAACACCTACATCATATGAACCAAACTTAGGATCTAGACATAATACTTACAACAGGCCTGCTCTGTCTACTACTGGTGGTGACCAACATTTTACAAGTAATACCCCACATAACCCTAATTCGGGACCTCCTAATACTAATGTAATCCCTGCACAACCTTTTTTAGAGCGAGGCCCACGCCAACAATCGTGGAAACAGAAAACTATAGCGAGCTATCTAGAGCCTGTAGTCTCCCTGACAACTCCTCAAAAAGGCAAAAGGCCTTACGGCCACGAGGATGTAGAGGACGACGAACAGCCATCAAAAAGGCAAGATTATAGACATTGAATAAAGGGATTTTTAATTTATCCTCACATGTATTAACTGACGATGAGGTGAGAATTTTGGGAAAAGGACTCTCTTTTAGCCCCACCAACAATCATAGTATGTTTTCTTTATTTGTGGATCTTAATCGATTCACCCAGAAACTATCAATGCAGAAATACTTTACAGAAAAATCACTTAAAAACACAACTTACCTTCCTATTTTGACTGATACTATGGATACCAGATTAAATCGGAATAACACTTTGATCTATGATCCTGATTCCCTGGCCGAACAACTTTGTGAGGGTTACATTCATACTAATTTTAGGAACAAATCCAATTTTATGCTGAAATTGATCAACAATGCACACATAGAAATATTCAAACAGCTAGTCATTGAGGATTTTAAACGGATCCCCAGAAATAATAAACGAGACAATCTTTATCCTAACGAGAAGAGGGCCCTAAAGAGCCTTAGAGGAGATAAATCTCTGGTCATCAGACAAGCAGATAAGGGTGGTGGGATAGTGCTTCAAAATTTGGATGATTACTTATTAGAGGCAAGGAAGATCCTTCATGATACCTTGTATTACATACGTTTGAGGCACGATCCGACTGCCCAATATAAAGTGATCTTAAAAGACTTGGTAGTGGATGCCTTTAATGAAGGCATTATTCTCAAAAAGGAAAAAGAATTCTTAATCCCAGATTAACCTAATTTGGCGTTCTACTATCATTTGCAAAAGGTGCATAAGAATCCCATTTGGCCGCCAGGCCATCATAGCTGGTATAGGTAGCCTTACTGATAATGTGTCTTCTTATGTGGACAGTTTCCTCCAGAAATATGTCTTGGGGCTTGATTCATACATTTGAGATTCCTCTGACTTGATTAAAAAGCTGGAGCGCCTGGACATCACTCCAGACCTAATATGGATAACTTGTGATGTACAGGCCCTCTACTCAAATATATCGCATGATTTGGGTCTTCAAGCAGTATCACAATTTCTTGAACAAGATTTTCTACTTCCCATCAAGCAATGTGAATTTCTTTTATCACTTATATCTTTTATTTTGGGACATAATTACTTCTTATTTCAGGACGAATTCTACTTACAGGTTAATGGGACGGCCATGAGCACTAGGTTCACCCCTAGTTATGCTAATTTGTTTATGGGGTTATTTGAACAAAATAACATCTATGACCCTCAATATGGGGCAAACCTGGTGCTCTATGGCCGATATATAGATGATCTGCTTTTCGTTTGGAGAGTTGACATTATGTCTGCCAATCTTTTTGTTGAGCATTTAAATATGAATGACAGGGGCCTTATCTTTATGAGCACAATAGATCCTTCTACTGTGTTTTTTCTCGACTTGAAACTTGAGTTTAAGAATGGTAAGGTTGCTAGTACCACCCACTTTAAGACAGTGTATTGTAATAGCTACTTGGATTTCACTAGCAACCATTACCTTCCATGGAAGCGAAATGTCCCCTACGGTCAATTCAAGCATGTGCGCCGAAACTGCAGCACACTAGCAGACTATGAGACACAAAGCTCAATTCTGAAAGAAAGGTTTATTGAAAAAAAAAATTTCCCATGCACATTGTCGATGGTGGCTATATGAGAGCTAAACTAGATGATAGGGATGGTTACTTTATGACTTCCGTTGACAAGGGAAAGACAGTGCAGGACTTCACAGACAAGTGTCCACTTTTCATTACCTAATTTAATAGTAACCACTATAAAATAAAAAAATATTATCACAAAGCATTGGGGGATCCTTACTAAAGATCCCATTTTGGGTAATCTGATAGGGCCAAAACCCAAGGTTGCTTACAAAAAAGCCCCCAATCTCAAAACCATTTTGGCACCTAGTAAGGTGGTTAAACACAATAAGAAAAATGCCCTTAAGGGACCTATTTTTAGATCAAAATCATATGGGACGTTCAAATGTAGAGACAGCAGCTGCAAATTATGCAACCACATTACAGATAATAATTAGACTTTTAAATCCAATATCACTGGACGCCAATATTCAGTAATAGGTCAGGTTTCTTGTGCCTCACAATTTGTAGTATATCTTTTATCCTGCATTTGTGGGGTCCAATATGTTGGTTGCACATGTAGAAGACTCAGCATTAGATGATCTGAGCACCAACAGAACATGAAAAACAACTGTAAGAACCATAGTGTCCCTAGGCATTGCAATCTACGACACAATGGTAATACAAATTGTTTCTCTATTATCCCCATCGAGTATATTCCCAAATCTCATCTCTATAATCGGTTTTATAGGTTGAGACAGAGGAAGACCTTTTGGATCCATGTGCTCAAAAGTATGCACCCAGCCGGTTTGAATCTTAACATCGATTTGGCTGCGTTCCACTAAATTCTACTTTTAGCTCAGTGATCCTCTATTCTCTCTCTGTCTCACATTAGCTAAATGTGTAACATTTGTGTGAACACATGTCTTTGTGTCTTTCTGTAGACCTATGTAGCAACTTATTGATTTCTTTTTTGGCTTTGGGCCCACCAGAGTTTATTATTTTAGTACCGAGTTCATATTTCAACTTTATACTAGCCATCTACACAATATATAGTGACACCTTGTACTCCCGATCTTACTAATCTAATGGCCCACTCATCTGGGATACCTTAATGCCTATAGTCATTCTCCCCTAGCATCTAACATTAGGATTTAGGGGTGGTGTCATGTGCCATGGGAGGCTGTTCTAGTTCCCCTGTTGTGAATCTTTTGTGTCTGACAGTCAGCTGGTTTTCTGCTGAGTCATACAGGGGCCCTTATTTTGATGGCCCGCCGAGTCATATGGGAGATTCTAAACAGAGGTTCTTTTTATACCTCATTTCAATGACGTATTTTTTTATCAGTCAGGACAGGTGTATCTGTTTTTTATCAGTCAGGTGATCGAATCTGAACTGTAGCTATAGCAATGATTATTTGAAATAAGTTTACCCTTCCATCAATGGTTGGTGCTAGAATGTAACTTTTTTCCTTTTCTGACCAACTTTAATAAGTTAGATACCCTGTCTGTTATGTTTGACATATTATTTTCTGATGTGTTTTATCCTGATTTTAATGTGATGTGTCGATTAGGTTTCGACTTCATTTTTATATTAATATTTATATTATTATTTTTATGTTTCACTATTATCTTTTCCTACTGTGTCTTTAGCACATATTGCACTGTATTTTTAATATCAGTAGGGCATATATCCAATGTATTTATCCTGTCATTACCAGTGTTGGACCCTATATCTGCTACTACTACTCCACCCTTTAGAGATGTACCAATAATCACTGCTGTTGATGAAGTTTGAGGGGTGTGTTGAGGCACTGGTCTCTGATTGGTGTTGGTATCATATATATAGAGCAAGTAATCTTTATGTTTTCTCACAGCCTGATGAAGCAGCATTGTATTTGCTGAAAAATGCGTTGCTGGATTTATAGTGTGTTTAATAAACCCACGTTTTAATATTACTTGCTCTGTTCCAATTTGTTCACTACATTTGTTTGGTCATTGTTTTATGACAACGCATCATCTGCCCGAAACATCTACGAACACCTGTGTTCCGATCACCTGCTAAGGAAATCCCGTGGTGGTGATTGGCGTTCTGTTTCACGTGATCCGAGGCTGCTGTGTGAGAGATCCCGCTGTGAGAGATCCCGCTGAGAGTCTTTCGGGCGACTATTTTGGTCCCGTGCTGTGTAGTAAGGCACTCCGGTTGTGCTGCTCCGCTTGTGAGTAACTTTCTTCTGGGGGTCGTTCTGCCTTTGTCTGGGTTCATAGTGATAATACTATATTACCCTATGTGGCGCCTCTTTTTCTTCCTGCCTTTCTAGGATCAACGAATTATCAAAGGTCTTGCGAGCCTGATCCGACAGTGCAGATCAGGTCCGCAAGACCTCGCTGAATGTGGAGAGCAATAAGCTCTCCGTATTAAGCATTGCACCAGCAGCTCAAAAGAGCTACTGGTGCAACGCCGCTCCCTGCAGACTCACGGCCAATCCACCAGCAGGGAGGTGTCAATCAACCCGATTGTACTCGATTGGGTTGAAATCCAGCGATCTCTAAACGCCTGCTCAGAGCAGGCGGACAGGGTTATGGAGCAGTGGTCTTTAGAACGCTGCTCCATAACTTGTATTTTTGGCAAGTCTGAAGACTCGCTAGAAACATGGGCCCACAAGCTCCATACGGAGCTTGATAAATGGGCCTCTAAATCTTATTCCTCATAGATTTCTATGGGGTGTGCTACAAAACCCTTTTCTGTCTTTTGGCGGAACACTAACCCGAAGGTACGCTAAACCCTAAAGCCAAAGATACATTAAGAAATAGTTTAAATGGCATTATTCTTCACTCAGTAGAAAATGTTATTTTAAAATTAAATATACAGTATATATATATATATATATATATATATATATATATATATATATATATATATATAGGTATCCAAAACACCAAAACTCGCCCACAAAGGAAAAATGCCTGGGTGCAAATTTGTAGAAGATATGCAGCCAAAAGAAAATGCACTCTCAGGACTTTCATAAACAGGTTACTTTTATTTCTGTAACGTTTTCGGAGGTCTTGCCTCCTTCATCAGCATAAATAAAGTGAAAACAAACAAACTCTTAAATAGTGACATACTCACTCAAAATCATTTCAAACCACTACCTGTGCTGGCGCCAAAATTACCGGTGTTGGAACGCATAATGCGTTCCAAATATGCTAAGTGGCGGAAGTAGTGCGCCAAACTACTTCCGGTTGTCAAAATTCTATAGCCGTAAATAATCGGCTTTCTCTATGTGAATGCCATAATTATAAAACCATTGTGGCATATTATCTAAACGCATAAAGCAAACTCTTAGCGTGCAAACGATTGTGCTAATACATTGAATAGTGATAGTAAATGTGACAGCCGCTTGTTGCCATGACAACTTAAACAATGCTGGAGTGTAATCCTGTACAGGGACAGACTAACAGTAACTATGTTTCTGAATACACCAAAGTGTGTTAAAACAGGCATGATGTTTGGCTACAATGTGATTGTTTAAAGATGGTGTATATATTGATAAAAGAGGATAAACAAATCTAATTATTAGGCACGCCAGCTGACCTATTGTGCTATATATATATGTATAGTGTTACCTTATGTTGAAGATATTGAATCAATATGTCCAATATTCATAGAGGAATCTCATATGGAGATATGTACCTCCGATATATAGCCTTCAAATTCTACATAACTAAAATATTAACGATTATCGTTTATCTGCGATCTTCCCATTAGTATGAGCTATTAACATGCATACTATTCCTATCCTCTGTCAAAAACCCTTTATGTATATTTGAAATTTATACCGCTCACCTAGTTCCTATTGAGTGATGGGGTTATATATTAACACCATATTAAATCTCGTTATAAGAGCTACGTGGGTCATATATGTATATTCCACTCCTATCTTGTGGCTAACAATGCCCTCATATGCTCCCTATTTAAACACTCCAAAGCGTTTAAGCACAAACATACAAAAGATGAATAAACTTAAACTTAAAAAATAAACTTAAAAAATAAACTTAAAAAATAAAAGCAATTGATGTGACGGTCTTTCCATTAATTTAAACACTATCCCATTCGGGATGGATTTAGCTCTAATAGTCCTTGATTTTCGTATATGCAGAATAAAGAACGTTTAGTTATTCACTTCTGTATTTATGTATAATGTGATCCACTCTGTGTTTATTTCTGTGCGTTCTTCGTTGTCTTCTATTGCCCCCTGGACCTCTAGGTTAATATTGCCTTTAGGATTGAATGCTTAGTATGCATCATATTCTCCTGGTTATTGTGCCATCAAATTATTTTCCATGTTGTTGTTTTCTTCTTCCTGGGATGCTTAAGGATCTAGTGTCCAGTTTTGGCTATGTGTACTGCTATGTGTGAAAAAAACTGGTAACTCCAAGGCACCACTATCCGACTTCCACGCAGGTATTAGAAATACCAAAGACTCCTACCCCTGGTGCTGTGTGCCAACATGGTTTAGGGGCACCCCTAGAACGAGGCACGCCGACCATACGGCGCACAGAGTCATTATAGTCTAGGTGCCGTACCCTGCGCTTGTATTACATTATATAGCTGTATTACACCAAAGCCTTAAAGTCAGGGGTGGTGTTGAGCCCCCCTGGATAAATGGTACCCAATCGGTACATCCATTGTGCCTCCCGTTGCAGAAGTATTTTACCTCTGTCTCCCCCTCTATCTAATGGGGGTACATGATCAATGAGTGTGTATCTTATTGATGCCACCGAGTGTCTGTACTCTGCACAGTGTCTCGCTACCGGTTGTTCTGATTCCCCGGATTTGTGAGCCGACCTTATGGCATGCCGATGATTGGCCATCCTTTCTCTCAGGGTACCTGTCGTTTTACCGACATAGTGCCAAGAGCATGGGCATACCAATAAGTAGATAACAAACGTGGTCGTACAGGTAATCGAATGTCGTATGTGGAACTGCTTGTTGGTATGGGGATGGTTAAATATTCTGGTACTTATAAGTCCATTACAGGTAGTGCATCCTAAGCATCGATAAGATCCTCTGATGTTGGTATGTGTCCTGGGATTATAGCTTGCCTTTGAGTCAGTTTTGACTAATAAGTCTCGCAGGTTTGTGCCCCTCCTGTAACCGACCATAGGCGTAAGATGTTTGCTAAATTGTAATTTTGGATCAGTGGAAATGATAGGCCAATGTGTCCTTAAAGAGAGTCCAGCATTTCTGGTACTAGGAGAAAATGTAGTTGCCAGTATAATTCTGTCATCCCTGGTTTGTCTAGGTTCTTGGGCCAATAGGGTGCATCCAAAGAACATTCAAAATTTTTAGCAAAGAGAGAGCACTCACCGGGACTAACAATTAACTTGATATGCTTGATATGCTGTATAATTGTTAGTCCCGGTGAGTGCTCTCTCTTTGCTAAAATTTATATATATATATATATATATATATATATATATATTTATACGTATGTATATATATATGTCAGGGTGCCAGGAATCAGACTGAGACGAGAAGTGCAAAAATAATCACACCTTTATTAATAGCAAAAAATAATAAAAAGTCCACAAGTCAAATAACAAGCCAGGAGTCAAAATCAGAGCTGGTAGTCAGACGAGCCAAGTCAGGAGCCAAAGCGAATAGTCAGACGAACTGGAATCAGGATCAAGGAAAACAGCAGAGTCAGCAACAAGCCAGGGATCAGGAACCAGGAAGGACGTCAGGCAGCCAGGTAATACACAGGAACTCTCACAAACAGGTCTGAGACAATGCAAAGGCAAAGCATACTGAACAGAGGCCTTTAAATAATAAGTGATGACATCACAATTCTGAGACTGCATCCTGTCTCACATGGATGATGCACACCAGTCTGGCCATAAAAGGAAGTGCAGGTAATGAGCAGCATCCCCCACAATGCACCATAGTCAGGAAGAGAGGTGAGTAAAATGGCTGCCAGCAGCACATGGCAAACACAACAGGGAGAAAACCATGACAGTACCCTCCCCTCAATGACCCCTCCCCCGCGGGAGGACAAAAGGCTTATTGGGGAAACGGGCATGGAAGGCACGGAGGAGGGCGGGAGCATGAACATCAGAGGAGGGAACCCAAGAACACTCCTCCAGACCGTAGCCCCTCCAGTGAACCAAATACTGTACACGGCCCCTGGACAAACGAGAGTCAATAATGCTGCTGACCTCATACTCCTCATGGTTATCAACAAAGATAGGATGGGGACGAGGCAATACAGTGGTAAACTGATTACAAACCAATGGTTTCAAGAGGGAGACATGAAAAACATTGGAGATGTGCATAGCAGGAGGAAGGTCAAGAGCGTAGGCCACAGGATTAACCCGTCAGAGTATTCAAAAAGGACCAACATAACAGGGAGGCAATTTATCGGAAGGTAAACGAAGGTTCAAGTTGCAGGAGGACAGCCAAACTCTCTCACCAACCTGGTAGGAAGGTGCGGGCAGACGCCTACGATCAGCCTGGAACTTTTGGCGCTGCATAGAACGATGAAGGCAATCCTGAATCTGCACCCACGTGGAACAGAGTTGCTGGAGATGCTCCTCCAAAGCTGGAATACCCTGAGACATGAATGAATCGGGCAACAAGGATGGTTGAAACCCATAATTCGCCATGAACAGGGATAACTTGGAAGAAGCATTAATAGCACTATTACGAGCAAACTCTGCCCAAGGTAACAGTTCAGACCAATTATTGTGGTGATCTGAGACATAGCAACAAAGGAACTGTTCCAGAGCTTGATTAGACCATTCCGCAGCCCCATTGGATTGACGGTGATATGCCGAGGAGAAGGAAAGCTGGATCCCCATTTGAGCACAAAAGGAACGCTAAAATTTGAAGACAAACTGGCTACCCCAGTCCGACACTATCTCCTTGGGTAACCCATGTAAACGGAAGACCTCCCGGCCAAAAATTGAAGCAAGCTCCTGATCAGTAGGCAGCTTCATCAAGGGAATGCAATGTGACATTTTAGAAAAACGGTCAACCACCATAAGGATAACAGTATTGCCATTGGAAACAGGGAGCTCGACAATGAAGTCCATGGAAAGATGTGTCCAAGGACGCTCACCATTAGCAATAGGTTGAAGAAGACCCACAGGAAGACGTTGAGGAGTCTTATTCTGTGCACAAACTGAGCAGGAGGCAACATACGCAGCAACATCAGAACGAAGACCTGGCCACCAGAATTGTTAAGTGATAGACCAAATCATTTGGTTCTTGCCTGGGTGACCTGCGGCTTTAGGATAGTGGTAAGTGTGCAAAAGTTTAGTTCGAAGATTCTCAGGAACAAAACACTTACCACTAGGTTTCTCAGGAGGTGCATTGGTTTGTGCAGCTGTAATGTCCCTTTAAGACATTCCACTTCCACCTTTTCACCTGCCTATAAAACCTCACTTCCTGAGATCTACTTTGCTTGATTATTTTGTTTGTTCTGATTGGAATACTTCACAGAAATCAAGTCACTCCTGCTATCATCTCAAACTGAGTGATATTGAACTTTTGCTTATTTGAATTTAACCCTCAAAAAGGAACTTTCTAACTAATTGCTGCTTTCTACTAAAGACACTTAATCTGCACAGCCATCTGAATCCATTTCATAGATTGCCTGTCAGTCTCTCTCCTAAAGTGCAGCTCCACCACAGTATTACAGAGGATTTTCTCACATCTCCAGCTGCAGCTGATTCATTCACCTGCTTTGCTAGGACTTCAACTCACCTTCCTTCCGGAAGCTACAGAACAATCTCTCAGCCTGACCAGTACTGCAACTAACCACTCAGCTCTCAGGAAGAACTCCAGTCTCACTCCGCCATTACAGCGTTCCATGCTGCAAGGGAAAGCCAAGCACAGGCTACCGCAAGTATAACTCTGCTAATCAGATTCTCTCAAGTTGTTTCTAGTTCATATTATCAACCGTATTTACTCAGTCTTTATATTAACAATTAATCTTATGCTAAAGAACTCTATTTTTGATCTAGCTATCCATATTTGCCTCTGTGAATTTATCAGACTTGCACACTTGTTTGTCTGAATAGAATCATATTTGTCTAGCAGCATTTCCTGTGAGTTCACTCTTAGCAAAACGCTTGAAGCATATTGCCAGGTTATAATTTGTATCTCTTGGCGTTTGCAACTAGCAACACACTATAATTCTAAAAGATACAATTTATCTTACATAATAATCAAGCCATAAATATAAATATGGACTCCCAAGCCATAAAAACAAAGTTTGAAACCTTAAACCAAAAAGTTGATTATTTGGCAAGAGCGCTCACAGACTTACAAACTGAGAACACTGCTTTAAAAAATGTTTATAAGGAAATAATAACTCCTAGAAATCTAGACCCTCCTGAACCACATATTAACCCTCCTGCAGTCTTTTCAGGAAAGAGGTCAGATTTCAGAGACTTCAAAAATTCTTGTTTGCTGCTTTTTTCTATGAAACCCCACACCTATCATACAGAAAAAATAAAGGTGTGTACTGTTATTTCATACTTAACAGGGGAACCCAGGACCTGGGCTAACCGTTTTTTTGAATCCAGTGATGAGATTTTGAATTCACTTGATGCATTTTTTTCCTTAATGGCATCACTTTATGAAGATGCCAACACACAAATAAATGCAGAAACCAAACTTAGATCTCTCAGACAGGGAAAACGTCCTGTTGAGGATTATGTCACAGAATACCAGATGTGGGCCACAGATACATTGTGGAACGACATCACATTAAGAAATCAATTCAGGCTTGGGCTTAATGACATCTTAAAAGATGAAATCTCCAGAGTAGAGATGCCTGAGACCCTAACAGGACTTATTAAGCTGGCAATCACCTTAGACCGCAGGTTAAGGGAACGCCGCACTGAGAGACTGACTTCTGACTCCTCATTTAAAAGACCAACTGCTACCTATATCGACAGAAACACACCAGTAAGTGTCCCCATGGAGATTGGCATTATCAGGCTCCCCTCACACCAGAGGAAAAAGCAAGGAGACGCACCTCTAACCTATGTCTTTATTGCGCTAGTAAAGATCATACAGTGGGTACTTGTCCCATTCTACAGCGTACTAAGAAGGGTAAGCCATCCCATATCTATACTGTATCCCTGCAGAAACAGACTCATGCACTTACCGTTTTTCTATCTTTGCAGTGGGATCAACATCAGTTCAAGACTGAAGCTGTTATTGACTCTGGCGCATATGGTTGTTTTATGGATGCTTCCTTTGTCAGAAAAAATAAAATACCTATAATTTCAAAGCAAAACCCTCTTTTTATTAAGGTAATAGATGGATCTTTAATCCAGAAAGGACCGGTAACACACCACACCATCGCACTATTGTTACAGACAGAAGAGGGTCATGTTGAATTTCAAAGCTTTGACATCATACCCACAGCCATTCACACAGTCATCTTAGGTTTACCCTGGTTGGTAAAACACAATCCTAGTATCAACTGGGAAAAATGTAACATACATTTCACTTCTGAGTTCTGTAAAAACACATGCTTCCCACAACAGACTATAGCTACACTACAGACTACCATACCTCCTGAGTACCAGGACTTATCTGATGTGTTCAATATCAAAGAGGCTGAGACCTTACCACCCCATAGGACTTTCGACTGTCCGATTGATTTAGTTCCAGGTTCAGCTGCCCCCTTTGGTAAAATATACCCACTATCACAACAAGAGCTACAATATCTCAGAGACTACCTAGATGAAAACCTTAGAAAAGGCTTTATAGTACCTTCTGTATCTCCCGCAGCAGCGGGTATATTTTTTGTAAAGAACAAAGATCAAACATTAAGGCCAATTATAGATTATAGAGCTCTGAATGCAGTAACCATTAAAAAACGGTATCCACTTCCACTCATCCCTGAACTCCTTGAGCGCCTTAACGGTGCATCTATATTTACTAAATTAGACCTCAAGGGGGCGTATAATTTGATCAGGATTAAAGATGGGGATGAGTGGAAGACTGCGTTCAGAACCCGCTACGGGCTATTTGAATACAGAGTCATGCCCTTTGGCCTGTGCAATGCCCCAGGTACTTTCCAATATTTCATAAATGAAATATTTAAAGATCTCATTGATATCTGCGTAATAATATACTTAGACGATATACTGATTTACTCCAGAACAACATTTGAACACATAAAACATGTTAGGTGGGTGTTGACACGTTTACGCGAACATAGATTGTTCGCTGAATTAGAGAAGTGTTTATTCCACGTGCATGAGATAAAGTTTCTTGGGTATATCATCACACCAGATAGGATTCAAATGGATCCAGAAAAATTATCTGCAATAAAAGATTGGCCACAACCTAAAACAGTGAGAGCTGTGCAACGCTTTTTGGGTTTTGCCAACTTTTATCGCAAATTTATATTCAACTTCTCAGCTATTGTGAAACCTCTGACCAATCTAACAAAAACTAATACAAAGTTCTTTTGGTCAACAGAAGCCGATGCATCTTTTAAACTCTTGAAAGAGAAATTTTCATCAGCACGCATCTTGTCAATCCCTGATCATACTTGTGAATTTATAGTAGAAACAGATGCATCAGACATTGGCATAGGAGCAATCCTTTCCCAAAGAACTAGTACAGATACTACGCTTCATCCAGTTGCCTACTATTCAAGAGTTTTGCAACCTGCAAAACTAAATTATACGATTGGCGACAAGGAACTGTTGGCCATTAAGACTGCTTTAGAAGTCTGGAGACATATCTTAGAAGGTACTAACAGACCATTCACAATATAAACAGATCATAAAAATCTTCAATATTTACGTCAGAGTAGAACCCTCTCGTCACGACAGGTCCGTTGGGCATTATTCCTTGACAGGTTTAACTTTGTAATAACATACAGACCAGGACCTTTAAATTCTAGAGCTGATGCTCTTTCACGTGTATATGAACAAAATCAAAAGACAGAACATAACATGTGTCTCATACCTCCAGACAAAATTATAGGTAACCTCACACCATTTGAAAACGATATCCTCAAAGCTCTTCAAACTGATGACATACCAGACATCCCACAACTACAAAAAGACAAAACAGGACTTTATACTTACCATGACAAGGTCTATATACCTACACTACTTAGGACTTATATCTTGCAACAATTCCATGATAACCCCCTTTCTGGACACCAAGGTATATATAAGACTAAGGAAGCAATTCAGAGATATTTTTGGTGGCCTAAGATGGCAGATGCCATTCAACAGTACATAGTATCATGTACAGTCTGTGCTAGAAATAAAACTCAGAAACTAAAGCCCATTGGACTACTCACACCTTTACCAATTCCGGATATTCCTTGGACAATAATTTCAATGGATTTTATAGTGGAATTGCCAGTATCTCAAAACCATAACACCATTATGGTGGTGGTCGACCATCTCACGAAATTAGCACATTTTGTTCCCCTACTGTCTTTGCCATCTGCAACTGACACCGCAGACGCATTCATAAAAAATATAGTACGTCTCCATGGAATCCCTCAATCCATCATAACAGACCGAGGGACTCAGTTCACTTCACATTTTTGGAAAGCTTTATGTTCAGTTCTACGTATACGACCTAGATTAACAACTTCTTACCATCCTCAGGCTAATGGTTTAACCGAACGAATTAACAGGATTTTAGAACAGTATCTTCGTTGCTATATAACACATTTGCAAGACAATTGGTACTCTCTTCTCCCTCTAGCTGAATATTCATACAACAACTCAATATCAGCCTCGACTAAAGTCAGTCCATTCTATGCTACCTATGGTTACCACCCACAAAGCATTCCACTTTCGCGTATAGGTTCTACTTCACCAGCAGCCACTTCATATCTCATCAATCTCCAGGACTCTCTTATCTTACTAAAGGAACATCTACAGGTTGCCAAAGCCTCGCAGAAACATTACTACGATTTAAGACACAGAGATAGTCCGAATTACAAATTAGGTGATTTGGTATGGCTATCCACGAAATATCTGAAATTATCTGTTCCTTCAAGGAAGTTGGCTAACCAATACATTGGCCCCTTTCCTATAAAGAAAATACTCAATCCAACCTCTGTGACCCTACAACTGCCACCTAGATACAAGGTGCATCCCACGTTTCATGTGTCTTTGCTGAAACCATATACATCCAGCACCTTTAGGGGCAGGCCGAAAGAACCACCTCCGCCCATTCACTTGGATGACCATGACGAATTTGAGTTGGATTCTATACTCGACTCCCGTATGTACCGTGGTCATTTGGAGTACCTCTTCCGTTGGAAGGGCTACGGTCCTGAGGAGGATTCCTGGGTACCCAGGTCTCATGTTCATGCTACTCGTCTCTTGGATGCTTTCCATAGGCGTTATCCTGCTAAGCCTGCATCCTCGGAGCGGATGCTTTGAGGGGGGGGATCTGTAATGTCCCTTTAAGACATTCCACTTCCACCTTTTCACCTGCCTATAAAACCTCACTTCCTGAGATCTACTTTTCTTGATTATTTTGTTTGTTCTGATTGGAATACTTCACAGAAATCAAGTCACTCCTGCTATCATCTCAAACTGAGTGATATTGAACTTTTGCTTATTTGAATTTAACCCTCAAAAAGGAACTTTCTAACTAATTGCTGCTTTCTACTAAAGACACTTAATCTGCACAGCCATCTGAATCCATTTCATAGATTGCCTGTCAGTCTCTCTCCTAAAGTGCAGCTCCACCACAGTATTACAGAGGATTTTCTCAAATCTCCAGCTGCAGCTGATTCATTCACCTGCTTTGCTAGGACTTCAACTCACCTTCCTTCCGGAAGCTACAGAACAATCTCTCAGCCTGACCAGTACTGCAACTAACCACTCAGCTCTCAGGAAGAACTCCAGTCTCACTCCGCCATTACAGTGTTCCATGCTGCAAGGGAAAGCCAAGCACAGGCTACCGCAAGTATAACTCTGCTAATCAGATTCTCTCAAGTTGTTTCTAGTTCATATTATCAACCGTACTTACTCAGTCTTTATATTAACAATTAATCTTATGCTAAAGAACTCTATTTTTGATATAGCTATCCATATTTGCCTCTGTGAATTTATCAGACTTGCACACTTGTTTGTCTGAATAGAATCATATTTGTCTAGCAGCATTTCCTGTGAGTTCACTCTTAGCAAAACGCATGAAGCATATTGCCAGGTTATAATTTGTATCTCTTGGCGTTTGCAACTAGCAACACACTACAATTCTAAAAGATACAATTTATCTTACAGCAGCCAGGATCTCCTCCCCCAAGGGAGAAATAAAATTAGTACGTATGGTAGCCAAAATATGGTCAGGAGGTATAACAGGAGTAGGTACAGATTCCTCCTTGGACAGAGGCGAAAATTGTTAGAGAGGGCATCAGCCCTAATATTCTTACTACCAGGCAGGTAGGAGACCACATAATTAAACCGAGACAAAAATAGTGCCCATCTGGCCTGTCGGGGCGACAAAAGTTTTGCTTCAGATTGATAAGTTAAATTCTTGTGATCAGTAAGAATGAGGACTGGCACGCTAGTACCCTCGAGAAGATGCCTCCATTCCTTAAGTGACAAAATTATGGCCAGTAATTCCCTGTCGCCAATTTCATGATTGCACTCTGCTGGAGACAATTTCATAGAGAAGAAACCACATGGATGCAAGGAACCGTCAGGCGTAAGATGTTGAGACAAGAGGGCACCTACTCTAGTCTCAGACGCATCAACCTCAAGAATGAAAGGCAGGACAGGGTTAGGATGAGCCAGAACTGGAGCAGCAGCAAAGGCATTCTTAAGACTATCAAAGGCCTTAATGGCAGTAGGTGACCAATGGAGTGGATCATTCTCTTTACGGGTCATGTCTGTGATAGGTTTGACCAAGGAAGAAAAGTTTTTGATAAACTATCTATAGTAATTGGCGATTCAAACCCCAAAAAACGTTGAATAGACCGAAGACCAACTGGGCAAGGCCACTGTAGAACTGCAGATAACTTGTCAGGATCCATGGAGAACCCTGCAACGGAGATAACATAACCTAGGAAGGTTACTTGAGTCTGATGGAACTCACATTTCTCGAGTTTACAAAACAGGCCGTTCTCGCGTAGTCTCTGAAGAACCCACGTAACATCAGAACGATGAGCCTCAAGTGTGGGTGCGTGTATGAGGATGTCGACTAAGTACACCACAACACACTGTTGCAACATATCTCGTAGGACATCATTAATAAATTCCTGAAAAACAGCAGGAGCATTACATAGGCCAAAGGGCATTACAAGATACTCATAATGCCCGCTCCTGGTGTTAAATGCTCTTTTCCATATATGGCCCTCCTTAATCCTAACGAGATTGTACGCTCCTCTCAAATCAAGTTTAGTAAAGACCGTAGCTCCCTTGAGGCGGTCAAAGAGTTCTGAAATAAGCAGAATAGGGTAAGCATTCTTAATGGTAAGATGATTAAGACCCCTATAATCGATACATGGTCTTAACTCGCCACCCTTTTTCTTCACAAAAAAGAAGCTGGCCCCTGCAGGAGAGCAGGATTTGTGGATTATCCCCCACAACAGAGCATCAGCAACATACTACATGTAGGAGACAACGGAACAGGAGGCTTCCGCAAGTGCTCCTTGAAAGAGGGCCTCTCTCTGAGTCTGATGTCAATTAGGATCAAAAAGACACCAATGCCTTGAGATCCTCTGGTAAATCTTTGGCAGCAACTTCATCTTTAATCGCATCAGAGAGCCCATGAAAGAAGGCAGCAACAAGGACTTCATTGTTCCAACCTACCTCTGCGGCAAGCGTACGGAACTCAATAGCATACTGAGCAACAGATCTTGTACCTTGCTGAATGGACAGGAGTCGTTTAGCAGCAGAGGAGGAGCGAGCTGGAACATCAAATACCCTTCGAAAGGAGACCACAAATTCAGGGTAATTTGAAATCACAGGTTTATTAGTCTCCCACAAGGGATTAGCCCAGGCAAGAGCTGTGTCAGAGAGTAACAAGATGAGAAATCCCACCTTAGCTCTGTCAGAGGGAAACGCCTGAGGTAACATCTCAAAGTAAATGCCCACCTGGTTCAAAAACCCTCTGCACTGATTAGGATCACCTCCATATTGCTGAGGTAGAGGTGCAGAACCAGACATGCTCTGGTAGGACTAGGTGCAGCAGCGGAAACAGGAGCAGCCATAACTTGCGGGACACTTTGGTCCAAATGTGCAGTGCGAGTCAGCAGGGTTTGCAGGGCTAGTGCAAATTGATCCAAGCGTTGATCCTGTTCATCCATCCTGGAAATGATGGCAGTTAAAGGTGGATTATTAGCACCATCAGGATTCATGGCCTTTGCGTAATGTCAGGGTGCCAGGAATCAGACTGAGACGAGAAGTGCAAAAATAATCACACCTTTATTAATAGAAAAAAATAATAAAAAGTCCACAAGTCAAATAACAAGCCAGGAGTCAAAATCAGTGCTGGTAGTCAGACAAGCCAAGTCAGGAGCCAAAGTGAATAGTCAGACGAACTGGAATCAGGAACAAGAAAAACAGCAGAGTCAGGAACAAGCCAGGGATCAGGAACCAGGACGGACATCAGGCAGCCAGGTAATACACAGGAACTCTCACAAACAGGTCTGAGACAACGCAAAGGCAAGAAGCCCTTTAAATCACAATTCTGAGACTGCATCCTGTCTCACATGGATGATGCACACCAGTCTGGCCATAAAAGGAAGTGCAGGTAATGAGCAGCATCCCCCACAATGCACCATAGCCAGGAAGAGAGGTGAGTAAAATGGCTGCCAGCAGCACATGGCAAACACAACAGGGAGAAAACCCTGACAATATATATATATATATATATATATATATATAGTGCGCTATTCTAAGCGTGAGACCCCTGTAGTGAAAGTGCTCAATGCAATATCATGCTTCACTTGTAATTTAGGCCACTCTCCTCTTCCTTATCCTCTCTCTCCCTCTACCATTTTCCAGATTTCTCCATCAATTATTCTCCCTCTCACTTTCCTGCTCACTTTCGTGTCTCACCTTGGCTTCCATTCACTCTCTAACTCACCCTCTCGTCACTCATTTTAGGCTGTAACGCAACGCCAATCCCGCACTCAAAAAAATGACGTTGGATTTCCATAGCGCCGTTATTACAGGTTGTGCAGTGAGGCTAAAATGCTTGTGTTACAGAATATACCGACACGAACCATACCGCCATCTGAGAGCAGTAGTTATGGATTTTGTTTAACAAAAATGTTTCACAAAACTCATAACTAAAATGTTACAAAGTACACTAACACCCATAAACTACCTATTAACCCCTAAACCGCCCCTCTCCCTCATCGCAAACACTATTTAAAACTTATTAACCTCTAATCTGCCGCCTTCCCACATCCCCACCACTATAATAAAGTTATTAACCCCTATTCCACCGCTCCCCGACACCGTCGCCACTAACTAAACCTATTAAATTCTAAACCGCCAGCCCCCACATTGCCACTACTAAATAAACCTAAACTATTAACCCCTAAACCTATCACCCCCCTAACTTTAAATTAAAATTACAATATCCCTATCTTAAAATAAATAAAAACTTACCTGTGAAATTAAAAAAAAATAACAATTAACCTAACATAACTATTATAATAAACTATTATACTAAAATTAAAATAACTACTAATTAAAAAAACTAAATTACACATTAAAAAAACTAACACTACTAAAAAAGTCTAAAATTACAAAAAATTAAAAATACTAAACTACGAAAAATAACAAACAAAATTATCAAAAATAAAAACGATTACACCTTATCTAATAGCCCTATAAAAATACCCCCCCCCAAATAAAAAAACCCTAGCCTACAATAAACTACCAATAGCCCTTAAAAGGGCCTTTTGTATTGCATTGCCCTAAAGAAATCAGCTCTTTTACCTGTAAAAAATACAAAGAACCCCCAACAGTAAACCCCACCACCCAACCAACCCCCCCAAAATAAAAAACCTAATTCTAAGAAAAACCTAAGCTACCCATTGCCCTGAAAGGGGCATTTGTATGGGCATTGCCTTTAATAGGGCATTCAGCTCTTTTTCATTGCCCTAAAAAAGGGCATTCAGCTCTTTTACCTGAAGAACAAATCCTAATGTAAAAAAAAACTCGCCCCCCAAAAAATAAAAAAAATAACACTAACCCCCGAAGCTTCACTCACAGTTTCTGAAGTCCGGACATCCATTCTCATCCAGGCGGTGAGAAGTCTTCATCCAGGCAGCATCTTCTATCTTCATTCCGGGCACGCAGAGCAGATCCATCCTTGAAGACATCCGGCACGGAGCTTCCTTTTCATATGGTCACCGTGGTACACTGGCTAATTTGAATAGCCAATAGAATTTCATTAGCTCTCTTCCTATTGACTGATCTGAATTTCAAGAATCAAATCAGAAAATAGGAATGCAAGGGACGCCATTTTGAAAAGGCTCCTTTGCATTCAAGATCTAGTGTACGGCAGTGACCATATGAAGAGGACGCTCCGTGCCAGATGTCTTCAAGGATGGATCTGCACTGCAGCGCCGGTATAAAGATAGAAGACGCCGCCGGGATGAAGATAGAAGACCCCGCCTGGATGAAGAGTTCTCACGGCCTGGATAAAGACTTCTTGCCATCTGGATGAAGACGTCTCGCCGCCTGGATGAGGATAGATGTCCGGACTTCAGAAACTGTGATTGGATCTTCGGGGGTTAGTGTTAGGTTTTTTATAAATATTTTTAGGTGGGTTTATTTTTAGATTAGGGTTTGGGCTTTAGGTAAAAGAGCTGAATGCCCTTTTTAAGGGCAATGCCAATACAAATGCCCTCTTCATGGCAATGGGTAGCTTAGGTTTTTGTTAGAGTTAGGTTTTTTATTTTGGGGGTTTGGTTGGGTGGTGGGTTTTACTGTTGGGGGTCTTTGTATTTTTTTCCAGGTAAAAGAGATGATTTTTTTTTTAGGGCAATGCCCTACAAAAGGCCCTTTTAAGGGCTATTGGTAGTTTATTGTAGTCTAGGTTTTTTTTATTTTGGGGGGCTTTTTTATTTTTATAAGGCTATTAGATAACGCATAATTGTTTTTATTTTTTGATAATTTCGTTTGTTATTTTTCGTAATTTAGTGTTTGTTATTTTTTGTAATTTTAAACTTAAATTTTTTTAGTAGTGTTAGTTTTTTTTAAATGTGTAATTTAGTTTTTTTTAAATAGTAGTTATTTTAATTTTTGTATAATAGTTATGTTAGTTTAATTTATAGTTTAAACTTAGTTTTTTAATTTCACAGGTAAGTTTTTATTTATTTTAAGATAGGGATATTGTAATTTGAATATAAAGTTAGGGGGTTGTTAGGTTTAGGGATTATCAGTTTAATTTAGTTTTTGAGATATGGGGGGCTGGCGGTTTAGGGGTTAATAGGTTTATTTAGTGGCAGTAATGTGGGAGGCCAGAGCTTTAGGGGTTAATACATTTATTATAGTGGCAAGGTTGTCGGGGAGCGGCAGAATAGGGGTTAATAACTTTTATTAGTGGTGGCAATCTCAGGGAGCGGCGGAATAAGGGTTAATAACTTTTATTTGTGGTGGCGATGTCGGGAAGCGGCGGTATAGGGGTTAATAACTTTTATTAGTGTTGGTGATATCAGGGCGGCAGATTAGGGGTTAATAACTTTATTTAAGTGTCGGGGATGTCGGGGCGGCAGATTAGGGGTGTTTAGACTTGGGGTTTATGTTAGGTTTAAACATAACTTTTTTTTCCCCCTAGACATCAACGAGGTTGCGTTATGGAGCTTTTCATTCCGCGCTTCAGCTGTTTTTTTCTAACACTCTCTCCCCATTGATATCTATGGGGAAAGCGTGCACAAGTACGTATTCTCAGCCCTTGGATTTTGTGTGGTATGGAGCAGGGCTATGGAGAGTAAAGTAACGCAACTTTTGTTGGTCAAGGTACAGTTACACTCATAATAACACTGATAAAAATTATTTAAAAAAAATTGCACACGAAAATTATAAGGGCTCATAGAGTTAAGGGGGAAGATTTATTAAGCAGCAGATTCTGCAATCTACCCCCGTAGTTTCCGGATTGCCTGAAACTGAAGTTAAGAAGCAGCGATTGTAAGACCGCTGTTCCTTAACTTCTCCGCCACCTCTGAGGTGGCAGGCAGCAATCATCCCAATCAGATATGATTGGGATGATTAACACCCGCTGCTAGCAGGCTAGCGGAATGTGCAGGGGGGGCATTGCACAAGCATTTCACTAGAAATGCTTGTGCAATGTTAAATGCCAACAGCATATGCTGTCAGCATTTAGCAATGTCAGGTGGACATGATTCACTACATCGAATCATATCCGTCTGCCAGTTGTTAATTCGGCCCACATGGGGTAGATTTATTAAATGTCGGACGGACATGATCCCCTGTAGCGGATCATGTCCGCCCGACATCGCTAAATGCTGACAGCATACACTGTCTGCATTTAACATTGCACAAGCATTTCTAGTGAAATGCTTGTGCAATGCCGCCCCCTGCAGATTTGCGGCCAATCGGACGCTAGCAGGGGGTGTCAATCATCTCGGTCGTATCTGATTGGGATGATTGCAGCCCGCCATCTCAGAGCTGGTGGAGAAGTTAAAGAGCAGCGGTCTTAAGACTGCTGCTTTTTAACTTCTGTTTCCCAGCGAGCTGGAAACCACAGGGGTAGATTGCAGAATCTGCTGCTTAATAAATCTATCCCAAGATCTCAGGTGATAGAAAAAAAAAGTAGTCAAAGTACTTTAACATTGAGATACATACATGTACATGTCTACAGATGTATATATATATATAGATAGATAGATAGATAGACAGACAGACAGACAGACAGACAGACAGGCAGGCAGACAGACAGACAGACAGATAGATAGATAGATAGACAGACAGACAGACAGACAGACAGACAGGCAGGCAGACAGACAGACAGACAGACAGGCAGGCAGGCAGACAGACAGACAGACAGACAGACAGACAGACAGACAGACAGACAGACAGACAGACAGATAGATAGATAGATAGATAGATAGATAGATAGATAGATACTGTATATATATATTATTGTACATATTTATTTACGTATTTATATGTGTATATATGTGACAAAATATATCAAGATATTAATAAAAGTATACAATGTCCAATTTTATAAAGCCAATTGCAGTCTTTCCTTTTTAATCCACAACTTCACCTCAAAAGAAATAAGAGAAAAAAAAATACAGAATAGTGTAATCCTGTTTATCTCCTTAATTATTTCTGGCAACTTCACAGAGTATTACTCATGTGGTTTAGAGCTTTCTTGCAAAGCTCAAACAAATACAGCAGTGTTATGTTCGGCACATAACCAGCCACATACTCCGCATCCGTTAAAAACTTTTATTATTAAAAATATATATAAAACTCAAAATAAGTACATCAGTGAACATAGAAAGGGTATAATAGTGTCCCTTCACAGTGCTTGTTACAGAGTTCCACAGAATATATGTGACACGTGTTTAGCTTACTCTTTTTCAAGGATATCCTTTTCCTTATTGACTTCTATGGGGGAATAGGTTAATTGTTTGCATGACAGTCTAATTTTGCTAGAGGTAAGCTGTTTGCGCTCGTCGGGTTAGTGCAAGAGCAATAACTTTTAGCTTTCAACTCATAATACCAGCGCAACCCGACGAAAAGTTTACTTCTAGCACAATTAGCGCTCTAGTGGAAGCGCAAAATACTGCTCCACTTGTATTCTAGCCCTATATGTACTTGTGGGCCAATGTAATTGTATTTACAAGTATTTATGATGAAATGTGTGTTACTATACATTTGTGTTTGTGTGTAGTAATATGTTTTTTGCAGCTGAAACCACAAATTAAACCAACCACACAAACACTAAAGATAATTAAAAAAAATGTTTGACAGCATATTTGAGAAAGCAAAGCTCTATAATCCATTGGACAGTCAAAAACATAATTTGATGTAGCTTAAAGGGTCTACTTTAGAATTGTATTATTTTAAAAGATAGCTAATCCCTTAATTACCCATTCCCCAGTTTTGCATAACCAATACGATTATATTAATATACTTTTTACCTCTGTGATTACCTTGTATCTAAAACTCTGCAGACTGCCCCTTATCTCAGTGTTTTTGACAGACATGAAAGTTAGCCAATCAGTGCTGACTCATAAATAACTCCACAGGAATAAAGACAATATTATCTATATGACACACATGAACTAGTGCTGTCTAACTGTAAAGAACTGTCAAAATGAGATGAGGTAACATTCAAGGGCTTAGAAATTAGCATTAGAGCCTACCTAGGTTTAGCTTTAATAAAAGAATACCAAGAGAACAAAACAAATTTGATGATAAAAGTAAATTGGAAAGTTTTTTAAAATTGTATGCCCTATCTGTATCATGAAAGTTACATTTTGACTAGACTGTCCCTTTAAATCAAAGTCATGCTCCACAGAAAAGGAAAAACGGCTGCAATTCATCCCCTTTCAGAAGCATATGCTCAACATACCAATGGATAGGTACAGAATTGCTTCTGCTTTAACAGAAAATTAAGACATGAAGCCCTCAATTAAGTTTTTCCAAGCACCAATAAGTCCCTTGTTTTCTCTTCTTGTTCGTTCTGTGTTTTTTAATTATACATTTGTCATTGCGTTTTGTCTTTTTATCAAGGCTGCAAAGCATTGTTACATTAGAGATATATAAAATTCCCCTAAAGCCGATAATCATCAATAGTAATTCATTTTCTATAATTCCTTTTTAATTTTGCTAAATTTTGTAAATTCTTAAATATGCCCACTACAGTGTCATTAGACAGTTGTGTTGCTTGCTGCAGAGATGCTAAAAGAACTTAGCACTGTTTGCATCTCTGCTATACTTCTAGCTGGCAATTGATCATGCACCAAGTATAATATAGGAATATTGGTTTTCAGCAGTTATACACTAACATAATCTGAATGCTAACCTCCAATTGCATCATTATAAATAAAACACAAATAGGTTTCTCTCATAATGCTCTTTTAAGGTTGACATTAATACATCTGTCAGATTGCCTTTAACAATACAAACAAAAATGTTCTTACATTATTTCTGTAATTATGTACGACTATTAAACTTGACATTGCACACAAATTTCATTTCTTTTTATTTTTCATTTAATTCAATTCCTTGGCATATTCATAAAAACTTTATTTAAATATGTTCTTCTTATTCTATTAGCATTTAATGTCCTATCTACAAAAACCTTAAAATAACTCAAGGACTAGAATCTGACTATTGATATTTTCAGCTTATTCTTGGGAAGAGAAAGACTGGGCTGAATAGTGGATCAAATTTCATGCTGTTGTTACATTTTTGATTTATTTCCCCTTAAGTGTCATATCGATGTAGATTTAACATCAATGAAAATGCCACGCATATGATTATATTGATGTTATACCTACATCATGAGAAGGTGACAGAAGGACTCTTCCACTAAAGGGTATTTAATCATAGTACTGGCAGGTCTGTTTACTCCCCAGGACTTCAAGACGACCAAGGAAGCAAATAGAATTTGGATTGATTTTGTTTCAATGTATTCCTTTTCCCAGCTTTTCCCCCCCTGGCGCCTACTACCATGAGCGGCTAATCACATCCCGCATGAAAGACAAATTCAAAATTTATGGAAGAGTAAGGAAAGAGTAGATAGGGCAGAGTTTAATCACTGTGACACATCAAACCTTGTTTTTTTTTTTTTCTTCTGTAGTAATTTAACACAAATTGCTAATGGTTGGAGAGAATTCTGTTGAGACCACATATTGTTGAAATACAATGCCATAAACATGGCCTCAAGTACCAGCATTAAGTAGACACAAAATTGTACTGCCATTACCTATATTATCTTACTACTTACAAAGACAATTGGTAGACACTAAGTACTTGTATATATATATACACTGCAGGATAAATGATTTATGTACGCTATCTTAAGGGACTCAACACAACTATCAAAAATATCAAATGTTGTCCTCTACTTAAAATAATTACAGATGTTTTAATGTCACAATCAGTTAGATTACGAGTTGTGCATTCATGTTTTAACGTTGAAAAAATGGCACCACAGCCGTTACGAGTCTTGTCGGTATTGCTGTACCTCATGCCTTTTAACCTGTAACGCAACATCAGTTCCACACTCATAAAAATGACGTTTTTTTCATGGGGTTCCCATAGCGCTGCCATTACGTGTTTTGCGGTGAGGCTAAAAAGCTTGCGTTACACCCTAAGACGACAAGTTTTACGCTAGAAATCTGTATAATAAAACTCATAACTAAACTGCTACAAAGTGCACTAAACACCCATAAACTACCTATTAACCCCTAAACCGAGGCCCTCCAGCATTGCAAACACTATATTAAAGTTATTAACCCCTAATCTGCCGCTACCGTCATCGCCGCCACTAAAAATAATTATTAAACCCTATTCTGCCACTCCCCGACATCGTCACCACTATCATAAAGTTATTAACCCCTAAACCGCCGCCCTCCCTCTTCGCAAACACTATTTAAATATTATTAGCCCCTAATCTGCTGTCTGCCCCCACTATACTTAAGTTATTAGCCCTACACCGCCACCACAAATAATAAACCTATTAACCCCTAAACCGCAAGCCCCCCACAATGAAATATATTAAAATATACTATTAACCCCTAAACTGAAAGCCCCCCACATCGCAATAAACTAAATTAAACTAGTAACCCCTAAACCTAATGCCCCCCTAACTTTAGATTAAAATTACAATTTCCCTATCTTAAATTAAATTAAAATTTAAATGTCAAATTAAAAAAACTAAGTTTAAACTAACAATTAAACTAATATAATTATTAAACTAAAATTAAACTAACTACTAATTAAATTAAACTAAACTACACAAAAAATCCTAACACTGCTCTAAAAATTACATACTATCTAATTACAAAAAATAAAAAAGACTAAATTACAAAAAATAACAAACACTAAATTACAAAAAATAACAAACGAAATAATCCAAAATAAAAAAGAATTACACCTAATCTAATAGCCCTATCAAAATAAAAAAGCCCACCCAAAAAAAAAAAAAACCTAGCCTACAATAAACTACCAATAGCCCTTAAAAGGGCATTGTTGTAGGGCATTGCCCTAAGTTAAACAGCTCTTTTACCTGTAAAAAAAATACAAAGACCCCCCAACAGTAAAACCCACCACCCAACCAACCCCCCAAAATAAAAAACCTAACTCTAAAAAAAACCTAAGCTACCCATTGCCCTGAAAAGGGAATTTGGAAGGGCATTTAGCTCTTTTGCTGCCCAAATCCTAAACTAAAAAAAAAACACCCAAAAAACCTTAAAAAAACACTAACCCCGACGATCCACTTACAGTTTTTGAAGTCCCGCTTGAATGATCTTCATCCAGGCGGCGAGAAGTCTTCATCCAGGCGGCCTGTTCAATCTTCATCCCGGCGGCAAAGTCCTCATCTAAGCGGCAAGAAGTCTTCATCCAGACGGCCGCTTCAATCTTCATCCAGACGGCATCTTCTATCTTGATCCCGGCGGCACGGAGTGGGTCCATCCTTAAGATATCCAGCGCGGAGCATCCTCTTCATACGGTCGCCGCCGTACACTGAATGTTCAATGCAAGGTACACGATTCAAGATGGCGTCCCTTGCATTCCTATTGGCTGAAAAATTTGAATCAGCCAATAGGAATTAGAGCTGCTAAAATCCTATTGGCTGTACAAATCAGCCAATAGGATTTAAGCAGCTCTCATTCTATTGGCTCTCATACAAATGCCCGTTCAGGGCAATGGGTAGCTTAGGTTTTTATTTATTTTGTGGGTTTAGGGGGGTGGGGGTTTGTAATGTTAGTGGGTGTTTGTATTTTTTTACAGGTAAAAGAGCTGTTGAACTTAGGGCAATGCCCTACAAAGGCCCTTTTAAGGGCCATTCGTAGTTTATTCTAGATTAGGTTTTGTATTCTGGGGTGTTTTTTTTTTAAATGGGTATTAGAATAGGAATAATTTTTATTATTTTTGATAATTTGTTTGTTATTTTGTGTAATGTATTTTTTTCATTTTGGATGGGTTTTATTTTTAGATTAGGGCTTGGGCAGCAAAAGAGCTAAATACCCTTTTAAAGGCAGCGCCCATACAAATGCCCTTTCCAGGTTTAAAGGGACAGTCTACACCAGAATTTTTATTGTTTTAAAAGATAGATAACCCCTTTATTACCCATTCCCCAGTTTTGCATAACCAACACAGTTATAATAATATACTTTTTTCAGTTCTTTTGACAGACTTGCAGTCTAGCCAATCAGTGCCTGCTCCCAGATTACTTCTTGTGCACGAGCACAGTGTTATCTATATGAAATACGTGAACTAACACCCTCTAGTGATGAAAAACTGTTAAAATGCAATCTGAAAGAGGTGGGCTTCAAGGTCTAAGAAATTAGCATATGAACCTCCTAGGTTAAGCTTTCAACTAAGAATACCAAGAGAACAAAGCAAAATTGGTGATAAAAGTAAATTGGAAAATTGTTTAAAATTACATGCTCTATCTGAATCATGAAAGTTTATTTTGGCCTAGACTGTCCCTTTAACTTTATTTTTATTTTGTGCATTTTTGGGGGGGGCAGGGGGTTGTATACTGTTTTGTTTTGTAGCAAAAGAGCTGTTAACTTTAGGGCAATGCCCTATAAAAGGCCCTTTAAAGGGTTTTTATTTTTTTTAAAGAGTATTAGAATAGGAATAATTTTTATTTTTTTGGATATTTTTATTTTAGTTTTTTTTAATTTTTTTGTGATTTTAGACTTTTTTATTTTTTCTTATTTTAGGTTTTAGTGTAAGGTAGCTTAGGTTTTATTTCACAGGTAAGTTTGTATTTATTTTAACCAGGTAGTTATTAAATAGTTAATAACTATTTACTAACTAGTCTAATTAGTTAAAATAAATACAAACTTACCTGTGAAATAAAAATAAAGCCTAAGCTAACTACAATATAACTATTAGTTATATTGTAGCTACCTTAGGTTTTATTTCAAAGGTAAGTATGTATTTAGTTTTAAATAGGTATTATTTAGTTAATAATTGTAAGTTTAATTTAGCTCTATTGTAATTATCTTAAAGTTAGGGGATGTTAGGGTTAGGTTTAGGGTTAGAGTTAGGGGTTAATAGTTTAACTTTGATCTTTGCGATGTGGGGGGCTGGCGGTTAAGGGGTTAACATATTTATTTCGTGGTAGTGACGTGGGAGGCCAGAGGTTTAGGGGTTAATAGCTTTTGAGGGCCGGTGCTAGGATTTTTGGCCACACAGGCGAGGATACATTTTGCCGCCCCCCCTCCCGAATTACATACCATCCCATTGCTAGTTAATGGGATATAAAACCCAAATTTTTATATCATGATTCAGATAAATATATATATATACATATATATATATGTGTGTGTGTGTATATATATATATATATATATATATATACACATATATATATATATATATATATATATATATACATACATACATATATACATATATACTGTATATATATTTGTGTATATATATATATATATATATATATATATATATATATATATATATATATATAAAAATATGTATATATATTCAATTACATATAGGTATATATATATTTATATATATATAGGTGTGTATATATATATATATATGTATAGATAGATAGATAGATAGATAGATAGATAGATAGATAGATAGATAGATAGATAGCCAGACAACCATATGATTCCCACAAAACATCTCTGGGTCAGACAGTCATATATGTTCTCAATTAGTGATGTCGCGAACCTAAAAATTTTGGTTCGCGAACGGCAGACTCAAACTTCCGCGAACTGGTGAACCGGGCGAACCGCCATTGACTTCAGTAGGCAGGCGAACTTTAAAACCAACAGGGACTCTTTCTGGCCACAATAGTGATGGAAAAGTTGTTTCAAGGGGACTAACACCTGGACTGTGGCATGCCGGAGGGGGATCCATGGCAAAACTCCCACGGAAAATTACATAGTTGATGCAGAGTCTGGTTTTAAGCCATAAAGGGCATAAATCACCTAACATTCCTAAATTGTTTGGAATAACGTGCTTTAAAACATCAGGTATGATGTTGTATCAATCAGGTAGTATAAGGGTTACGCCCGCTTTACAGTGACAGACCAAACTCCCCGTGTAACGCACCGCAAACAACCGCAAACAATCCATTTGCACAACCACGAGATAGATAGATTTGATAGATAGATACATAGGGGGCTAGTTATCAAGCCGTCTACTTTTCTGGCTTCGCCGGCCCAATACGTCCGCCTAAGCTCGCCTACCTTCGCCGCCGCGGACCTTGAATACGTTCGCCTAAGTTATCAAATAAAGCTGTCAAAAAGCCGCGGGGCGATGAGCAGCGGACTGTGACAGTTATCACTCATCCGATCTCGCTGCCCTTCGGCTTTTTCCCAGCTTTATTGCTAGCCTGTCACTAAGCACTCACACTAAACTGCACTGTTCTGCCCCCTATACCGGCGCCCCCGGAGCCCCCCGCAACTAAATAAAGTTACTAACCCCTAAACCGCCGCTCCTAGACCCTGCCGCAACTCTTATAAATGTATTAACCCCTAAACCGCCGCTCCCGGACACCGCTGCCACCTACATTATACCTAGTAACCCCTATCCTGCCCCCCCTATACCGTCGCCCTCTATTATAAAATTATTAACCCCTATCCTGCTGATCCCGCACCTCTCCGCAACTAAATAAATAGTTTAACCCCTAAACCGCCGCTCCATGAACCCGCCGCAACCTATAATAAATTTATTAACCCCTATCCTGCCCCCCACTACGCCGCCGCCACTGTAATAAAATGATTAACCCCTAAACCTAAGTCTAACCCTAACCATAACGCCCCCATAACTTAAATATTAATTAAATAAATCTAAATAAATTAACTCTTATTAACTAAATGAATCCTATTTAAAACTAAATACTTACCTTTAAAATAAACCCTAATATAGCTACAATATAAATAATAATTATATTCTAGCTATCTTAGGATTTATTTTTATTTTACAGGTACCTTTCAATTTATTTTAACCATGTACAATAACTATTAAATAGTTATTAACTATTTAATAGCTTACCTAGCTAAAATAAAGAGAAATGTACCTGTGAAATAAATCCTAACCTAAGTTACAATTACACCTAACACTACACTATACTTTAATAAATTATTCCTATTTAAAAATAAATACTTACCTGTAAAATAAACCCTAAGATAGCTACAATGTAATTAATACTTATATTATAGCTATTTTTGGATTTATATTTATTTTACAGGTAACTTTGTATTTATTTTAGCTAGTTAGAATAGTTATTAAATAGTTATTAACTATTTAATAACTACCTAGCTAAAAGAAATACAAAATTACCTGTAAAATAATTCCTAACTTAAGTTACAATTAAACCTAATACTACACTATCATTAAATTAACTAAATAAACTACCTACAAAGAACTACAATTAAATACAATTACATAAACTAACTAAAGTACAAAAAATAAAAAAAGCTAAGTTACAAAAAATAAAAAATTAAGTTACAAACATGTTAAAAATATTACAACAATTTTAAGCTACTTACACCTAATCTAAGCCCCCTAATAAAATAACAAACCCCCCCAAAATAAAAAAAATCCCTACCCTATTCTAAATTACATAAATTTCAATGCTCTTTTACCTTACCAGCCCTTAAAAGGGCCATTTGTGGGGGCATGCCCCAAAAAGTTCAGCTCTTTTGCCTGTAAAATAAAAATACAACCCCCCCCCCAACATTAAAACCCACCACCCACATACCCCTAATCTAACCCAAACCCCCCTTACAAAAACCTAACACTAATCCCCTGAAGATCATCCTACCTTGAGTCGTCTTCACTCCGATGGAACTGAAGAGGGCATCCGAACGGAAGAAGTTAATCCTCCAAGCGGCGCTGAAGAAATCTTCCATCCGATGAAGTCATCATCCAGGCGGCGCTGAAGAAGTCTTCGATCCGGCCGATGTCATCTTCAAAGAGGCGCTGAAGAGGTCTTCTATCCGGGCGAAGTCATCTTCCAAGCCGGGTCTTGAATCTTCCTTGGCTGATCGGAACAGCCAATAGAATGCGAGCTCAATCTGATTGGCTGATTGGATCAGCCAATCGGATTGAACTTGAATCTGATTGGCTGATTCCATCAGCCAATCAGATTTTCCTACCTTAATTCCGATTGGCTGATAGAATCCTATCAGCCAATCGGAATTGAGGGGACGCCATCTTGGATGACGTCCCTTAAAGGAGCCGTCATTCGTCGTAGTCCGTCGGTGAAGAAGGTGGTTCCGCGTCGGCGGAAGGAAGATTCAAGACCCGGCTTGGAAGATGACTTCGCCCGGATAGAAGACCTCTTCAGCGCCTCTTTGAAGATGACATCGGCCGGATCGAAGACTTCTTCAGCGCCGCCTGGATGATGACTTCATCGGATGGAAGATTTCTTCAGCGCCGCTTGGAGGATTAACTTCTTCCGTTCCGGATGCCCTCTTCAGTTCCATCGGTGGCTCGGCTGAGTGAAGACGACTCAAGGTAGGATGATCTTCAGGGGATTAGTGTTAGGTTTTTGTAAGGGGGGTTTGGGTTAGATTAGGGGTATGTGGGTGGTGGGTTTTAATGTTGGGGGGGGGTTGTATTTTTATTTTACAGGCAAAAGAGCTGAACTTTTTGGGGCATGCCCCCACAAATGGCCCTTTTAAGGGCTGGTAAGGTAAAAGAGCATTGAAATTTATGTAATTTAGAATAGGGTAGGGATTTTTTTTATTTTGGGGGGGTTTGTTATTTTATTAGGGGGCTTAGATTAGGTGTAAGTAGCTTAAAATTGTTGTAATATTTTTAACATGTTTGTAACTTAATTTTTTATTTTTTGTAACTTAGCTTTTTTTATTTTTTGTACTTTAGTTAGTTTATGTAATTGTATTTCATTGTAGTTCTTTGTAGGTAGTTTATTTAGTTAATTTAATGATAGTGTAGTATTAGGTTTAATTGTAACTTAAGTTAGGATTTATTTTACAGGTAATTTTGTATTTCTTTTAGCTAGGTAGTTATTAAATAGTTAATAACTATTTAATAACTATTCTAACTAGCTAAAATAAATACAAAGTTACCTGTAAAATAAATATAAATCCAAAAATAGCTATAATATAAGTATTAATTACATTGTAGCTATATTAGGGTTTATTTTAAAGGTAAGTATTTAGTTTTAAATAGGATTCATTTAGTTAATAAGAGTTAATTTATTTAGATTTATTTAATTAATATTTAAGTTAGGGGGCGTTAGGGTTAGGTTTAGGGGTTAATCATTTTATTACAGTGGCGGCGGCATAGTGGGGGGCAGGATAGGGGTTAATAAATTTATTATAGGTGGCGACGGTGTAGGGGGGGCAGATTAGGGGTTAATAAATGTATTATAGGTGGCGACGGTGTAGGGGGGGCAGGATAGGGGTTAATACATTTAATATAGGTTGCGGCGGGTTCAGGGAGCGGCGGGTTAGGGGTTAATACATTTATTATAGTTGCGGTGGGCTCCGGGAGCGGCGGTTTAGGGGTTAATATGTATAGAGTAGCTTGCGGTGGGCTCCGGGAGCGGCGGTTTAGGGGGTAATAACTTTATTTAGTTGCGGCGGTGTAGGGGGGGTCAGATTAGGGGTGTTTAGACTCGGGGTACATGTTAGGGTGTTAGGTGTAGACAGCTCCCATAGAAATCAATGGGATGTCTGTCAGCAGCGAACTTGTACTTTCGCTATGGTCAGACTCCCATTGATTCCTATGGGATCCGCCGCCTCCAGGCTGGCGCTTTGAAAACCAGGTACGCTGGGCCGTAAAAGTGCCGAGCGTACCTGCTAGTTTTTTGATAGCTAGCAAAAGTAGTGAGAATGTGCCGCACTTGTGTGCGGAACATCTGGAGTGACGTAAGAATCGATCTGTGTCGGACTGAGTCCGGCGGATCGAAGCTTACGTCACAAAATTCTACTTTTGCCTGTCTCGAGCCTTTGATAACTAAGGCGTATCAGCCTCGCCACAAATACGCTGCGGAATACGCAGCGTATTTGAGGTTGACGGCTTGATAACTAGGCCCCATAGATTACATAGATCAATAGATGCAATATACATTTGATAGATATGATTGATAGTTAGATAGATTTGATAGATAAATAGATAGATTTGATAGCAGACTGATGTAAAAGTTTTTTTTTTTAAATTTACACTACTGTTACACCAGATATGACTGGTGGTGGCACTGAGCAAGTAGGCACAGTATATGCTGTGAGCCTGACACACAGGCTGGCAGTGGCAGGCTGGCAACTGCTGGCAACTGAAATTAGATTACACTAGCAGACTGATGTAAAAGTTTTTTTTTTTTAAATTTACACTAATGTTACACCAGATATGAGTGGTGGCACTGAGCGAGTAGGCACAGTATATGCTGTGAGCCTGACACACAGGCTGGCAGTGGCAGGCAGGCAACTGCTATTAGATTACACTAGCAAACTGATGTAAAAGTTTTTTTAAAAAAATTTACACTACTGTTACACCAGATATGACTGGTGGTGGCACTGGGCAAGTAAGAGCCTGACACACAGGCTGGCAGTGGCAGGCTGGCAACTGCTGGCAACTGAAATTAGATTACACTAGCAGACTGATGTAAAAGTTTTTTTTTTAAATTTACACTAATGTTACACCAGATATGAGTGGTGGCACTGAGCGAGTAGGCACAGTATATGCTGTGAGCCTGACACACAGGCTGGCAGTGGCAGGCAGACAACTGCTATTAGATTACACTAGCAAACTGATGTAAAAGTTTTTTTTTTAAATTTACACTACTGTTACACCAGATATGACTGGTGGTGGCACTGGGCAAGTAGGCACAGTATATGCTGTGAGCCTGACACACAGGCTGGCAGTGGCAGGCTGGCCTGCTGGCAACTGAAATTAGATTACACTAGCAGACTGATGTAAAAGTTTTTGTTTTTTAAATTTACACTAATGTTACAACAGATATGAGTGGTGGCACTGAACGAGTAGGCACAGTATATGCTGTGAGCCTGACACACAGGCTGGCAGTGTCAGGCTGGCCTGCTGGCAACTGAAATTAGATTACACTAGCAGACTTATGTAAAAGTTTTTTTTTTTTTTAATTTACACTACTGTTACACCAGATATGACTGGTGGTGGCACTGAGCAAGTAGGCACAGTATATGCTGTGAGCCTGACACACAGGCTGGCAGTGGCAGGCTGGCCTGTTGGCAACTGAAATTAGATTACACCAGCAGACTGATGTGAAAGTTTTTTTTTTAAATTTACACTAATGTTACACCAGATATGAGTGGTGGTGGCACTGAGCAAGTAGGCACAGTATATGCTGTGAGCCTGACACACAGGCTGACAGTGGCAGGCAAGCAACTGCTATTAGATTACACTAGCAGACTGATGTAAAAGTTTTTTTAAAAAATTTACACTAATGTTACACCAGATATGACTGGTGGTGGCACTGAGCAAGTAGGCACAGTATATGCTGTGAGCCTGACACACATGCTGGCAGTGGCAGCCTGGCAACTAAAATTAGATTACACTAGCAGACTGATGTAAAAGTTTTTTTTTTTTTAAATTTACACTAATGTTACACCAGATATGAGTGGTGGCAGTGAGCAAGTAGGCACAGTATATGCTGTGAGCCTGACACACGCTGACAGGCAGGCAAATGCAATTAGATTACAAAGAATAATTAAAAAAAAATGATGTTCTAGCCCTAAAAAGGGCTTTTTGGGGTGCTGTCCTTACAGCAGAGATCAGATGAGTCCTTCAGGACTGTAGTGGACACTGAATACACTAGCCTAGCTATCAATTTCCGTATAAAATCAGCAGCAGCTACACTATCCCTCCTCTCACTAAGAATGCAGGATCAGAATGAATCTAAAATGGCTGCTGCACAGGAGCTGGGAGGGTCTGGGAGGGAGTGTCTGCTGCTGATTGGCTGAAATGTGTCTGCAGACTGTGAGATACAGGGTCAAAGTTTACTCAATGATGACGAATAGGGGGCGGATCGAACATCGCATATGTTCGTCTGCCGTGGCAAACGCGAACAAGCTTTGTTCACCGGGAACTATTCGCTGGCGAGCTATTTGCGACATCACTATTCTCAATCAATAAATACATCATGATAGCCCTGCTCACTGAGCTATATGGTGGCTATGTGCTCATGGGAATAATAACAAGTAGTAGACAGGTAATCAATTCAACTTTTATAGCTAAGCTGCTTGTAGCTGCTTACCCCAAAATAAGGAACGCTAATGGTGCTTACCATCTCCAGTTGCGGCCCTGCTGCTGAGTCCTATCATAAGCGTGGTGTGCTCTGCACTCTCCCAGGACTGTGTGATTCCGGTAAAACAAGTGCCATGCGCATCGCCGCAATGTCTTTTCTCTAGAGGAAGCCCATACAGAAATGGCAGTGAGCGCGCCAGGAAGGTCCTCATGCCAACAATGTGACTAAATAGTCTAAATTTGTCACCATAGCAGCAGCCCGATAGTCACACCGGGAGAGTTCCTGTCTGAATCCCGTGCTGCAGGTCCTGAGTATCCAGGAGTTTAGATACGCCTGCGTGGGTATGTCTTTGTGCCGGGCAGGCGATATTGGTTGCAAATTGGCTTAGCTTCTGAGCCTGAGCCAAAAAAGATAAGGGAACCATTGTAAAAATAAAAAATCAGGCTGCTCCGCCTCTAAATTGCTCCCCCCTACCTGGGGTGCCCTAAGGCTGCCTTATACCAAACGCCGGCCCTGATAGCTTTATTTAGTTGTGGCGATGTCGGGGAGCGGCAGAATAGGGGTTAATAGATTTATTATAGTGTGGGCGATGTTGGGGTGCAGAGGAATAGGGGTTAATAACTTTAGTATAGTGACGGCGATATCGGGAGCGGCAGATTAGGGCTTAATAGTTTTATTTAGGTGGCAGCAGATTAGGGGTGTTTAGACGTGGGGTTTATGTTAGGGTGTTAGGTTTATTTAAACGTTAGTTTTTTTTCCCCATAGACATCAATGGGGCTGTGTTACGGAGCTTTTCTTTCCGCAATTGCAGGTGTTAGACTTTTTTCTGACCCGCTCTTCCCATTGATGTCTATGGGGAAAGCGTGCATGAGCAAGTCAAAACAGCGCTTTTATTTTGTGCGGTATGGAGCTTAAAAGCACCATATCGCACGCACAAGTCTGGTTTTTCAAAACATGTAATGGCAGTGCTATAGGGGGTGAAATAATGCAACTTTTGTGGCGTTCATTTCGCACCCTCTATAGGCAAAACTTGTAATCTAGGTGATAGTTAATTTCTAAAAATGTAGTTCTCGTTTTTTTCACAGAATGTTAACGTATTTTAGACTTTCCAGCCAATCAGCAACAGATTTTTTTTTTATTGCGTCCCTCCCATAATTCATCTGTCCCCCTTTAGTCTCTGACTTATTCAGCTCCCTCATCACAAATTATTTAATGTAGAATACCATCTCTGATCACATCTGATGATAAAACTTATTGTTATACCCCAACATTTACTTTTCCCCTAAACCTTTAATTTGTAACCTCCATTATTATCTCAATATATCACCCTCTAACCAAAACATTTCATCCACTTCCTCTTACCCAAAATCAAATTTCCCTTTATCATCCCACCAGTATGTCTCCTATCCCCTAACACACTCATGTATGTTCATACAAACACAACAACACATTTATACACACACAAGGAGGAAGATAACCATAATAATGAAAGCAAAAAGGAAAACAAATATTGAAACAGACTGTATCATGGGTTCTTATTTATCCCTAAGCTCATGCTAATATGTGTCAGATAGAACAGAAGATGAACAAAGGGAAAATAAAAATAAAGGAGTGGAAAGCAGAAAATATAACACAGTTCCATTCAAGATGAGGTGGTTGAGGACTCACTTACAAAAAACACTGCCATAAACACAATGCACAATTCACACCCTGGGCAGTATGGCAGAATATAGAAGTGTTAGACATTTATGTTAATAAAAAAAAGGTTTAATACTGTTTCAAACAATCCCTACTGGTTTTTATCAGTGTGCGATAATTCACTGCATATTTTTTAATCCAACATATCAATCCTATCTGCTTTATGACTCAATGCAGAACAGTGTGTGTTTGTCTAAAAATAAATAGTATTTTTATAATGCACCCAAACCATTTAAAAAGTATACTGTGGTATACTGTTACTTTAAGAAAAGACACTCTGGAGCTGGGAGGGAACTCTATGATCAGCAGCCATCTTCTTTATGTTAGTTTTCTCAGTTTGTTCATTTAGTGTTGTTGCTTACATCTGAGCTGAATAAAGACCTGCTCTGTGTACCTACTATCAAGTAGTGCTTATTCCTACTGCTAAATACCCACACAAGAAACATGATGGGTGTCAGAAGTGCTGAAAAAGTCACTTGTCTGAGTAAAAAGATTGTAACAAGGACTTTATTCACAGTTTCTCTAGCATCAGCATGGAGATGTTCAGAGCACCAGACCCTCTGCAATTCACAGAAAATGTAAGTGAAAACTGGAGAAGATGGGAGCAAAGATTTTTAATTTATGCTGAGGCAGTTGAACTTTATAAAAAAGAGCAGAAAACTCAGATTGCCATAGCCCTGCATGTTTTGGGTGGGGAAGGCCAAGAGATTTATAATACATTGGAACCAGCCCTGCCTTCTGAAAGAACCTTAGACTCAGTACTGACTTGGTTCAGGGAACATTGTACTACAAAGAAAAATGTTGTGTTTGAGCGACATCAGTTTTGGTCACATTCATATTATGAGGGGAAGGGCATTGAAAGGTATATGACAGAACTCAGACTAAAAGCCAGAGATTGTGAGTTTGGTGCAATACTTGATGATATGTTAAGAGACAAATTAGTATTCAGTGTTGCAGATACCAGACTTAAAGAACGTTTGCTCAGAGAGGCTGACCTTACACTACAAAAGGCAGTGGAGATATGTCAGGCTGCTGAAGCTACTAAATCCCAGGTTCAGGTTATGTCTGCAAACACACCAGCAAGTTCCTACCAGGCTATTCATGCTTTACAGTACAAACCCACACTCACTAGCCAAGCAGAGTCTACTAGAGGCAGCAAGAACAAACCTCACTCTAGTGCAAGGTCTGAGCAAAAAAGGAATGTGTGCCCTAGGTGTGACGGGGTACACCCACCTCAAAGATGCCCTGCATTTGGGTGTGTTTGTTACATTTGTCACAAAAGGAATCATTTTGCATAATGCTGTAAATCACAGGGCCAGGAGTGTGACAGAGTAAAAACAGTTGAGACTTTATTTATAGGAGCAATATTGAAAGATGTAAGACAAGAACTAAAACATTCTGCATGGTTCTCTGAAGTGCAAATCAATGGTGCACCCATTAACTTTAAACTGGATATTGGTGCTGAGGCAAATGTGCTACCTATCACTCTCTTAAAAAAGATCCATACACAGTTCTGCATCAGAAATACTAACACTATGTTAATTGCTTATGGGGGTTCCAAAATCCATCCAGAAGGTATGGTGCATCTCACTGCAGCCACCCCCACACATACAGCAAAGCTGGAATTTTTTATTACGCGATGCTCCTCACTTCCATTATTAGGAAAAGCAGCATGCCAGGAACTGGATTTACTTTGAAAAGTTCACACAATATCTAGATGGAAACTCTATACAAAAGATGATCTGGTAAAACGTTACCCTGATGCATTTCACGGAATTAGGCAATTTAAACGAACTTACCACATCTATCTGGACCCAAGTGTTGCTCCAGTCATACATGGCTGCAGGAAAATCCCATTTGCAATATTGGGCAAGCTTAAAGAGACTCTAATGCAGTTAGAAAAGGATCAGATCATTGCTAAAGTACACACTCCCACTGATTGGGTGAATAGCCTTCTTGTAACAGAAAATAATAATGGTACTCTGAGGGTATGTTTGGACCCCCGTGATCTTAACAAGGCTATAAAGTGTCATCACTTCAATATCCCTACTGCAGAGGATGTACAGAGTCAACTGGCCGGGAAAACCATATTCACCATCCTTGATGAAAAGGATGGTTACTGGCAAGTTAAATTATGCACTTTCAACTCCCAATGGGGGCACTTTAGATTTTGCAGAATGCCATTTGGGATAAAGTCAGCCAGTGAAGTATTTCAGCAGAAAAATATGGAGATTTTTGGGGACATCCCAGGTGTGCATATCATAGCTGATGATATGATTATTGCTGCATCATCAGATGAAGAACATCATCAGATCCTGAGCCAGGTGATGAACAGGGCATTAGAATAGAACATTAAGTTCAATCCATATAAAATCTAATTCAAAGTATCAGAAGTCCGGTATATGGGACATGTCATCACCCCTGCAGGAGTTCAACCTGATGTAGAGAAAGTCCAAGCAATTAGCAAAATGCCTGACCCAGAGGACAAAAAAGGGCTGCAAAGATTTTTGGGCATGGTCCGGTATCTGGCACAATATATACCAGGGGAGACAGAGATTACTGCTCCTTTGAGGAAGTTACTTTGCAAGGATATTGTTTGGCAATCGGGTCCAGAGCATACTAAAGCAGTACAGTCTTTAAAGCATGCACTGATTGAGGCTCCAGTATTAAGATTTTTTGACCCAGCAAAAGCAGTGGTGATTCAGGCAGATGCATCTAAATCAGGACTTGGAGCTTGCTTACTTCAAGACAATTGCCCTATAGCATATGCATCAAGAGCAATGACTGCCACAGAGCAAAATTATGCCCAGATTGAGAAAGGACTATTGGCTATTGTATATGCTACACAAAAGTTTCACCAGTTTATATTTGGCAGAGCAGTTACAGTGCATTCTGACAACAAGCCTCTTGAATCAATACTCACTAAACCATTGAGCAAAGCACCATCAAAACTCCAAAGAATGCTCTTACAACTGCAACGATACAACCTAATCATCATTTATACTCCTTGGTGTGATATGTTTAATTCTGATACTCTTTCCAGGGCCCCTGTTGATCCACCAAGACAAGAAGAGGACAGTTTATCAGAAGAAAGGGTCGTCTATACACTGTACTCATCAGAATCTATTGGGACTGAGATGTTATCTTATTTACAAACTTCCACAGCAGAAGATGCAGACTTAAACAAACTTAAACAACTTCTGTCTGAAGGTTGGCCACGAAGAAAATTTAAGCACTTGCTGTGCATAGAAGATGGTCTCTTATTGCTGGGTGAAAAGATTGTAGTTCCTCGGAATGCTTGCAGGAAAATCCTAGAAAGTCTGCATGAGTGCCATGAAGGTATACAGAGAACCAAAATGCAGGCTTGGATGATCCTGTTCTGGCCCAGCATGTCCAAGGACATACAACAGAGGTAGAGACCTGCAAGATTTGTACTAGTCACTTACTAGCGAATCAAAAGGAACCATTACTCTCACACAACATTCCTCACCTGCCTTGGCAAAAACTGGCAGTGGACATTTTTTGAGTGGAAGGGTTCGTCATTTCTTGTAATAGTAGACTATTTTTCCAAGTATCCTGAAGTACTAAAGTTGTCTGATAAAACTGCAACAACAGTAATTGCAAAGCTGAAAGCAACATTTAGTAGACATGGCATCCCAATAGGCGTTATCAGTGACCATGTACCCTTTGCCAGTGCTGAGACGAAGGCATTTGCTGCACAATGGGGTATTAACAAATATGCAACAAAGTTTCACAGTTCAATCAATAGGATTTCAGAGAGAGAGAGAGATGATAAGTAAAATTTAAAATGTCATTTTATTAAATTCGTTAAAACAGACCTGGCACAGCACACAGAAATCCCCACTGCTGACGCGTTTCCTGCCTCACGGGCAGTTCATCAGAGCATACAGAGATCACCTGAAGCTGCTGTTTTACACACACAGGTACACCAAGAGAGACCAATCACATAGAAGCTAGGTGAGTGCAGAAGACACCCACCCTTTAACTCCTTCCATTTCATTAACATATTGTACATTATTTAAATGTGACTGAACCAATTGGGTTCCTAAGGAATAACAGCACAAAAAATACAAAATAAAGAACAAAGTTGATTTAAAATAAAAAAATCGAATGTTTAGAATAAATTCTGATTTGGGAACATTTTAAATCGTAACAATTTATCTATAGTTGTTACGTCTATAATCTGATGTTTCAAAATTGCTAAAGTTTAATAATAATAATAATGAAAATAAAAGTACAAGTGAGTTAACCCATTATTATTAAAGTATATAAGATAAATGCAAAATGTTAACTAAGGGTCATCACCAGGACTGTGTCAGTCAAAAAATGATTAAAGAAGAAATTAAACACATAACTTTAAGCAAATGATTAGGCCAACTATTCAGTGTTTGATTACATATTCCTGAAAAGACACTTACCAAGGTAGCATTACTTTTGAATTATAAAGACACTAAATTCTGAAATTGCATGAATAGTAAAAAGTATGTAAAAAGTATGTAAGAGATATCTTTACAAGGGGTCAGACTGGACAAAATAACACCTATCTTTCTACAGTCTATAATCTATAAATGTAAATCAGCTCCTATCTATGAAAAGTTTGACATCGCTAATTTTATTTATTCCCAATGGATGACCTGTTTTTAAAGTGTGAATCCAAAAGATTTCTCTTTTTGATAGGGCTTGATATCTATCTCCTCCTCTAACTCCCAGTGTGACTTGCTCAATCCCCTGAAAAAGAAAGTGAGCAAGTCCATTGGTATGTGTGAAAAAATGTTTTGCAACTGGAGTCTTTGGAACCTCTGCTTCCAATGACAGCAGGTGCTCTCTTATACGATCTTTGAGATTCCTTGAAGTAAGGCCAACGTATTGAAAATTGCAAAATGAGCAAGTTATGAGATAAATTACATATACAGTATTACAATTGATCGATTCTCTTATTTTATAGGAAATCCCAGTCTGCATAGATGTGAAACTATTACCTACAAGCGCATAGTCACAGCACTTGCATGGTTTAGTACCACATCTATGAAAGCCGATGTTAGTTGGTAACCAATTATTTTTTGTATTCTCCCTGGTTTTAATTTTGGAAGAGAAATTCTTTCTTATTTTGTCACCTATAGTATCAGATCTGCTAGCAACAAAGTTACAATTACCAGATATCAACCTGAGATCAGCATCTCTCTCCAGCAATGGTAATCTTGTTTTGATTATATTGCAGATATCTCCAAACTGTCTACTATATTTGGTGACAAAATTAATACCTTTTTTTTGTTTCAGTCCATGATCAAAATTAGGAGTAGTACGATCTTTTAGTAAATTATTTCTATCAAAGCTTGACACCAAATTAGACTGTTTCTTTAGGGACTCTAAGTCATAACCTCTGGCTACCAAACGCTCTGTTAAATCATTGGCATGCTTCCAATAATCACTTAGATTAGTACAGTTGCGTCTAAGTCTAATATATTGGCCCTTTGGTATCCCCTTTTTTAAATGTTTGGGATGGGAAGAGTCTGCCCTAAGAATAGTGTTGCCACTTATTTCTTTCCTATATGATTCTGTAAATATTGTTTGACCATCATTCCTAAGGTATATATCAAGATAGGGAATGCTACTGTGGGATGCACTGAACGTGAACCTGAGATTGCCATCATTAGAATTGAGATAGTCTATAAAATGATTTAGTTCTCCCTCAGTGCCATCCCACACCAGCAAAATATCGTCTATATACCTAGTATACATCTTAATATTGTTATTAAAGGTGTTGCTTTCACTGAAAATTTTAAGAATTTCAAAATTTGCCAAATAGAGATTTGCATACGAGGGGGCAAATTTTGCCCCCATCGCAGTACCCCTAAGTTGAATGAAAAATTCTCCATTGAAAATGAAAAAGTTTCTGTTCAATAGAAAAGATGTAGCCATTTGAATAAATTCTATCAAATCAGCATCATACCCAGAATATCTCTCCAGCATTTTTTTCATGGCATTTAGCCCCAAATTGTGCGGAATACATGAGTATAAAGAGATTACATCTATGGTGACAAAAAGAAAACTCTTTTTCCATTCAAAATTTTGAATCAGCCTGATCAGATGTTTTGTATCTCTTAGAAACCCAGGTAGCGACTGCACAATTGGTTGTAATTGGGCATCAACCCATTGACCCAATTTCTCCCCCAGAGAGCCAATCGCAGAAATGATTGGTCTCCCTGGGGGATTAACCAAAGATTTGTGTATCTTGGGTAAAAATTTGAAAACCGGTACTCTTGGGTTCTCAACAAAGACAAAATCACATGTTTTGGTAGTGAGTATGGAGTTCTCCAGCCCCAAATCCAAAAGATGTCTCAATTCTTTCTGGAATTTGTTTGTAGGATTAAATGTCATTTTTTTATAAGTATTGATGTCATCCAATTGCCTATAGGCTTCTTTTAAATAATCAGTTTTATCTAAGACCACAATGGATCCCCCTTTATCTGAGTCAACAATCACTATGTCTTGATTATTTTTTAAATTCATTAGTGCCTGTGTCTCTTTGTTACTTATGTTTTTATAAGTGTGTTTGCCTATCTTTTCATTATTGATTACTTTCTCTGATAAAGAGATGAGGTCTTGTTCCAAAATAGAGTGGAAAAGCTCAATGACATCATTTCTAGCATTCACTGGATAAAAAACACTAGGTTTCGACTCTTTAATCAAGCATTGTTTTGTATAACTACCAGTATCTAGATCAACATCTTGTAGCTCACACAAAGACACTATATCACAAAGATCTTTAAAATTACATGTGTCATTGACTGTAATAGCGTCTTTCTGTGTGCCACTAGGCTGATCATCAGTGCCTAGGTTTCTAAAATGTTTAGTTAAAGTAATTTTGCGGACAAATTTGTTAATGTCCAAAATTGTTTCAAATAAGTTGAAGTCCCTAGTTGGTGAGAAACCCAGTCCTTTGCTTAGTACAGATATTTCATTAGGATTCAATGTGGTTGATGACAAATTGATTATTTGTCGTTTTTGTTGTTTTTCTTCTTCCATTGTGTGCGTCGACTCGGGTACCTGGGTATCATTAGTCCCGGTGCTGTATTCTCCTCTGGTTTTTCTTTTTGTTTTTCTTTTTTGTTGTTGATCACTGGATTCTCCCCGTTTTTTGGCTTAGCTCCCAGTTTAGAATCAGTGTCTGCGGATGTTCTGATCGGTGTGGAAGTAGTAGGAACAGCTGGATCTATTGCAATCGTTGAGGATGAGCTTGTATTAGTTTCACTTAGACCTGCTGTACTCTCAAAGCTTGAAAAAGTGACTTTCCTTGGGTTCTTATCTTTGTTTTTATTTTGGTTGAAATTTTTCTGCTTATTATTCTTATTTCTTCGCATCTTCCTCTCAGTATTCCAGCTGTATACTATACCCAGTTCATAATCTTTGCAATCTCTTTCATATTTTTTATATTTATGATCTGACAACTCCACACTCAATTTCTCTAGAGTCTCATCTAGTTGATTTTGATAGGGTATTAGTTTTTCGTCATCCTTGAATAACTCCAATTGATTATCCATAGATTCTATTTCAATTAGTATGTTTTCTCTTTGTTCTTTTTTGAACTTCACCAATTTCTCCATTAGTATCAGGGAGCAATCTGATAGAGATTCATTCCATGTAGACATAAATTCTGGGTATTCCCTATGAAATGCCGGAAACTTTTTCATTCTCAAACCTCTGGGAATTCTTTTCTCTTCCAGATATTGTTCTAAGAATTCTATGTCCCACCAGAGTTTTAATTCCTTGATATGTGTCCTTTCCTTGTTGGCAAAAAAGGTTCCCAAATCAGGTTTACTCTCATTATGTGCTGTGCCTTTAAGTAACTGTTCAAATCTCTCTCTCCTGTGTTTGTCGTTAAATGCAGCCATATTAGATTCGTAGTCTTCTGTGTTAAACACTGTAAAGTCTTCACTGGAGATAAGCTTATTTGCAACAATATTTCAAGGTGTTGTGTTCGACTAGTACAGTGCGATAATAGTGTCCATATAACTCTTGTGAACAACCCCTCATTAGAGGCCCCAACAGGTGCGGGAATCACAGAGTTTACAGGTAAATAAGAACCGTTCCTATAATATACACTTCAGACTTATGATATGCATAAACAGCGTGCTTACCACTCCGGTGTCAATCGATATCTGTATATTTCAGACAGTTCAGCTTGGTAGCGGATACAAATGACTCAGAAGTACTTGTTAGTAAACCGTCTGCCCTCCGGCATGAACGCTGTATATACTTCACTGTTAATTTCAACAGGTAAGTACCTGTGACGTATGCTGTCCTATGTTAGAACTGTTGGAGCTCTCCTGAACTCGTATTAAATATCAACAAATATGCAACAAAGTTTCACAGTTCAATCAATAGGATTTCAGAGAGAGAGAGAGATGATAAGTAAAATTTAAAATGTCATTTTATTAAATTTGTTAAAACAGACCTGGCACAGCACACAGAAATCCCCACTGCTGACGCGTTTCCTGCCTCACGGGCAGTTCATCAGAGCATACAGAGATCACCTGAAGCTGCTGTTTTACACACACAGGTACACCAAGAGAGACCAATCACATAGAAGCTAGGTGAGTGCAGAAGACACCCACCCTTTAACTCCTTCCATTTCATTAACATATTGTACATTATTTAAATGTGACTGAACCAATTGGGTTCCTAAGGAATAAAAGCACAAAAAATACAAAATAAAGAACAAAGTTGATTTAAAATAAAAAAATCGAATGTTTAGAATAAATTCTGATTTGGGAAAAATTTGGAAACATTTCATTGTCTTCTTAAATCAATTTATAATTAGAAGGGCATCAATGCATTAAATAGCTGCCAAGTAGTGAATCATTTCCCTAATACTAATAAGATGTATATTCCACTCTAATTCTTCCCACCACAATCCTTTGCTCTAGTCCTTACCCTAGCTCTTCACCTCAATCCCTTATGTTATGTTCTAACCCCAATCCTAACTCCATTCTCCTAAAGGTAATACCAGTCAACTGTCAACTATCAAGACAACAGTATCAGAAATGCAAGATTATTGGCTTCCACACCATTTCTGAACCAGTGCCTCCTTTGTGCACATATTTCAAGAACGGCCTTTGGAGAGACTGTTGGACGGCAGCGGTTCTTTATACCAGAGGGGAGTACTATTCATATTTGTATTTATCATTGTATTTATCATTGTATCTACCATATAGTATCACATAAACTCGATTAGAGTTTATGTGTTTTTTTCTTTAAGATTATTGACTGCAAGATCCCTTAAGATGGATTGTGGTTCTAAAGCAAGTATATTTCTTCTACCATTCATGGGATTCCATAAACTAAGCCATCACCCCTACTGAAAGGACCTAACCTAAAGAATTCTTCCTTATAGTTGATCACACCAGAATGTCCACTAACGGTACAACCAATATCTAAAGATCTGCATTCAAAAGTGAGCTTCTACTTTCATTCTCAAAGTGATGTGTTTATTGAAGCTGCTTTTCCCCAATAAAAACACAGGGCTCTCTACCCTTAGGGGGGTGGGGGTTTATGTTTTCCCATATGTTTTCCAGTGACTTTTCAACAACTTTTCAAGCCCAATTTTGGTAAATTTTTTTAATTCAACACCTCTAGGCAGTTGATAAGTCCTTGAAAGGGCATTTTGGACATCTTTAACACTATTTTACAGCTATTTTATCTTGTACAAATGTAAAAAAAAAATCTGAAACAATTAACATACATTGTATAGATTCATTAAAGCTCCACTCATCCCTATTCGAGAGGCTGTATACAGTAAACAGGGCACACATTTACATATGTATATGTACATATCCATATGTATATGTGTTGACTACATGATATCCTGAACAGGGGATCTAAAGGAAATGTCACTTCAGGACATTAACATCTACAAATGGCGTGTTTTTAATTTAAATATTTGAATTAACATTTGTTGATGTTAATGTCCTGAAGTGACATTTCCTATAGATCCCCTGTTCAGGATATTATGTAATCATACTGTCATGATTATCACATCTTTTAAATCAAAATTTAAAAGGATATTGCACAATCACAACTCTATCTGAATGCATCATTAAGGTTGTCATGATGGGCAAATGAGCACTATTGTTCTATTGCTAAAAGGACATTTTTAATCTTTGGCAAGTTTTTTTTTTTTTTTTCAAACTTTATTTATAGAAAAGAATCCAAGACATACAAAATAAGTACAATCACATTGGTATACTAGGTTTCGATATCAACATATGCAGAATAAGACATATAAGGCAGTGATCGTGTTAAAAGGCCCGATACTGAAATGAAATCATCATGCATGTACTTGGACTCACTTTTTATCAAAAATATCTAAATAAACAGACAAACAAAGGGAAGAAAAAGAAAGAAAAAGAAAAGGGAGAAAGCATACTAAGATAAGGAAAGAAAGAGAATAGCGTAGAAGGAAAAACGGAAAGATCAACAAACAACAAATATGCTCATACTCACCCAGGGTACCTCCGGATCCCCCCCATCCAGCCAACACCACGCCTCCGCAAATGAAAGGAATTCTCAACAGTTTGAATCAGTGGAAAGACACCAGGTGCCCTTTAGATTTTCGTTTAAGACATACAGACTGTTTTTAAAGGGAAGGAGAACTCTATCCCTAACTTTGTTTGGTAGCTGCATCAAATATACCTCCCATTTAAGAAGAAACCTCTTCACTCTTTTCTCAGGGTCTCCCCTTGTGTCTGCCTGCTCAATTAACATCTGAGTATGTACCGCCCTAAGCAGCTGTTGAAATGGAGGGGTTCTCTCTCCCACCCATTCCCTAAGGATAGCCTGTTTAGCTAGCATGAGAACTGTAGTTATAAAAGTGTTGTATTTATGTGTCTGGTCTCTAGGCGTAAGAAAAATCACATACTGTGCTGAGAGGGGTAAAATTTGCTTGGTTAGTTTGCCCAGCCAAAACGAAATCTTCTGCCAGAACCTCTGCACCTTTGGGCACCCCCACAACAGATGAATCCAGTCAGGGGATACCCTGCTACATTTACTGCATAGATCATGTGCCCCTCAAACCCATTTTGCACGCATGCCAGGGGTAATATAAGCTTGGTGCAAGAAATTTAGGTGTGATTCTCTCAATTTTGCAGAGATGGTGCCCTTTATTGCCCTCTCAAAGCTCAAAGTAATCTGCGCTGTGTCCACCTCTAAATCTTCAAAATGAGACCATTTCGATACGATCCCACGCAGAGTGGAATCCTCAAAATGACGATACAACAGAGTATATGTGTGTGTGAGTTTGTAAGGTCCCAGTTTTGCCAAGGCACAAAGTCTGTCTATATTGGAAGGTTCCTTAGACAACAGTCCCCCTGAAATTAATGTGGAAATGTAATGTCTGCATTGGAAGTACGCAAACCTGTGGGTGCTGGGGAGATCATACTTCACCCGTAAGTCTTGAAAAGGTAGAATGTCAAAGGTCAAGGGATGCAGTAGTTGATAAAGTCTGGTCAGATTCGATTCTTGCCATATCTGAAATGCTTGTGTAGTATAACCAGGAAGGAAGTTGAGGTTACCCTGTATTGGGAGATATTTACTAGTAGATTTCTGCAATCCCCATAGTTTGCAAATCTTGGCCCAGGCTCTCAAGGGGTCCCTAAATAAGATATGATTTTGTACAAATATGGGTAATGATTTAAAATCCGCATGAGGCAAGAAAGCCAAGTGTAGCGGTTTGATGAAGTTAGACTCTAGATTAGGGACTGTGTAAAAGTCATTCCCTACCTGCCAATCCAGTATGAACCTAGAAAGAGCTGCCCAATTATACCACATGATATTAGGAAGACGGAGCCCACCCCCACTCACCGGCATTGACAGAGGAGTCTTACCTATCCTGTGTTTCTTACCCCGCCAAATAAAATTGCCAATGGAAGTCTGCAAGGAGGCAATGTCTTGCTGGGTAAGAAGCAAGGGCAACATCTGCAAGGGGTAAAGAAGCTTAGGCAGAGCAACCATCTTGAAAAGATGCACCCTTCCTGAAAGAGAAAGGGGGAGCTTCACCCAACTCAGCAACATTTGTTTAATATCTTTTACAATCCCACCAAGATTAAGAGAATATAGTTTATGAGGATTGACATGTATGCAAATGCCCAAATATTTAAAGCAGCCGTCAGTAATTGTAAGACCAGTACCCGCCAGATCTGTGTTACAGGAGTTCTGTAACCACGTGACTTCAGATTTGTCGATATTAATCTTATATCCTGAGAACTTGCCAAATTCCTCAATAATATCCAAGAGAGGGTGTAAATTGGCACCCGGGTCACCTATGAAGAGCAACAGATCGTCTCCATATAATGAAAGATGCTTCCGTCGGCCGTGTATGTCTAAACCCGCACAATGCTGTCTGATGTAGGATGCTAGGGGCTCGATGGCCAGATCAAAGAGAAGAGGAGAAAGGGGGCACTCCTGTCTCGTACCCCTCTGCAACGCAAAAGAGGGAGAAAGCCCTCCGTTTATTATGAGAGAAGCCTTGGGGGCCATGTACAATTGCTGCAAAAAGGTGGAAAATTTACCCCGGATACCGAAGTGAGATAGTGATGTGTGTAAATGGTCCCACTCAATGCGATCAAACGCCTTTTCAGCGTCAAGCACCAAAAGGCAAGCATCTGGCAGTTGAGAGGGGGATTGTGCATGTGCGTTTTACCAATAATGGGTCACCACACCAAGAGTTTTCCTGATGTTCAACACTGACGATCTGCCCTTTACAAAACCAGTTTGGTCGGCATGGACTATATGTGGTAAAACCGTTGCCAATCTATCCGCCAGGATCTTCATCAAAAGTTTATAGTCTCCATTTAACAATGAAATGGGGCGATAAGATGAGGTAAGAGTGGGATCCCTATCGGGTTTCAATAAAAGACAGATGTTGGCTTCAGAGAATCTGTCATTTATTTGCTCATTGCCTGCCAGGTACGCAGAGTATAGGGAAGATAGGACAGGGGCCAGTTCTTCATCCAGTATGTTAAAATATTCGGCGGGTAGCCCGTCAGGGCCCGCCGCCTTGCCCAGCTTGTTCTGCCGAATGGCCTTAAGAACCTCTTGAGGAAGTATCCTAGAGTTCAAGAGGGAGGTCTGGTCCTCTGTAAGAGTAGGGAGTTGCACTGCATCCCAAAACTTGTGTTTTGCTTCTGAATGAATTAATTGTTTAGAATATAGGGAAGTATAATAATCTACAAATTCGGCCATGATGTCTTTAGAATCGACAGTTATGGTACCCTTGGATTTAATGGCTAGGATCTGGGACTTAGGCTTGTAAGAGTGAACCAACTTGGCGAGTAACCTGCCAGCCTTATTACCATGCCGATAATAACGCCCCTGCCTGTGGATATTGATTTCATTGTCTTGTTGAGCGAGGTATGTATCCCTAGTTTGTTTAAGGTCATAGTACGCTTTCCTAGTCAGCAATGTAGGGGTAGATAGATAGTTATTATAAGCCTCAGTGAGTTGAGAAAGAAGAGCCCCATCCACCCTCTTAAGCTGCTTGTTATGATGTGCTGTGAAAGAGGTTATGTGGCCCCTCATCACCGCTTTGGAGGCATGCCAAAATAGATCTGGAGCACTTGAGTGGGAAGCATTGTCCGACGCGTAGTGTGTCCAGGAGGCTTTTAAATGGCGACGAAACTCAATATTATTATAGAGGTGAAGAGGGAATCTCCAAGTATTATTTGGAGGCTTAGGAAGCTGAGGCTGAAGGAATAAGGTAACTGGGGCATGGTCTGAAATAGTAACTTGACCTATACCTATGAACGAGATCTGTGGCGTGATACTTGGTGCAGTCAGAAAGTAGTCAATACGTGACATGGTATGATGCGTTTTAGAAAGGCAAGTGAAATCTCTCTCAACAGGGTTTCTAGCTCTCCACACATCTACCAGGTTCAAAGTTTCTTTAAAGGAGCCAATAAGGGATACCTCCCGCTTATATCTAGACATATTTATCTTCAAAGCTTTTGAGACAGAAGGGTCTCTAAACCTATCTAGGGGAAGAGCCTGAGCCAAGTTAAAATCACCTCCCATAATTATAGGAGCGTTATATGTGGTCAATGTGGCTAAAAGGTTTGTCCAAAAGTCAGGGTCATATGCATTAGGGCCATAAACATTGCATAGGGTGTATGTGGAAGTGTCAGTTTGAATTAAGGCAATTATAAATCTCCCCTTCTTGTCTATCTCTACCTTAGAAAAAACAACTGCCAAACCTTTGCGCACTAGGACTGCAACCCCCCTCTTCCTACCCTCTGTGGGGGAGCTTATAACCTGTCCAACCCAGCGTATTTTTAATTTCTCATGTTCCTCAGCTGTTAGTTTCGTCTCTTGTAGTAAAGCTATGTCAGCCCTTAATGAGTCTAAATGGTGAAGAATCATGCTCCTCTTTCCCGGGGATGTGATGCCCCCTACATTCCAAGCAATAACTTTAATGGGAGGTGACATATCTAAAGCTTATAATGGTAATACATGTATGTGCTGTGTAGTTTTGACTTACGTTTATATGATGACAGTGTTTAGCCTTCGTTGGTTGGCAGTGTGGCGGAGGGGAGGGAGCCAGAGGCCCCCAGGCATAGAGTCCACAGCAGCTATGGAGGAAGCGAGAACATAAAATGGCATTAGTATTATGCTGAGGCCGAAGTTTTCCAACCACAGCTGTATAAACAGTACAAGATATTTTCAACATTCTAGAGTTTAAAATAACCTCAAGAGGCTTAGCATAGATCAAGACAATGGAGTCAGATATACAATGATTAAATTTTCTGTATTTTTACCAACAATTACCAAACACGATTCTATTTGTATTGAAAAATATGTTCAGCATTTCAAGGAGTGGCTCTACTTCAAGGGGTGTAGCGCAGGGTAGAAGAGAGGGAACAGACAAACAATGGCCAGGCAAAGTTTGAGGTGGGAGAATACATAGCATACATTCAGGAACAATACCCCTGGAACAGAGCAGCTCTGCAACACCAACGGCAGTGGACCATAGGAGATGGAAGGCAGACAGGGGATCGCCATCCAAAGGTGCTAGATGCAAGTCAAGGGCCAAACATGCAGGAAAGGGGGTGGGAAACCTAGAATGAGTAGGGGCTCTACCGATAACATACCTGTCTGAACCATGGGTTATGCGACGTGCAGGGTATTTCATAGTCTTAATAAGGTGGGGTGTGTAGGAGCTTGGACTAGAGCAAACATTGAGAGTACTAAGAAAACAAACCATATGAACAAGCATACTTATTATGAAATCTATGTCGCCTATGTGGGCCGGAGAGGAGACACTGCAACACCTGCAAACGTCAATGACGTAAGAGAGTATTTCAGACAGAGGCAAGTGCTCAACAGCAGAAGGGAACTCGGCGTCCAAGTGCCCCCCCCCCAAGCCCCACAGGCACACACACCAACTGAGAACTATTAACCACAACCATGGTCTCTGCAAGATAGGGACCAAACATGTCATAAGATACATTTTATGTAAAAAAAGAGAACATTGATTCTTGTTAGAGTCTTATCAACCATTATCCTGCCTTCGCTCTGTAGACAGAAATGCTTGCGCTGCTGCAGGCGAGGTGAAAGTTTTTGGACCTGAAAGGGTCTGGATCTTAAGGGTAGCTGGAAACATAAGAGCAAATTTACGCCCCTGTTCATGCAAGGTGGAACAGAGTGAGGCAAAGTCCCTGCGTCTCTTAGTGACTTCCACCGAAAAATCTTGAAACAACAAGAGGCGGTGATCTTCATAAATGACTTCTTTAGCCGTTCTGTATGCTCTGAGAATGGCAAGCTTGTCCTGGAAATTCAAACACTTAAAGATTACTTGACGTGGTTTTTCCCTGGAGTTGTCCAGATATCTGTTAGGGCCAATGTGGTGTGATCTCTCAATATCCAGTGGGAGGCAATCCAAAGGCATGCCCAAGAGCTTTGGAAGGGTTGAGGCGGCAAAGTCCAATAGATCTTTATCCTTGATAGATTCAAGAACACCTAGAATTCGCAGGTTGTTTCGTCTACTGCGGTTTTCTAAATCTTCTACTTTGTCCATTAACTGTTGATTTTGTTTCAGCAAGTGCTTCAATGAAATATCTGATTCTTGCTGCCTATCCTCAACCCCCGAAATTCTCTGTTCTGCAGCAGACATACGTGTAGAAAAGAGTCTCACCTCACTGGTCAAAGTATCAACACCAGCCTGCAAGCTGTCCATCTTTGGTAAGAAAAATGCTTTAAGTTCTTGCAAGAGTGAGGAGTGGTCACCAGGTGAATTGTTTTCAAAATATGCAAGTGAGGTGTTTGCCTGAGATTCAATAAGGATTTTGTGCCTCTTGTCCTGATTTTTTGATCTTTGACTCATGGTGCTACTTGAAGGCGAAGGCAGCCTGTGAAAATACTCGTCCACTTTCATAGAACAAATTGTACAAGAGGACTAGTATTGCAGGAACGTTATGCATAAACCACAAAGTGACACTGAAATTCTGTGAGATGCAACGGCCCCTCAGGCTGTGAACGAGCAAGATGAGTAAGAAACAAACAAGCAAGCTGTATTTACCACAAGAGCATTCCTCTTGCCCCGTAGGCTCCTTTCCCTTCTTATCTCACACTAGAAATGTTAGTCCCAGGTGTAATAGGATAAGTTCACTGAGGTAGCTATGAAGCAGTAAAGTGTCAGGCAGATTATTCAGTTAGAAGTTATGGGCCTCGAGTACGCTCACAAGATCACATGAGACAGATGTAAATTTTTTTTAGCTATACCAGCTACGCAGCAAATAATAGAGAAACTCTGCCCCACTCTGAAAACATAGACCCTAGATATAGTCCTGGGATTTTTTTTTTTAGCTATACCAGCTATGCAATAGAGCAGAATGTTCCATATGTCTAGCCCCTGTGCGGTTATAGATTGCTGAGTTTGTTCACAGCTCCAGCGCTGCAGCTCTCTGTCCCAGGCCCCCAGTTATCTACCAACTTGTGTCTTGATATAAGTTTGCTTTTTTTTTTTTATTTACTTGCTCTCCCTTCCAAGATGAAGTGAAGCAGGCCGGATTACTTAAATGCAGTCAATTGCTATCAGCATTGCTTCTAATTGAGTTAATCATTTAGCCCACAATGTCCCTTCAGGGTGCGTGTTACCTGAGTACCGCTTATTATTGTCCCCTTTTCAGCTGCCACAAAGACAGTTAATCCGGCTGGATCGGTATCCTATAGCATTGCCGATATATTCCTTAGGCTGTATGATTCTGCAGCTCCGTCCGGGCTGTGACGGGTATGGAGGTAGGGAGGGATCCTCCAAGATGGCGCCCGCGAGGTCCGTTAGGTGCGCAGCGTGGCGCAGATAGAAATGCCTTCCGAGGCAAGGGCGATTTTCGGCCCTTCACGATCTATTCCTGGCTGGTTGGGGTCCTATTACATCTACCCAACAAGGCGGTAATGTGGGATAAGGCAGCCGGCAGCAGAAAATGGGATATATTCAGAGTTAAATTGCGGAGCTCTTCTCTTCTGCTGACAGCCGCTAGCTCCGCCCACCGGAAGTCCTCTGCAAGTTTTTTTTTAATGATATTTACAACTAATGTTAGTTAAAGCAATGTTTCTATATAGCATCAACCAGTGTTTCCTCTCAGGCTAGTTTTGTTTGTGGCCCACCAGTGAAACGGTTAATAAGGCAACTGCACCCTGCAATTAGCAAACACTGCACAATGCAGGCTGCAAGCTATGGTTATCTTATTAACTGTTTCACTGCTGGGCTGCACACAAAACTGGCATGAAATGAAAGCAAAATGGCAACTAAGAGTTTCTATGCAAAGGACGTTTACTGGATTTAAATATCCTTTAAACTGTAAATTGGCTGCATTGTTTCTGTCTAGGAGAGTCTTATACAAGATTGTACCTTCATGAACGGGTTTTTATATGGCAACACGCCTCCAAACTCATTTGCAAGAGTGCATTTCAAAGTGTCAGCGGCTACATTAACGAACTTGTAATCTGGAAAGAGCATTTGTGGCCGTGAGTTCTGTAACGTAGGTGCAAGCACTTTGAAGTGCACTCTCATGGACTTAGCATGTATAGAGGCACTTCCCAAATAAAAACCTATTCACAAAGGTGTGGTCGCATTTAAGGGTCTCCCAAACAGACACAATGTAGCAAGGCAGCAGGTTCACAATTTACTTTTTAGTTCACACCAAGGAGCATATTTATCAAAGCGTCAACTGAATATACGCTTGAATTCCGCTTCGTATTTTTCGCAAGATTGATCCACCGTAGTTATCAAAGCGTCAAGATCAGCAAATGTTCAAATTTGTGACATAATATATGCTTGCGTTATTACAGATGTTTCAAATTCAGATTTGACTCTATTTGATCCTTTTCCCAATTTATCAAACATTTGACAGGTACACTTGTGTCTATTCCGACGCAGCTTACCTAGTTTTCAATCCACCACCCTTGAGGTTGCGGATGCCATGGACCTCAATGGGAGTCTGAAAACACAGAAAGCTTATGTTCGATGCTGCAAGATAATGAAGTATATTACATAATAAAAGTAAATTAGAAACTCTATTAATATTGTATACCCTTTCTAAATCAAACAATGTTATTGCTCCACATTTGGTGCACTAGTAGATATAGGGATAAAAATGAAAACTACATTATTACTTATGGATTATTCTACACATTTGTCTCTCATTACAAAGCAAGGGGACAATATTATTTCTACAAATTTGTTGAAAAGTTTTGCCCCAAACTAATAGATATAGAGATAAAAATGAAATAGATACATAACATAATATAATTTGTGAAACATCTATGTGCACCATGTCTAAACCATGTATTACTCTCCACTCTCCACTTCGCACCAATTTTGATGCCACACTTTTTGCAGCAATTATGACGCAAACTCCTAAACAACCCACACACTAGTGAATTTTTCAACCACTTTTGATTGGAATATGCATAATCACATGATTTATGACATCAGCCAATATGATTTAAATATACATTTTAAACTATCACTAATGAATCAAATTGCTTGATACTTGTGTCATTGATCACTCATCAGAAGTAGAACTTGTAAGTGCCATTTGTTACATTGTGTATTATACTTTGAAAGTATGTATATGTGAAATTAGTATTAAAGATAAACATTGATGCTGACATTAGGACACACAGTGTAATATTTTAGACAAGGATTTTAAAATTATGCAATTATGTGCAAAGAAATATGTACAAATTCTAGCATTAATAATCATTTATAAAATAATAAACATGAGATAAAAGCATATCATGACTTCTAGAAATACAAATACACATTAATTTATGTGAAAGTATCATACAACAAATAAATATAAAAATAACTTTCTATGAGATATTGTTTGTTGAGGTATAAATGTAGCTATTTCTTAGACATTAACAGATGACAAATAAAAGATTAGCTTTAGAGAAATGTGCTTGTTCATGGACAGTAATGAAATGGTATAAATAAAGTTGGGAAAAACCCGAATAACCGCGTCATCTATGACTTTTAGTTAACAACAGCCCGATGCTCATCAAGCTGTACTTCACGCGTGTGTTTTTGAGTTTTTTTTTAATAAATAAGGGGATCGTATGTGGATCCGCATCAGCGATGTCTGACGATGTCTGGCGAGCATATTGACGCCGGCGAATGCACTGAGATTGATGCTTTGATAGATATGCTCCCAAAATGGAAACGGTGTACTGCTTTAACAAACAATCACCTAAATTACAAGTTTTGCGGGATGGCTAAACCACTGAAAAAATGGCTTTTGCGTGAAGAATGGTAGGTCACGATACGACTATACCACAAGCGTTTTAGCCTGTACCGCAACTCTACATTCCGCACTCAAAAAATGGCTTTTGAGTGTGGAATTTTCAGGTCTCCCGTATTACAGAATGTGTGGTCTGCTATTCTGCTAGCATTATAGCTTATACTACCACGATCCATTCCGCAATCAAAAAGCGGTAGTTATGGATTTTGCAAAACAAAAATGTTTCACAAAACTCATAACAAAAATGTTACAAAGTACACTAACACCCATAAACTACCTGTTAACCCCTAAACCGCCATCCCGCATCACCATACTATATAAAACCTATTAACCCCTAATCCGCCGCCCACGTCGCCAACGCTAAATTAAAGTATTAACCCCTAAACTGCCGACCCCCCGCATCACTACTATTAAAATAAATCTATTAACCCCTAAACTGCTGATCCCGCACATCACAAAACACTAAATTAAACTATTAACCCCTAAACCGCCAGCCCCCCACATCGCGACACTAAAAAAAAAAACTATAAACCCCTAAACCTAACACCCCCTAGCTTTAAATTAGTTACAATATAACTATCTTAAAATAAAAAAAACTTACCTGTGAAATAAAAAAAAACTACGCTTAAACTATAAAAAACTAATATTACTACTTTAAAAAAATAAAATAAAATAAAAATAGAAAAACCTAAATTAAAAAATCCTAACACTAAGAAAAAATCAAAAAAATAACATTACAAAAAAATTATCTAAAATTACGAAAAATAAAAAATCTAAGATTACTAAAAATAATAAATGAAATTATCCAAAATAATAATCTTATACCCCTATAAAAACAAAAAACCATCCCAAAATAGAAACACCCCCTAACCTAACAATAAACTACCAATAGCCCTTAAAAGGACCTTTTGTAGGGCATTGCCCTAAGTTAAACAGCTCTTTTATGTTACAAAATTACAAAGTACCCCCTAACAGTAACCCCCCCCAACCAACCCCTCAAAATAAAAAAACCCTAAGTCTTAATAAACCCAAGCTACCCATTACCCCTAAAGGGGCATTTGTATGGGCATTGCCCTTAAAAGGGCGATCAGCTCTTTAGTGCCCATTAGAAAAATAAAGAAATCCCTAATCTAAAAAAAAAAAAAAAAAAAAAATTAAGAAAAAAACTATACGACCGTCACCGCACACTGAAATCCTATTGGTTAAAATGAACAGCCAATAGGATTTAAGTAGCTCTCATCCTATTGGCTGATTTAAAAATTTCAGCAAATAGGAATGCCCCAAATATAAAACGGGTACCTTGCATTCAATCTTCAGTGTGCGGCGACGATCGCATAAGGAAGGTCCTCCACGCTGGATGACTCTGCGCCCGCCAAACCTGCTCTGCGGCTACCTCCGCTCCGTGCCGCCTTAGCTCCGGATGAAGATAGAAGATGTTCCCGTGCTGGATGAAGATGGAGCCACCTGGAAGAAGACCTTCACCGCCCGACTTCAGGAATGGTGAGAACCTATTTCGTTTTTTTTGGTTTTTTTTGGGTGTTTTTTTTTAGATTAGGGATTTCTTTATTTTTTAATGGGCACTAAAGAGCTGATTACCCTATTAAGAGCAATGCCCATACAAATGCCCCTTTAGGGGCAATGGGTAGCTTAGGTTTATTTAGACTTAGATTTTTTATTTTGGGGGATTGGTTGGGTGGGGGGGTTACTATTAGGGGGTATTTGTAATTTTTTAAACGTAAAAGAGCTGTTTAACTTAGGGCAATGCCCTACAAAAGACCCTTTTAAGGGCTATTGGTAGTTTATTAGATTAGGGGATGTTTTTATTTTGGGTGGCTTTTTTGTTTTTATAGGGGTATTAGATTAGGTTTCATTTTTATTATTTTTAATAATTTAGTTTTTTATTTTTGTAATCTTAGATTTTTTTTTATTTTTCGTAATGTCAGGTTTTTTTTTGTAGTTATTTTGTTTTATTTTTTCGTAGTGTTAGGATTTTTTAATTTTGTAATTTAGTTTTTTTATTTCTAGTTATTTTTAAAAAAAAAGTAATGTTAGTTTTTTTTATATAGTTTAAGCTTAGGTTTTTTATTATTTCAAAGGTAAGTTTTTATTTATTTTAAGGTAGTTATATTGTAACTTTAATTTAAAGTTAGCGGGTGTTAGGTGTAGGGGTTAATAGTTTAATTTAGTGTGTCGCTATGTGGGGGGCCGGTGGTTTTGGGGTTAATAGGTTTATTTTAGTAGTTGCGATGTGGGGGGTCAGCGGTTTAGGGGTTAATAGGTTTATTTTAGTAGCTGCAATGTGGGGGCTGGCGGTTTAGGGGTTAATAGGTTTATTTTAGTAGTTGCAATGTGGGGGGGCGGCGGATTAGGGGTTAATAGGTTTATTTTAGTAGTTGCGATGAGGGGGGCCAGCGGTTTAGAGGTTAATAACTTTATTTAGTGTCTGCGATGTTGAGGGCGACGGATTACGGGTATTTAGACTAGGGGTTTATGTTAGGGTTTTAGGTTTTTACGTGACCTTCTTGTCCCTATAGACATCAATGGGGATTGCGTTATAGTGATGGCCATTCCGCAATCGCAGGTGTTAGTTTTTTCTAACACTTTTTCTCCATTAATGTCTATGGGGTGAAAACGTGCACGAGCAAACAACAAAACAAACAAAATAAACAGTGAATTTATATTGAAATATTAATAGATTTTCATTCATTAAACGAGTTACCTTTGCTTTATTTTGAGATTATTATCCCTTTAAGCATTATTTAATAAACTATACAGTTACTTAAACAGAGGGTATTAATTTATATTTTTAGTAATTTTATTTCTCTTAGAGACATGTAAACCAAATGTTGAAGCACTTGAAAGTGATACAGCATAGCTTTAAAAAGCTGACTAGAAAATATCACCTGAGCATCTCTATGTAAACAGGAAGATTTTTTACCTCACAATTTTCATAGTAGGCACATAACATTGTAAAGAGACTTTAAACATCCAATCAATGAATCGATGAAACAGCCTTAGAGCCGAGAAACGCGTAGCAAAAGCATTACATTGTTTCACATGCTCTCCGAATAGGAATGTTTTTAAGGTATCTGTTTGCTGTTGTTTTGCAATAAAATATCACTTTTTGACATTGTTGCCTTATACGTTCCTTGTGTGAGCCTACCAATACCAAACAAACGGACCGTTGGGACTCCAGTACAGAGACCGGAGATAGCCAGCTGGTTAGCTGTAATAACCAGCCCGTTTCCAGAAGCACACTGGTGTGCTCTTCCAAATTGTGAGTACCCTGTGCTTAAATTACTCTGTATGCATGTTGGTCGTACACTATTAATACACACATGTTGGCGCCTCTTTGTGTTTGGATATATTACCGAAGAGTTTACCTGCAAAGGAGGAAAGGAGAGTGCTGCCTATTACATACGTGGTGAAATTTGGGTGCAGGGATTCCCAGATTACCGCTCACCATCTGAACTTTCTCTAAAGGACTGTATCTCAGATTATAGATACTTATACGTTATATGAAATTAATGAGAATCCGCAATCCATTAGCTGACTTTATACATTGTTAGATCTGCTTTTTTTATATTTATAGAAATTGTTCACTATATGTTAAGGTATAGCGCCCTCTTGTGATTACTATCACTGTTTGTTTAAACATCCAATCAGGAAGCTAGTCCCATGACTTGCAAAAGAGTGTACATCTGGCATGTGCAGACGCAGTCACTTTATTTCTCTCAGTAGTTCAAAGGCCCATTTTAGTTAAAAAAAAAATGATACGCTCTAATGTAGTTTTAATACTAGGCACACAACCCACGTGTACTGACTGGATCTGCAGCAGTTTCTGGATCAGCAGCACCTCTATGTGTTCAACCCCTTTGTGGTTATTAAACAGTATTAAACACATAGAGGTTAAGGGTCGCTAGTCTTAAAACTACATTAGGACATGTCATGTTTTTGTCTTTAATGTCTTTAAGGAAATTCACAATGAAATCTTTTAAGATTAAGGTGACATCCCATGAGATCACAGTAAAGCAAAGTGTGAACTCAGTACTAAGAAATATTGAGGTAAAATGTCTTCCTTCTTTACATAGAGATAGTCATGTGATATTTTCCAGTCAGTTTTTTATAGATATGCTGCATCACTTTTAAGTGAATTGGCATACAGATAACATGTACATTTAATTTACGTGATTTTAACATTCAGTATTAACCATGGAAAAACAAAAATCAAAACAACAACAATCTTGTGTTTATTATAACTCATTGTTGACTTTGTCTTCAAAAATGACAAATTGAACTAAATGCTAATTAGTTTTTTTTTTATTTTAGCGACAATTAGGACTGACTTTAGTTAGCACAATATCCCCTAGTTTGGCAATAACATTTTAGTAGGTAACTGCAGACGGTACAGCATTTATGCCAAAAACCTGCTGTGAATTTTTGTAACATTACATGCTAAACTGCTATAAATGTTCAAAATATAATATACATAATTACTATAAACTATACATAATTACTATAAACTATACATAATTACTCAGCTACTTTGCAGTTTGGGCTGAAAATACAGTGATGTGCAGTCACTAGAGGCAGGTGAGGCAGTGCTTCACCTCTCATATGGGCAAAAATAATTTTTTTTTTTTATTGGCTTTAAAAAAAATAAAAAAATTGCTATTTTTTTTCCCCAGCATTTTTTTTTTTCACAGCTACATGTTGTGCAATGGAGAGGCACAAGCAGGTCTGCCCACCATTACACAACATGCTGCGCCATCTACTGGATTAAAGTGGTTAAGCTCATTGCATGGCCCATTATCTGCTTATTTGAGGCAGTCCCATTTGGGCTGACCCAATCCAGTGAGATGCATTAGTAAGTGGAATTTAGGGTTGGGGCTGGATGTTAAATCATATAAAACAAAACAAAAACGGAAAAAAAACAACTTTCATTTATTTTGTTGCTGTCCTGTGAAGCTGACAGCTTTGCTAAAGTGAAAAAGAGAGTTCTGTTCTTCCCCTCTAAGTGCAGTGGAATGTGCCACTGTCACTTCCTGAATCCTTACAGAGCAGGAAAGGGAGAGAGGCAGAGAGAGCAGTGTTTCACCCACATTTTATTGTAGTAAGTGCTGCAGCTGTAGATTTTACTGAAATTGATTCTGTTAGTGAAAATGATAATTTAATGAATGTGGTTTAGTGTTTTTGTTGAATTGTGTTCAGATGCAGCTCATTAACAGGGGGACAGTAAGTGAGCATAACCCAATACTGACAGGAAGTCAAAGGGTCAATTCAAACTTAAATCCATAATTTAAAACCCAGAGTTTGAAGCTAAGTGTGCAGTGTCCACATTATTTAAACTAAAGTTTTTGACATTGAATATTGCTAAGCCTCCCTTTTTCATGGTTATTTGATTTAATTAGGTACAAACTCCATATATGTTATGTCTGTTCAGTCAGAGGATGCAGTATCTATTTGTATTTTTCTCTGTGTCTCCATTTATTTAAAGTCTGCTGTTAACTTGTAATTCACAAATCAATTGAAAGCTGTTGCATTGTGTTTTTAATATGTGCTGCTTTTATACAAGTTTGTATTAATAAAAGGAGATAATGAGTCATTTAAAAAATATATGTAATTATTGCAGTTGTTAAATGTTTTTAGAAATAATGCCACTGTAAAGTAACTGGTTAAACACATAGTCAAAGGGAGACATTTAAAATTAAACTTTCATGATTGAGGTAGAGCATGCTATTTTAATAGACTTTTCTAGTTATTTATATTTTGAGAATTAGCATCAATTGTTACTGGCCCCATGTCAGCAAATCAAATTAGTTTGTGAAAGGAACATGAAAGTCATAATTAAATTTCCATCATTCAGATAGAAATTGCACAAAAATAAATAAATAAATAAACTTTCTATTTTACTTTTATTATGTACTTCATTCTTTTGGTATCCTTTGGTGTCCTTTGTTGAAGAGCATACCTAAGTGGGATGTGCACGTGCGTTTCTTGTCCTTTGTGTAAAACTTGTATGGTAAATTATTTCTATTTTTACAATACAGTAGTGAGTAGAGAAGAGATTGTGTATCATTGTGTATCATTCTAATTGCTTAGTAACTGGCACTGTGCCACATAATTGTGTGAGTGTGTATGTGATCAGAGTGTGTGTGGGTGTCAGTGAGCAGAGTATGTGTGCTTTATTCTCCAGCTAATCAATACATTTCCGATGAGCTGGTGCTTTAGTGCAGTGTTTCTCAACAATGGTCTTCAAGTACCCCCAACAGGCCAGGTTTTCATTATAGCCAAATAAGCGCACAGGTGAAGTAATCAGCTGATCAGTAACTCAGTGGTTACTAACTTGCTCTCACCCATCGCCTGATTATGTCACCTGTGCACTGGTTCAGCTATCATTTAAACCTGCCCTGTTGGGGGTACTTGCGGCCCTCTGTATCTAGTGCCTCACCAGCCTCTGACCTCACTGCACATCACTGCTGAAAAAAGATTAAAGTACATCTAATGCAACTAAAGACCTTTAGAAACTTGTGTTGTGTTGCTTATATTGATTTTAGAGGAAGTGAAACCATAAAACAAAATCTTAATGACAACAGTTTTTACGTTCCAAAGATAAAATCAGATTCAGATACAGATTTAGGGCTCATTTCCATTGAGCCGCAATTGGGTTTTCATGAGGTCATAAAATGAAAAAAAAAAAACCTGCTTTTGGAAGCTATTAAGCTTATCGACAGTTCACCATGGTGCGTTTTCCATCATTACCGACAGCTGGGCCCATAGAAAATAAAAGAAGCTGAAAAACGCTAATTTACACCAGGATTCCATTGAAAGTGTAGTTAAAACACTGTTGGAATCTGTTGATAAGGTCTCAAAAATTACGGAATGCTCAACTAGGTGTAAAAGAGGAAAAATAAGCTTTTGAGGCCTTTTTTCTATTGATATATTAACCCCTTAATGACCAGTGCCGTATCCTGTACGACGGTGGTTGTTATGCCTTTAAGTACACAATGGGGAATATGTATCAATCTCCGAATGGAGCTTGATGCCCCGTGTTTCTGGCGAGCCTGCAGGCTCGTCAGAAACAGCCGTTATGAAGCAGCAGTCACAAAGACCGCTGCTCCATAACCTGTCCGCCTGCTCTGAGCAGGCGGACAGACATACCTGGAAATCAACCCGATCGAGTACGATCGGGTTGATTGACATCCCCCTGCTGGTGGCTGATTGGCCGCGAGTCTGCAGGGGGCGGCATTGCACCAGCAGCTCTTGTAAGCTGCTGGTGCAATGCTGAATACGGCGAGCGTATTGCTTGCCGTATTCAGCGAGGTCTGGAGGACCTGATCCACACTGTCGGATCGGGTCCGCCAGACCTTGATAAATAGGGGCCAATATGTGCAATATAACACCTACACAATAATACACAGACACCATAAATGGGGAATAAAGGCAGCAGCACCTATTTATTGATGACAATATAAACATGTAAACCATCAACATTGTATAAATATATAAATAACTTTAAACATATAAAACCCAAAAAAAGTGATGCAACCCCCCGCATCACTACTATTAAAATAAATCTATTAACCCCTAAACTGCTGATCCCGCACATCACAAAACACTAAATTAAACTATTAACCCCTAAACCGCCAGCCCCCCACATCGCAACACTAAAAAAAAACTATAAACCCCTAAACCTAACACCCCCTAGCTTTAAATTAGTTACAATATAACTATCTTAAAATAAAAAAAACTTACCTGTGAAATAAAAAAAAACTACGCTTAAACTATAAAAAACTAATATTACTGCTTTAAAAAAATTAAATAAAATAAAAATAGAAAAACCTAAATTAAAAAATCCTAACACTAAGAAAAAATAAAAAAAATAACATTACAAAAAAAATGATCTAAAATTACGAAAAATAAAAAAATCTAAGATTACTAAAAATAATAAATGAAATTATCCAAAATAATAATCTTATACCCCTATAAAAACAAAAAAGCCATCCCAAAATAGAAACACCCCCTAACCTAACAATAAACTACCAATAGCCCTTAAAATGACCTTTTGTAGGGCATTGCCCTAAGTTAAACAGCTCTTTTATGTTACAAAATTACAAAGTACCCCCTAACAGTAACCCCCCCCAACCAACCCCTCAAAATAAAAAAACCCTAAGTCTTAATAAACCCAAGCTACCCATTACCCCTAAAGGGGCATTTGTATGGGCATTGCCCTTAAAAGGGCGATCAGCTCTTTAGTGCCCATTAGAAAAATAAAGAAATCCCTAATCTAAAAAAAAAAAAAAAACACCCAAAAAAATTAAGAAAAAAACTATACGACCGTCGCCGCACACTGAAATCCTATTGGTTAAAATGAACAGCCAATAGGATTTAAGTAGCTCTCATCCTATTGGCTGATTTAAAAATTTCAGCAAATAGGAATGCCCCAAATATAAAACGGGTACCGTGCATTCAATCTTCAGTGTGCGGCGACGATCGCATAAGGAAGGTCCTCCACGCTGGATGACTCTGCGCCCGCCAAACCTGCTCTGCGGCTACCTCCGCTCCGTGCCGCCTTCGCTCCGGATGAAGATAGAAGATGTTCCCGTGCTGGATGAAGATGGAGCCACCTGTAAGAAGACCTTCACCGCCCGACTTCAGGGATGGTGAGAACCTATTTCGGTTTTAGACTTAGAGTTTTTTGTTTTTTTTGGGTGTTTTTTTTTAGATTAGGGATTTCTTTATTTTTTAATGGGCACTAAAGAGCTGATTGCCCTATTAAGAGCAATGCCCATACAAATGCCCCTTTAGGGGCAATGGGTAGCTTAGGTTTATTTAGACTTAGTTTTTTTATTTTGGGGGATTGGTTGGGTGGGGGGGTTACTATTAGGGGGTATTTGTAATTTTTAAACGTAAAAGAGCTGTTTAACTTAGGGCAATGCCCTACAAAAGATCCTTTTAAGGGCTATTGGTAGTTTATTAGATTAGGGGATGTTTTTATTTTGGGTGGCTTTTTTGTTTTTATAAGGGTATTAGATTAGGTTTCATTTTTATTATTTTTAATAATTTAGTTTTTTATTTTTGTAATCTTAGATTTTTTTTAATTTTCGTAATGTCAGAGGTTTTTTTGTAGTTATTTTGTTTTATTTTTTCGTAGTGTTAGGATTTTTTAATTTTGTTATTTAGTTTTTTTTATTTCTAGTTATTTTTTAAAAAAAAGTAATGTTAGTTTTTTTTATATAGTTTAAGCTTAGGTTTTTTATTATTTCAAAGGTAAGTTTTTATTTATTTTAAGGTAGTTATATTGTAACTTTAATTTAAAGTTAGCGGGTGTTAGGTGTAGGAGTTAATAGTTTAATTTAGTGTGTCGCTATGTGGGGGGCCGGCGGTTTTGGGGTTAATAGGTTTATTTTAGTAGTTGCGATGTGGGGGGTCAGCGGTTTAGGGGTTAATAGGTTTATTTTAGTAGTTGCGATGTGGGGGGTCGGCGGTTTAGGGGTTAATAGGTTTATTTTAGTAGCTGCAATGTGGGAGGCCAGCGGTTTAGAGGTTAATAACTTTACTTAGTGTCTGCGATGTTGAGGGCGACGGATTACGGGTATTTAGACTAGGGGTTTATGTTAGGGTTTTAGGTTTTTACGTGACCTTCTTGTCCCTATAGACATCAATGGGGATTGCGTTATAGTGATGGCCATTCCGCAATCACAGGTGTTAGTTTTTTCTAACACTTTTTCTCCATTAATGTCTATGGGGTGAAAACGTGCACGAGCACGTCAAGTCAGGCCTTGGCTTTTGTGCGGTATGTAGCTTAACGCACCATATCGCACAACAAAAAAAGTTTTTTTTGTAACTTGTAATGGCAGCGCTATGGAAAGTGCAGTACCGCAAAATCTTTAGCGTTATTTACGCACAAGGTTTAGCGCATAACTTGTAATTTTGCCAAATAGTTGTAAATATTTCTAAAAATAACATCCATATAGCGATAGAAAATAGTTCACAGTCTGGACATCCTGAGAACCTAAATGAGACCCTAAAAGATAAATTCAGATGATTTAGCAGTGATGTAGCACCAAAGATATTCATGTAAAAATGTTTGTGCACTATTCTAAGCAATCACTGTGCAGTGTGTAGATGAGTAAGACAAATTCCAGAATAATTAAGTACAAAAAAAAGAGCTCTTGCTTGTCTCAGAGAAAGTGCAAGAAGGAAATATCAGAGGTATATGGCAGCAAAAACAAACAAAATAGACAGTGAATTTATATTGAAATATTAATAGATTTTCATTCATTAAACGAGTTACCTTTGCTTTATTTTGAGATTATTATCCCTTTAAGCATTATTTAATAAACTATACAGTTACTTAAACAGAGGGTATTAATTTATATTTTTAGTAATTTTATTTCTCTTAGAGACATGTAAACCAAATGTTGAAGCACTTGAAAGTGATACAGCATAGCTTTAAAAAGCTGACTAGAAAATATCACCTGAGCATCTCTATGTAAACAGGAAGATTTTTTACCTCACAATTTTCATAGTAGGCACATAACATTGTAAAGAGACTTTAAACATCCAATCAATGAATCGATGAAACGGCCTTAGAGCCGAGAAACGCGTAGCAAAAGCATTACATTGTTTCACATGCTCTCCGAATAGGAATGTTTTTAAGGTATCTGTTTGCTGTTGTTTTGCAATAAAATATCACTTTTTGACATTGTTGCCTTATACGTTCCTTGTTTGAGCCTACCAATACCAAACAAACGGACGTTGGGACTCCAGTACAGAGACCAGAGATAGCCAGCTGGTTAGCTGTAATAACCAGCCCGTTTCCAGAAGCACACTGGTGTGCTCTTCCAAATTGTGAGTACCCTGTGCTTAAATTACTCTGTATGCATGTTGGTCGTACACTATTAATACACACATGTTGGCGCCTCTTTGTGTTTGGATATATTACCGAAGAGTTTACCTGCAAAGGAGGAAAGGAGAGTGCTGCCTATTACATACGTGGTGAAATTTTTGTGCAGGGATTCCCAGATTACCGCTCACCATCTGAACTTTCTCTAAAGGACTGTATCTCAGATTATAGATACTTATACGTTATATGAAATTAATGAGAATCCGCAATCCATTAGCTGACTTTATACATTGTTAGATCTGCTTTTTTTATATTTATAGAAATTGTTCACTATATGTTAAGGTATAGCGCCCTTTTGTGATTACTATCACTGTTTGTTTAAACATCCAATCAGGAAGCTAGTCCCATGACTTGCAAAAGAGTGTACATCTGGAATGTGCAGACGCAGTCACTTTATTTCTCTCAGTAGTTCAAAGGCCCATTATAGTTAAAAAAAAATGATACGCTCTAATGTAGTTTTAATACTAGGCACACAACCCAGCTGTACTGACTGGATCTGCAGCAGTTTCTGGATCAGCAGCACCTCTATGTGTTCAACCCCTTTGTGGTTATTAAACAGTATTAAACACATAGAGGTTAAGGGTCGCTAGTCTTAAAACTACATTAGGACATGTCATGTTTTTGTCTTTAATGTCTTTAAGGAAATTCACAATGAAATCTTTTAAGATTAAGGTGACATCCCATGAGATCACAGTAAAGCAAAGTGTGAACTCAGTACTAAGAAATATTGAGGTAAAATGTCTTCCTTCTTTACATAGAGATAGTCATGTGATATTTTCCAGTCAGTTTTTTATAGATATGCTGCATCACTTTTAAGTGAATTGGCATACAGATAACATGTACATTTAATTAACGTGATTTTAACATTCAGTATTAACCATGGAAAAACAAAAATCAAAACAACAACAATCTTGTGTTTATTATAACTCATTGTTGACTTTGTCTTCAAAAATGACAAATTGAACTAAATGCTAATTAGTTTTTTTTTTATTTTAGCGACAATTAGGACTGACTTTAGTTAGCACAATATCCCCTAGTTTGGCAATAACATTTTAGTAGGTAACTGCAGACGGTACAGCATTTATGCCAAAAACCTGCTGTGAATTTTTGTAACATTACATGCTAAACTGCTATAAATGTTCAAAATATAATATACATAATTACTATAAACTATACATAATTACTATAAACTATACATAATTACTCAGCTACTTTGCAGTTTGGGCTGAAAAAAGATTAAAGTACATCTAATGCAACTAAAGACCTTTAGAAACTTGTGTTGTGTTGCTTATATTGATTTTAGAGGAAGTGAAACCATAAAACAAAATCTTAATGACAACAGTTTTTACGTTCCAAAGATAAAATCAGATTCAGATACAGATTTAGGGCTCATTTCCATTGAGCCGCAATTGGGTTTTCATGAGGTCATAAAATGAAAAAAAAAAAACTGCTATTGGAAGCTATTAAGCTTATCGACAGTTCACCATGGTGCGTTTTCCATCATTACCGACAGCTGGGCCCATAGAAAATAAAAGAAGCTGAAAAACGCTAATTTACACCAGGTTTCCATTGAAAGTGTAGTTAAAACACTGTTGGAATCTGTTGATAAGGTCTCAAAAATTACGGAATGCTCAACTAGGTGTAAAAGAGGAAAAATAAGCTTTTGAGGCCTTTTTTCTATTGATATATTAACCCCTTAATGACCAGTGCCGTATCCTGTACGATGGTGGTCGTTATGCCTTTAAGTACACAATGGGGCATATGTATCAAGCTCCAAATGGAGCTTGATGCCCCGTGTTTCTGGCGAGCCTGCAGGCTCGTCAGAAACAGCCGTTATGAAGCAGCGGTCACAAAGACCGCTGCTCCATAACCTGTCCGCCTGCTCTGAGCAGGCAGACAGACATATCTGGAAATCAACCCGATCGAGTACGATCGGGTTGATTGACACCCCCCTGCTGGTGGCTGATTGGCCGCAAGTCTGCAGGGGGCGGCATTGCACCAGCAGCTCTTGTAAGCTGCTGGTGCAATGCTGAATACGGCAAGCGTATTGCTCGCCGTATTCAGCGAGGTCTGGAGGACCTGATCCACACTGTCGGATCGGGTCCGCCAGACCTTGATAAATAGGGGCCAATATGTGCAATATAACACCTACACAATAATACACAGACACCATAAATGGGGAATAAAGGCAGCAGCACCAATTTATTGATGACAATATAAACATGTAAACCATCGACATTGTATAAATATATAAATAACTTTAAACATATAAAACCCAAAAAACATCCAGCGGTGCTTGCCCACATCTAGCTTCAAATACAGAGCTCAGCATAACACTGACCCAAACCTCCCCTGGCAAGCCAGGAGGTACACCCCTTTTCAACATAACCTACCTATCTCCAGCAAACATCCCCGCCCCAAAAATTGCTGCAACAAACCATAAATTTGGGAGGGAGCTACTTCTGACACATTATCTCCGTATTCACAAAAAAGGCCACTTCCTGTCTGCGCTCCCTAATAAAGTCTCCGACCCACCCACCTCAAACACACACCCCTTAAATGTGCATCATGCACTATGCGGGTCAAAGGCGCTCCCATGCATTCACATGTCCAGGCTCTCTGGAGTCCTGGGCTTCTCCCTGCCGCAATCTCGTTCAAAATAGCGAGAACGCATTATTTTTACATGCCCAACGAGTGGGGCACTGCAGAAATAGATTTGCAGAGTTGTCGATGCAGAGAGGGCCACTGTGATGGAGGCGGGTAGGCGGCCCATCGCTGGAGGAGGTGGGAGGAGGGTCGGAGTGGGTGGGACCGCTCGGCCATGCTACAAGGAAGCCCAAAATAAAAAATAAAAACTGCGTAATTGAGGGTGAAGGAGGAAAGAGGGAGTAGGGGCAATGAGAGGGATCAAATGTGGGATCCGTTAACAGAAATGGATCTGGGAGGGGGAGGGGTAGTGTATTGATGGGGGGGCAGCTACAATACAGACAAAACGGGACTTTTACTTTTTTAAATTACCAATTTTGCAGCAAGTACCTAGGATGGTGGCAAATATGTAGAGGGGGGAGGGTTAGAGAGCTTTTCTGGGGGGGATTAGGGAGTTTGGGGGGTTAGGGGGGAACCTACACTGCAGCAATTATATTAAAAAAAATATATTAAAAATAGGCTTTTATTTTCATACTGGCAGACTTTCTGCCAGTACTTAAAATGACGGTGACAATTTTAAGGTGGGGGAGGGAATAGAGCTGTTTGACGAGATCAGGGAGGGATCAGGGGTGGGATGTGTTAGGTGGGCAGCTAATCTCTACACTAAAGCTACAATTAACCCTACAAGCTACCTAATTAACCCTTTCACTGCTTGGCATAATTTAGTGGCCTTCTAATTACCAGAAAGCAATGCCAAAGCATTTATGTCTGCTACTTCTGAACAAAGGGAATTCCAGAGAAGCATGTACAACCAGTTGTGCCATAATTGCACATGAAAACCTGAAATTGTGAAAAAGGTAACTTTTTTTTTACTTGATTGCATTTGGCAGTGAAGTGGTGGCATAAAATATACAAAAATGGGCCTAGATCAATACTTTGGGTTATCTGCTAAAATATATATATATATATATATATATATATATATATATATATATATATATATATATTTGATAGGTAAATATAAAAAGGCTCTATTTTTGTTTAAATGTAGTGATGGCAAAAATGCTAAAAATGTTCTGGGCTTTTAGGGAAGTTTTTGTCTGAAATGCCTGGTCCTTAAGGGGTTAAAGTTTTCAAACAATGCAAGGTTTTCACTTTATAAATGTATTGTTATTTGCAATATTTATTGCTGACCCAGGTATGGAACTAGTTGGAGTTATGTTCCTATTTAAATATCACTATGTATTTACAAATAAAAATATAATCAACCACATATCTCCATAATTCCACTAGGCCTTAAGCCTAAAAATGTAATAAAAAAAATAAATCATTAAATAAAACATTTTCATTTTATTATTTAATTAATTCAGTTTATCTTACACGAAAAGAGCGACTGCACACACTGCACACTCCTTGAAAAAGGGCGGAATCCCTAAATGCGCGTCAGAGTTGTTTTCTTATGTTGTCATCTCGAATGCACCTGTATGGCCCTTTGGGACTCTCTAAGCACTGGAATTCATCTAAACACCTTGCCCAATGGGATTTGTTGCAGTGCATGTACCGATGCAATATGAACTTCGCAGCTTCCTTTGTGACATAACGGTGATGTTTACAGTACACATTGGAGAGATCTTACAGCCACTTGAGAAGGCGTCTAACCGCAAGTATTCTGACAACTGTTATTGAATAAGTGTAAGCCTGTATATATTTGGCAAATTGTGAAATCTACAATAGTTGTATGAATATGTAGTACAGGAGCCGTGGGTATATATATATATATATATATATATATGAGATATCTTTCAGTAATTGCTTGTCACTGGGGAACCACACTGCACAATAGATATCTGGGCTTTAGAGCTCAGGCGAACAGGGTTTAGATGGTACTAGACTGATATATATCTTAAAGGGCCATACATTTCCAAGTTTTGAAATACATATGCTTCAGAAATAATGGGACTGTGAATTATTTTATAACAGTGATCTAGAAACAAAAAGATACTTACCCTGTGTGGATTATAATACAAAAGTTGATCTCAAATAAGTGGTTTGACAAGTTACGGATACTTCTTCAAGATATCACAAAGAGATTGTTTATCCTTACTTTTGGGATTACAAATTTATTTATCCACCTGAGATCCACTTTTTTGTGGTTCTGGATATACACAAGATGACAATTATTGGCCTCTTCCCCCGAGGGCGCCAAGGGAGGCGTATTGAACATTATGTGTGCCTTTAGTTTTTGCATGTATGTGTGGAGTGTGGAAACGTGGGGACCTCCTTATAGGTTATACTTGTTACCGCATATATTGTATATAATAAAGGGATATTGTTCTTCACATTGGTGTGCTGAGAATTGTGGATATTATGCACACGGTGCAAAATATTTGAATAGAAACCTGGTACTAAAATGAAGTTGTAAACTACTTTTAGCTGTCATCTGCTTTGGTAGCTTACGGCTCCAATGAGCCCTTAGTCAGCTGCCTTTCCGTTTGGTTTCCTGTTGAGGCGTAAAGGGACAGTAAACACCCTGTAATTACAATATATTTCTGCAGTATTGCAATAACCTAATATGCTAGGTGAGTTTGAATGCATTATCACCAACTCTTCATTGTTCGGCAGTTTTTATCTAATAATTTCTGCAGACGCTAATTAGGGATAGATAGGGTACAGAGTTATGTTTGTGAAGCCTGTGCACTATCAGTTCTCAGCACTTGAAAACTTAATTTTCCGACTTAAATTTTAGGAATAGATAGCAAAATAGATAATAAAACTATAATCTTTTTTTACTATACATAATTAAAGATTTTGGGCCAGCTTAAAGTGACGCGTTTTTTAGTGATTTCCCTCATGAGCGAACACTGCTAGAAGTAAACTTTTAACGCCGGTTGCATGCGGATTACAAATTAAAAGCAAATTGTTTGTGCGTGAGAAAAACCCAATGCACACTAATTTCAGGGTTATGTATAGACTTCATTGGAGCATGTTATTAAAACAAAAACTAACAAATTGGTCGCACACTAACCCGACACTGTGTTAGTCCAAGTGCGCTCACTCAATCAGACGTGAGCTATTTATATTTCACATTCCAATGTTCTTCACGTAAAAGATAATGTTTTCATTTTAGATGTATACTTTTAGATACATATGATTTTTTTTTAAAATATATATACATATGAAGCCCGAGACAACACCATTAAAATACTAAATATTATAGAATATGCTACAACTAAACATATCCCCTCTATAATTTTGTCACTGGATGCTGAAAAGGCATTCGATCGTCTCAGCTGGCCTTTTCTAATACAGACCTTGAAAAAATTTGGCTTTGATGACCATTTTACCCATATGATCTTTGCACTATACAATAATCCCACGGCCAAAATAAAATTAAACGACTCCCTATCCCTCCCTTTTCATATAAATAACGGTACTAGACAAGGATGCCCGCTTTCCCCAACACTGTTTATCCTAGCAATGGAAATCCTTGCAGTATATATTAGAACCACACCCTCAATCACTGGCATCTCCATAGGACAGCAGGAATATAAGGCATCCTTATACGCGGATGACATTATCCTCACGCTCACGAACATTCCCACTTCTATCCCTCCATTGATACTTCTATTCCGAGAGTATGGGATGCTGTCCAACTTTCGTATTAACCATTCAAAATCAGAATTCGTTAACTTAGGGACACCCCAAGAGGACCTATGCATATTACACTTACACAAATTCAAGCATCAACCAATAGCAATCAAATATCTAGGGATCCTGATCTCCCCCCGCTTACAAGAGTTAGTCCCTCTAAATCTCAACTCCCTGAAATCCCACGTCAGCGCCACACTACACTCCTGGGCCAACAAACCAATCTCTTGGCTGGGAAGGATAAACGCCATTAAAATGGTGATACTCCCTAAAATTTTGTATGTTCTACAGGCATTACCCATCCCTGTCCCTGACTCCACTATCTATTCCTTACAGAAACTTATCAATGCATATATCTGGAGCCATAAGCGTCCCCGGATTGCTACACAAACTTTATATCGCCCCAAGCTAGAAGGAGGGCTTGGAGTACCTAACGTGCTACTATATCGCTATGCTACCTTTCTTACCAGGATAGTGGACTGGTGTAGACATGCACAACACAAAGAGTGGGTGGGCTTAGAGCACGAACTCACAAAGGAGGGCCAACTAGGAGGGAGATGTTGGCTCTCAACAATAATACGCAAAAAGAATAATACGGAACTCCCGTCCCTAGTTAGAGAAACGCTTAATGTATGGGGAAAAATCTTAAGAGGATACAAATCTATCTCTACACCCCACTCGCCCTTAACACCTTTTATAGGCAATCCCGAAACTCCATACCAACCCCCACCCCGCCACAGTAATAACCCAACCCTTACTCAGGTATTACCTCATTACTCACTTATACAAAACAGTAAATTAAAGCCCAAGGAAGACATGATTGACTTAATGGGTCCTGCGATAAATAATTGGCTCATATACCACCAATTAGCACATTACTTTGCAACACACACAGAGAGACACAATCTAATCCGACCCCTAACTCCATTTGAATCCTTATGCTATCTACCTTTTCCGACAACGGGCATTCTATCCACATCATATAAACTATTAATCACACACCGCTCACTTCATCCCCCATCTTATACCGTGAGCTGGGAGAGGGAGTTAAGCGAACAACAAGCACCCAAGACATGGAAAACAATTTATAAACATATGAGTTCATCCGTTTCCTCTATGAATATAACAGAAATGAATATGAAACTTCTCTGTAGATGGCACTACACCCCAGACAAGCTGGGAAGATTGTTCCCAGGCTCCAGCACCAGCTGTTGGAGAGGATGTACAGAAAGAGGCACCTTCCTCCATATTTGGTGGTCATGCCCGAACGCACAATCATACTGGTCAGACATTAGAGAGGAAATAAAATTAGTGTTGGGAACGCCTCTCCCATTTACTCCATGGACCTTTATTTTTAACTACCTTCCACAGATATCATGCTCATTGCGCCTTAAACTCCTTACTGTAATGATTAATACGGCTAAAAAATACATTCCATACTATTGGAAACAATCTAATTTACCATCTATACAATACTGGCGCGATAGAGTTTCCACTGCCATAGACCTGGAACAATACCATTACACAAAACAACATAAAATGGAAGAATTTTTATCCATTCGTTTACTGTGGGAAGAATACCTTTATTCTCTGAAACCCATTGCAGCATCAAATACATGTAGCTAAGACCTAATGCATGTACACATACATAACATACTAAACCTTCTTATTGACATTCATAGTCACTACAAGATAGACATATTCTGGACTTGTGTTCTTTTCTTTTTCTTCTTTTTCTTTTCAGGTTTTTGTTGTTTGAATTGTTATAACTTATATCAAGAGAGGTCAAGTTGTTTGTTCAATTCTAGCCGAAAGAGTTAGGACATGCTTACCGAGGAAAGCTCTTCACCCTTTAACACCGTAAAGAGTCATTACTTCTGGTTATATCCTGTTCTATAGTGGCGCTACTGTTTGTTTTTATGTACCATGACCGAATTGTGTTACTACTGTGTAATGTACATTTCAACTTGACACAATAAAGGAAATTTAAAAAAAAAAATATATATATATATACATATATATGTAGGTATAGATTTTTATATATATATATATCTATATATATATATATATATATATATATATATATATATACACTTTTATATATATATATATAATATATATTTATATACACACACATACATGTAGGAATATAAATTTAAAAATACAAAGAACATATCCTACGATGTGAAAAATATTGGAATGTAAAATATGTAAGTGCACAGTAAAATAAATTTTAAAATATTAAAATTGAAAACAAATGATTTTTCGTGTTTTAACTTATTTCAATTGAAAGGGCTCCAAAATGTACATATATGATTATATGTGTATATACATGTGTATATTACTGTTTATAGGTTTATATATATATATATATATATATATATATATATATATATATATGTGTGTGTATACAGTATATATATATATATATATATATATACCCCCAATAGCACGTGTTCCAGCACTACAACTTTGGTAGGTAGTTCAGGACCTGGGTGCAATCCTCTATTATAATGTAGATAAGAGGGGGTATAGCCCTGGATTAGTGCAGAAGACTCTGGATGAGGTTGCACACTATAATCAAATGACACTTATCCAGAGAAAACCGAAAGTCGTTGAAGATGACAGGCAATTGAATTGTGTGACCTCATACAGCCCGGTATCTGATAAGATAGGGGATATAGTCCGCCAAAATTAGCACTTGGTAAGAGATGACCACACTCTGCCTTTTGCGGAATCACCACCACCAAGAATTGTACGCAGGAGTAACCAGAACTTAAGATCTATGCTGATGAAAACGGACCCATGGAAGAGACCCCTAACCTGGTTGGCCAGTACCAAGCCTGGATGTTTTCGGTGTGGGAATTGTGTAACCTGCAACTCCTTGTTGGTTGGACCTACATTTCACCACCCTCATTCTAATAAGACATACGTGATTAGGCACCATCTTGCGTGCACCTCCCAATTTGTGGTCTATTTCTTGACATGCCCATGTGGCAGGTACTACGTAGGGAAGACCACCACCACCTTCAGAGAAAGGTTAGCCAATCACAAGAGTGCCATCAGAGCTGCATTGAAGGATGGTAGCTCTGATCAGCTAGTGTCACGCCACTTTTTGGAACACAAGCATTCAGTGTCGTCGTTGAAAGCAATGCTCATTGACACTGTGATCCCATCCAGAAGGGGTGGTAATAGACATAATGAACTACTATGTTGTGAGAGCCGCTGGATCTATAGGCTCAACACCCTTAGCCCACAGGGACTGAATGCTCATCTGGATTTTTCTGTGTTCTATTAAATTGGGTTATATCTGAGATATAACGTGTAAATTATGCTCTCCTCCTATTTTCTCTGTCCACTTGTGTATGTTCTTCAGATTTCGCTGTATTCTCCTCATCTCTTGGGTATGGTGCCTGGCGTGATTCCAACTTTGTGTTTACATTATTTCTAGGTACATTTAATTTAAGTGGGTTTATACACCAGGTGATGGTGTTTAACTATGTGTTTATCCATATGAAGATGGCATGACAGGAATGCCACGGGGACTGCATATTATGGGCTATTTCTATACCCCAGTACACTGTGATGGTACTATATTGTGGTATCAGCATGCTTGTGAGGGTTGTTTGTTGTTATATGAGTATGGTTTATTATGTGGCACTGTGCTCCTTTTATTGTCAATGGTGCGAGTAGTCAGCCATGGATGGATCATAGGTTGTCTTTCATTTTTAAATGGGCTATGTGTCTATGCAGATGGGTTCACAGATTTACAGTGGCTTATGAGTAGTACTTCGATGCGCATCGCAAGTAGCGATTTACATTAGCTGTGAGTAGATGACGGTCTGACACACCTCTGTAACTGACCTATCAGATACAGGAGGTGTGGGTATATATGGCTTCCGGTTTTGGACCCGGGCATCTGTTTTCCCCGGTGTGTTGAATACGGCTGTGTATGCCGATTTGAGGTAAGTGTGTAGCAAACTTTTGTTATGAAGCTATATATATATTGTAATTTTGCCTTCATTTTAAGGGCTGGTTTGCTGTTTGCTCACTTTGTCTTATAGGTAATAAATTTCTTATAGTCATATAGCCAATGTCAATGTGGACATATTGCATAGGTAGCTAAAGATTTTATGTCCTGTGTTCAACACGGCTGGTTATGCCAATATCAGGTTAGGGTGTTGGAAACTCAGGGCTTGATGCTATATCAGTTGTGATTCAACCCTTATTGGTTTACTGCAGTACGTAGCGCTGGTATGCTCTCTACTTACACTAGCGTATGGAAAAAAAATTTTGGGTCATATAGTGAATATTGCTGCGGTCTCATTGAAGAGGTAGCTAAGCATTTAAGTTTCCCCTGTTTTTTCGTTACATTGCTCTCCACATGCTAATCACAGAGCTGTCTCAGGGTATAGGCTTAGCATTTTAAATTTCTGCAAGCATAAAGTTTGGCTACGTATGGACATCTGGGCTAATAATGGTTGTAGGTTGGTGTTGGACCATATAGTTGGACAATGGGTATGGGTGAGTGATCTCGGTTCACTAACAGTGTATTGTCAGGCTCGTCAATTAGGCTGCTTACCTCTAGGGATGTTTTCTCAATACTATCCATTGTGGTGTGTATGATATTAGCTTAGATTGGTGTGGCTTGTATATATTTTCAATTAGCGTTTGAGGGTATTGAAGTCAATGTGTACCATATGGATATTGGGTATATCTTGGTTATGACCTGGTTATAACAGTCTCTAGAAGCAATTGGGTAACCCATGCTTGAGCGTTGGCAGTGATCAACCCGGGTGTGGACTGTAATGGCCACCTTTGATACACTGGTCTGTAATTGGCTACTATGAAGGGGTATAAGTGGTGGCACGCAACTTGATATGTGGCGTTTAGCAGTAATATGCCCTACTTGGTGCAGACTGTGGGGGTGTAGTCCATTGAGATTGGTAATCTTAAATCAGCCGTGCACAGGATTTAAGGCGTACACAAGGTGGAGCCTTCACAAATACTAAGCTTTGCATACCTAAACGTGTTGGCGTTCTTCTTATTGAGCCACTAGGATTTATCACACCAGGCCATATTCATGATGATCTGGGGGTACTGCTGTTTCAGTTTTGCTGAATTTCCTTGTTTGATTTGTTGGGTTGCCTTGATTTTACATTTTTTTTTATTTTCATGCTATGCATTTTGGTGATGGGGGTATGAATTATTTTTAATGTTGTACTGGCAAATATTGGATGTTTTTTCTTTTCTTCAACAGTTTTCTGATTGTCCTGAGGAAGGCTTCTATGTAAGCTGAAACGTCGACTTAACTATGTTGTTACTATGAATAAAAAATGGATTTCTATTTGCTGATATGCAATTTACACAAATACTGAGAGTGCCCTCCCTTTCTGAGTTCTTGTATATATACATAGGCTGTTTCTCTACATGGACTTTCTTTCCACTGTTTCTATTTTATATACAGGTGAAACACGAAAAATTAGAATATCGTGCAAAAGTTCATTTATTTCACTAATGCAACTTAAAAGGTGAAACTAATATATGAGATAGACTCATTACATGCAAAGTTAGATAGTTCAAGCTGTGATTTGTCATAATTGTGATGATTATGGCTTACAGCTCATGAAAACCCCAAATCCACAATCTCAGAAAATTAGAATATTGTGAAAAGGTGCAATATTCTAGGCTCAAAGTGTCCCAATCTAATCAGCTAATTAAGCCACACCTGCAAAGGGTTCCTGAGCCTTTAAATGGTCTCTCAGTCTGGTTCAGTAGGAATAACAATCATGGGAAAGACTGCTGACCTTACAGTTGTGCAGAAAACCATCATTGGCACCCTCCATAAGGAGTGAAAGCCTCAAAATGTAATTGCAAAAAAAGTTGGATGTTCCCAAAGTGCTGTATCAAAGCACAAGCAGTAGGGATGACTGCAGCCTGGAGAGGATTGTCAGGAAAAGGCCATTTTAAAAGTGTTAGGGACTTTCACAAGGAGTGGACTGAGGCTGGAGTTAGTGCATCAAGAGCTACCACACACAGACGGATCCTGGACATGGGCTTCAAATGTCGTATTCCTCTTGTCAAGCCACTCCTGAACAACAAACAACGTCAGAAGCGTCTTACCTGGCCTAAAGAAAAACAGACTTGGTCTGTTGCTCAGTGGTCCAAAGTCCTCTTTTCTGATGAGAGCAAATTTTGCATCTCATTTGGAAACCAAGGACCCAGAATATGGAGGAAGAATGGAGAGGCACACACTGCAAGATGCTTGAAGTCCAGTGTGAAGTTTCCACAGTCTGTGTTGATTTGGGGAGCCATGTCATCTGCTGGTGTTGGTCCACTGTGCTTCATTAAGTCCAGGGTCAATGCAGCCGTCTACCAGGAGATTTTGGAGCACTTAATGCTTCCTTCCGCAGACGAGCTCTATGGGGATGCTGACTTCATTTTCCAGCAGGACTTCGCACCTGCCCACACTGCCAAAAGTACCAAAACCTGGTTCAATGACCGTGGGATTACTGTGCTTGATTGGCCAGCAAACTTGTCTGACCTGAACCCCATAGAGAATCTATGTGGCATTGCCAAGAGAAAGATTAGAGACATGAGACCGAACAATGCAGAAGAGCTGAAGGCCGCTATTGAAGCATCCTGGTCTTCCATAACACCTCAGCAGTGCCACAGTCTGATAGCTTCCATTCTGCACCCGCATTGAGGCAATAATTGCTGCAAAAGGGGCCCAAACCAAGTACTGAGTACATACAGTATGCATGCTTATACTTTTAAGAGGTCCGATATTGTTCTATGTACAATCCTTGTTTTATTGATTGCATGTAATATTCTAATTTTCTGAGATTGTGGATTTGGGGTTTTCATGAGCTGTAAGCCATAATCATCACAATTATGACAAATCACAGCTTGAACTATCTTGCTTTGCATGTAATGAGTCTATCTCATATATTAGTTTCACCTTTTAAGTTGCATTAGTGAAATAAATGAACTTTTGCACAATATTCAAATTTTTCGAGTTTCACCTGTATATATACAGGGCTCAAAATTTCAAGTACAGATCTACTAGCCGTGACAAAATGTTACTTGCCACTTCTAATCCCACCCACACTACACCCACTACTTCACCCCCTCTTTGCATATGTTAAGCCATTGTGAAACATTTTGTAACACTCTTTTTATTGTATTCCATAGTAGATTAAATAATGCTACATACAGTAATAAATTAACAAAAATTAGTTTATAGCAGCTAGAAACATCAACTAGAGGTTCTGGGGAAGACAACAGCTGGATAGAAAAGGGAAGTTGCTGAACATAGAGAGTGCAGTGACATGAAATATTTACATTGATTTAATTTTGAGACATGGAGGATTTTAATCTCAGTTTTTTTATCTCCCCCATAATTGTAATAAATTTTGATTTAACCCTGAAAATAGCTTTACGAATGCAGCAACCAGAAATCTATCTCCTACTGATGAGTTCCAAGAAGAACGAAACAGGCTGTCTAGTGAGTGATTTCTGGATTGCTGCAATAATCATGTTAAAAGGATCGCTGTGTTAAAACAGTATTTGAAGCAAAAAAACTGAGAATTTGCATATCTAATTTGCATATCTTACCCAGAATTCTCTTGTGCATTGGTAACATTGTATATTGAGTATTTCTGGGAAAAAAGCAAGTGAGGAATCTTGTCTAGATGTGCTTATTTCCTATGCAAATATTTACATTGATTTAATTTTGAGACATGGAGGATTTTAATCTCAGTTTTTTATCTCCCCCATAATTTTAATGAATTTTTATTTAACCCTGAAAATAGCTTTACCAATGTAGCAACCAGAAATCTATCTCCTACTGATGAGTTCCAAAAAGAACGAAACAGGCTGTCTAGTGAGTGATTTCCGGATTGCTGCAATAATCCTGTTAAGAGGATCGCTGTGTTAAAACAGTATTTGATGCAAAAAAATGATAATTTGCATACCTAATTTGCATATCTTACCCAGAATTCTCTTGTGCATTGGTAACATTGTATATTGAGTATTTCTGGGAAAAAACAAGCGGGGAATCTTGCAGATGTGCTAATTTCCTATGCAAATATTTACATTGATTTAATTTTGAGACATAGAGGATTTTAATCTCAGTTTTTTAATCTCCCCCATAATTTTAATAAATATATATATATATATATATATATATATATATATATATATATATATATATAGGTACAAGGATTAGACAGCGCCTATATATCCACTACATATATCAGATATGTAAAATGATATGTATAAAGAAATTATAAACAAATAGTTCATTTAGGTCATATAGATGTATTAGGTCCGTGGTATATCTCCAACATTCAGATGTGATGAAGTAATAGGTGGTATATAATACCCTTACCAGATATTACCCCAATCTAATGAGGTAAGTATGCCGCACTGGGGGTATATGTAGATAGTTTGATCTCCTCCTTGTATCCAGATGAAGTGGCTGTTTGAATTTCGTTGGCCTCCTGGAGTATGCAGGGATGTGCTTCTGATGGTAGATATATACCAAGAAAGAAAAGCACCCCAAGAGGCTAACTACTAATCCACAGGAAGCTCAAGGGATATATCTACCATCAGAAGCACATCCCTGCATACTCCAGGAGGCCAACAAAATTCAAACAGCCACTTCATCTGGATACAAGGAGGAGATCAAACTATCTACATATACCCCCAGTGCGGCATACTTACCTCATTAGATTGGGGTAATATCTGGTAAGGGTATTATATACCACCTATTACTTCATCACATCTGAATGTTGGAGATATACCACGGACCTAATACATCTATATGACCTAAATGAACTATTTGTTTATAATTTCTTTATACATATCATTTTACATATCTGATATACGTAGTGGATATATAGGCGCTGTCTAATCCTTGTACCTACATTCTCTTCTACTGTCGGAGGTTACATATCTCATTCAGTATTTGTCCTACATAGCTGCCACTATATCCTATCCATTTTTTGACTAGCGCCTACTATAGAGTAACGCTTGCATCTACTCAGTATTCTGAGTGGATTCACTCTACTTGCACCTCTATATATATATATATATATATATATATATATATATACATATATTTATATATAAACATACACATATTTAGACATATACTGTATGTATACAATATATCTCGTGATATTGCTTATCACAACTCGTGCAAACAAAAGTGCACTACTTGTAATCTAGCCCTTTATATCGTTACTGTCACTATATGTTTTTTTTTTTCTCCAAATTACAGTTCTTACCAATGATTATGTTTGCAAAAAACATCTTACTAAATGGTAAAATTAAACTCTGTAAATTATGGAATTATATTCTATCATAATACCCTTTCTATTTGAGGAAAGCAGGATATATTAAGCTCATTATAATAACATTTTCAGGAAAAATGTGTCAAGATTGCAGGCATGTAATACAAATGCTAGATGGTTGATATATAGGCACCCTGAAACCCAATTTCATCTATATCTCCCTTTCACAGAATGAAAATTATTATCCATAGCGTGATCTGGAGAAGACACGCAAAACAGTGTCTCACAATTTAACTTGACTAGACAATAGAAAGGAGGGCTACTAGAATAGTATTTAGTCTATGAAACAAAACTTACAAGGAGACACTTTGTGAACGTAATACTTATAGCTCAGAGGAGAAAAGAGGTGATACAACTGTATCGCCTCCCAAGTTGGATCAACCTCTTAAACTGTAACTGGCCAGCACCAGCTCCTGCGGCCCACTGGGAAATCTCTTAGTGTCCTGGTAGCCCAATACAGCCTTGGGGCACTATTCTTGAGAGCTGTGAAATTACTCCCTAGACTGAAAAGAAAACTTTTCTGTGGAGTTTAGGTGCAGGGACCAGAGGTTGCACTTTAACTCCTGCAGCCAATATAAAACAGATTATTGTGTTTTCAGTATATAGTATCTTACAATTGACTATTTTAATATGCAATTGGTTTTTTTTAGTGTAATAAATGTTTTGTGTAGTTTGCCCCAATCTTGTGACCTTTCAGTTTGCTAGAATAACACAGGTGGATCTGCTGGTGTTGTTGGTGGTGTGTGGGGGGGTGTTTAACTTGGCCCATGGTATGTCCCTTTTCAGCCCACAAGCAGAGGCAGGGAAACTCATTTTGCAAAAGGCAAATCAATACACTTTGAATGTTGTAGTTATAATTTCACGTACAGTGCAGTTATAATACAATTTTTATTGTGTGCATTAAATAATTTTGTCTATGTAATTTCAACACAAAATTTTTCCATACATTTTTCTTGTTTTGTTATTTTTTAAATGCAATTTAACAATACATTTTTTACTAGGTCTTTATATGTCAACAATGTATTCAACACTTCAACACTGAATTAGCTATAAAAGAATTCCAACAGCGGCTTCATATACTGGCATGATTTCCTACATAGCCAATAAACGGCAGCTGCTAAAACATACTCGTAAAACACTGATTACATGCACATTACGAATTGTATAGACATGCCAGGCACGTCTTATGCATTTTGGTCCTGACTGCCTTAATCATAGACAACTTACCACCATCACCTGTGCAGCTTAAAATAGCTTCTTCACAATCTCATTGGTTACTAAGATGTCTATACTTTTACTTAAACGTGGATGATAATCGAGTGGGTCTACAATTTATAGCAACCTTCCATAAAACTAAGATATCAGGTTCAATTTATTAATGTGCGGGAGGACATGATCCGATATAGCGGATCATGTCCACTGCACATCGATAAATGCCGGCAGGAAACATGGGGCATCAAGCTTCATACGGAGCTTGATAAATATGCCCCTTCATATCTAGATGTTACTTTGGGGGGTTATAGTGCTTCTGGTAGGATTACCACCTCCCTGTATACCCAAAACAATTACAGCTAATGCTCTGCTACATGCCAGGAGCAGCCATCCATGCCACATGAATTATGGGGTGGCAAAGGGACAGCTCTTAAGAATGAGGCAGAACTGCTCAAAAGATGAGATGTTCCTGGCAGAAGGCAGAGAATTACTTTCCAGGCTGAGAACATGAGGATATCCAGGGATACCCATCCTAAAAGCATTTAATTAGGTCAGAAGTATGGATAGGGCTAATTACTTAAGTCTAAAAGGGCTCCTAATAGGAAGATGAACATTAATAAAAAATATATTATTATTTGTTACCATGTATAATAATCAATATCATGTTATATGTAGTATATTATGTAAGAATCTCCCTTTTTTAAGACCAGATGACCAGTTTAAAGTTGTTGCAATTTCATATCCAGAAGAAATATGAATATAGGGAACATGATCTCACCAAGTGCACTTAGGAGGCCTAGTGGAAAAGCATTTAGTTGCTGTGTAAGGGACACTATTACTGTGGTGCTGGGAGATGTACAGACAGTGATTTTGCACAGGTAAGCAAGGTTTTTTAACCAAGTAGCATGCAGAGACACAATATTGTACTAACACAATGATGTACTAACTGCAGATCAGACCAAGCAATCTATACGATAACCTGATTGAAAAGCCCTGTCCTCACAAGAATACTCCCCTCTGTGTGGACCGCTGCCTTCTATCAGTCTCTCCCTAAGGACTGCTATGGAATAGTGGATAATGGATATAGAGGCGCAGGTCTGTACTTTTCTGGTGCTCCAATTGAGGTCTGAAAGAATTCAGAGTCCAGCTTCTTCATTTAAGTGTAACATATAAACCATATATTGAGGGATTTCTGTCTAATTTCTCCTGATATAGGTGCAACTGCAAATAATTGAATTTACACTGAAAGTGTTGTATTTCACAGTGTATATAGTGTATATTCACAGAAATCCCTCAACATATGGTTTATATGTTACACTTAAATGAAGAAGCTGGACTCTGAATTCTTTCAGACCTGAATTGGAGCACCAGAAAAGTACAGACCTGTGCCTCTACATCCATTATCCACTATGGAAGTTATTCTAGCTTTTGTTCTGTATCAGCTGAGTGCGTCTCTCTATTTTCTTATGTATGCAAAATGCTCTAGGGTCTCCCTAAGAGTAAAAGGGGAAACCAGATGTGGACTCCTTCCACACATGCCCTAGAGAGATGCAACTGCACCTCACTGACAAGGCCCACACTAGACTGAAACGTACATCTGGGGTCACTTCTCGGGGCTTTGTCTTTGATCAAGTGCAGTTTTCTGTGCTTGGTCTTGGCTGAAATATTTGCTGCCTGGAGACCTGCTCCTTCGGCTTGGGGTCCATTCCCTTTGGGGTTTGGGCTCCTGCTGCAATTGGGGGGGGTGGCTACTCCTTAGGTGTAGAGCAACTGGGTAGTAGGACCATCCCCTTGGCCTTGTGGCATCATCCCTGGACTTCAGCCACATGCTGCTTTTGGGGGGGGGCACTCTGAAATCCATCCTAAAGAGGCAATAGCGCTATTATGGCTACCAATGTGCAAAACGTTCCCCATACACTTTGGGTGTTGATTGCTGAGGACTGAGAAGATTGGTTTGGCGCAGGTTGTTTTGGAGGGTGTTTTGAAGATGCCAAGAGCAAGTTTGTATTGTGTTCAGTCTTTCCCTTCAAGAGGGATTTTTGATGTGGCTTTCCCCGATGAGCATCATTTACAGACCTGCTATCAATGGACTATTGATATGGCTGCTGCTCTAGAGTTGGTGGGCATGAGATTTGTTGCCTGTGTACAGGGGGGAGAAAAATCCCGGTGACATTACATATTTACAACCTGTGGGTCTCTGATGTGGAAATTCGCCTGTTTCTTTGTCGCTACTTTGATGTTGAAGGAGGTAGCAAGCTGAAGAATCAATTTGGGACTTTAAATGGAAAGCACAGGTTCTGGGTGCAGTTTGTACCAGATAACTTAGGTATTGGTGGAAAGAAACACCCTCCACAGACTTTGGCCCTTGGTGGAAATAGAGGTTTCCTATATTATAATGACATGCTTCTTTTTTTCCGTAGTTGCAACCTGTTTGGTCACATTGCTGAAAATTGCCCAGATGCCAAATGTCAAAATTGCGGTGAGGAGGATCATCTTGTTGCCCACTGTACTAAATGCCGGACCTGTGACCTGTGTGTTTCTTCAAGTCATCTGTGCAGGATGTGTCCTTTGATGATGTTGCAGGGGCTTAAAAGAGTGAAGCCTTCCCCTACGCTAATGTTGCAAAAATAAATCATCTTTAGTTGCGATTGAGCCATCTGTGAATGAGGAGGAGGTCTCTGATGAGGCATTAAACTCTATATTACCTCTTTTGTGTAAAAAAATCTGCAGTTGGGGTCCCTGTTGGAGAGTTGTCTGATGCTCCTGTGGTAGTTCCTGTGGCTGAGAAGGTGAAGGAAGCTCAATCTAATCTTCAGGAGGTGGATCTTGCTACATCTAATGTGTTAGCTGTTTCCGATGTTCTTGAAGCCCTGTTGCCCAATTCTGTGGAGGATACTGTTGCTGTTCCTGGGACAGAGAATTTTTCCTTCACCGAGTCATCTTGTGATCCTGCTCCTGATGCTGTTCTTAGTGAAGGGGAGAACATTGATTGGTCTGATGTTGTGTCCTCTGCTTCTGAGGAGGAAATGGACACTGCTGGGAAAAATCTGCCTCCAAGCAGAAAAAAGGTGCATATTCTGATGGATGGGATAATACAAATTTTGATCTTCCAGTAGGTAAGAGCTCAGATCCAGATACTGCAAATGCTGCTGACTCTTTAATTTCAGAGTTTCCTTCTGTCTCTACTAAAGACGTTCCCTCTGACTCAAGCCAGTGTATTGGTAACTTTTCTGATGCCTCTTCTGTTGGTTATCTAGATAAAAGAGATGTGAACCAACTTGCTGAAGTTACTGGTTATGAGGCTGGCAAGGGGGAGTCTAGGAGGATGGAACGTTACAGAGGCAGATTTAAAGGAAAGAATAAAGGAAAGAAGAAGTCCTGATGTTAACTCTTTTTTTATTTTTCTTTAATTTATTTTTGTGATGTTTCTGACCATTTCTTCCCTTAATGTCAGGAGACAGTTATTATCTGTATGTTCTTCTAAATGTTTTTGTTTGTAGGAATGTGGTCTCTCTGAACATCCTAAATGTGCTGACTGGGAATATGTTCCTAAAATATGGTCTTGTTCTTCTGATAGGAATGGGGGAAGGGGTTTTCTTTTTCTATCCTTAATGTAGTTCATATTGTCCCAAGTCAGGTTCTTTTGGTTAGTTTTTGTGGGATTGTTTTTCGTTTGTTTAATGTATATGCTTCTCCAAATAGGGTAGAACCTTTGCTTAATTTTGAAACATTAAAGTTTTTCTGCCAGGTCGAGATGCAACTTTTTTTGTTGGGGATTTTAATTGTATTATTAAGAATGGGGACAGAGAGGGTGGGAGTGATTGAAGGGTGGATAGCTCATGGAATTTTTTAGTTGATCTGCTTAAATCTTTCGGTTTGAATGATGCCTTCGGGTCTGTCTCACTTTCAGGGGAGGGTTTTACTTTCTTTAGTGATAGTGGTGGGATAAAATCTCGAATTGATTTTTGCTTTTTATCTAAATTTCTAGGTGTTGATGATTTTTCTTAAAAGCGGATGCACTTTACGGATCATGCCCTTTTGATGTGTAAGCTGAATTGTGATTTGAAGATCAAGTATGGTAAGGGTGTTTGGAAACCGAACGTGGATTTGTTAGAAGATGAAAAGATATTGGGGCCTATTTATCATATGTCTGTCGGACCTGATCCGACACTGCGGATCAGGTCCGACAGACATCGCTGAATGCGGAGAACAATACGCTCTCCGTATTCAGCATTGCACCAGCAGCTCTTGTGAGCTGCTGGTGCAACGCCACCCCCTGCAGACTCACGGCCAATCGGCCACCAGAAGGGGGTGTCAATCAACCCGTTCGTACTCGATTGGGTTGATTTCCGGCAATTCTTGTCCGCCTCATCAGAGCAGGCGGACAGGGTTATGGAGCGGCGGTCTTCAAGCTCCTTATGAAGCTTGATAAATGGGCCCCTAAGCGTCAGTTTGTTTGGATGTATGAAAGGTGCCATGAAAGAAAGTGTGATTTTAGTAATGTACTTGTGGTGGGAATGGTTGAAGGTGGAAATAAAGAGGGTTTTTTATTAAGAAAGGCTGTGAGAAAGCTAGAATGGAAAGGGAGTTGTATGATAAATGGTATCTGAGGTTATTGTATTTTTATGAATTGAGAAATTGTGGTATTGATGTGCATGAGGAAATTGCTGAAGAAAGAAAGATAATTAAAACGTGTATGCATGAAAAAGGAAAGAAAATTGTTTTTATGGCAAGATTGGAGAAAATGGAAAAGGATGAGTCTTGTAGTAAATATTTTTTTAAGAAAGCTTTTGAAGGAAAGACTGATTTTTTTAGTGTTTTTGATAAGAATGTGTGTGAAATTAATGGTACGGATGGTGTTTTGTGTGAAGTTCATGAGTTTTATAGTGAGCTGTATAAAGAAAAGACAAGAGATGTCTTTATTGGAAAAAGAGTTGTTGGAAGACATTAAGGTTAAGTTGGAAAAATATGATAATGATTTTTTAGAAAGGGATATAAGTTTGGATGAGATTGCAGAGGTTGTTAGGAGTTTTAAGAATGGGAAGGTACCTGGTTGTGATAGTTTGCCAGTTGAATTTTATACTTGTTTTTGGAATTTGATTGGGGTGAATATGTTGGATCTTTGTAACTTTGTTTTGAGATTGAATGTTTTGCCTGTTTTAATGAGAAAAGGTTTGATTGTTTTATTTATAAAGGATGATAAGAGAGATTTGAGGAATTGGAGGCCGATTACGTTGTTGAATGTTGACTACAAGGTTATTGCAAAGGTGCTGGCAAATAGAATACGTGGAGTGATTGGCAAGATTGTGGTTGAAGAGCAAGTGTGTGCTGTTCCTGGGCGTCAGATTTCTGAAAGTGTTTTGTTACTACTTGATGTATGTGAGGGAGAGGATGAGGTCTGTTGCTGTTGCTATGGTGGATTTTGAAAAAGTGTATGATAGGGTAGTGCATGATTTTATGTTTCATGTTTTAGAACTTTAAGGTTTTTCTGGTAAGATTATTGGATGGTTTAAATGTTTGTATTATGATATTGTGAGTCAACTTCAGGTTAATGTTTTTTTGACTGAGGAATTTTGTGTTGAATTTGGAGTGCGTCAATGTTCTTTGTCTCCTGTTTTATTTGTATGTGTCATTGAGCCATTGTTAACTAGTTTGAGGAAGGATAAATTAGTTAGAGGTGTGAGTGTTCCTGGCAGTAATGGAAGGTGTTTGAAAGTGAGAGGGTATATGGATGATGTGAGTGTATGTGAGACTCAGGCTGGTTTGAGAAGGGTGAAAACTTTGGTTGAATGTTTGTGTATGGCAAGTGGTTTCAGAGTTAATTGGAATACGTGTTAAGTTAAAGTTTTTGGTAATTAGAATAGAGTCCAGCATACAGCATAAATCCTCAAAGAGGTGAGTGTAATCCTTTAAAGTGACTGCCACACTCCAACATAATAGTGCAGAAATATAGAAATAGAAGGATGTCTTCTCAGAGGTTGTAGTCCAAAATACTTTTAATAGATACAGGTTCAGACAACAAAACCACAAAGTTTTTGGAAATGACAAGGAGATTGATTCCTGTGGATGGCTTGTGACTGACGGTGCAATTGAGGTGTTGAGTGTGAAATTTGATGTGGATTTGAAAGGCTTGGAAAGTTGGAAGAATTTTTTTGATAAAGTGAGTAGAAAACTTCAGTTTTGGTCTTTAGAGACATTATCATTGGAAGGAAAAATGTTAGTTATTAAGCTGGTTTTGATCCCTATTATGTTATATTTAGCGTTAGATTTTCCGCCTCCTGAGAGGATTTTTCTGAGAATTTTGAGAGTGTTGTTTTCTTTTTTCTGGAGTTCTGGTATGGAGCGTTTGAAAAGAGTTGTTGTTGTTAAGAGTGAGAATGTTGATGGTAAGGGTTTTCCAAATGTGGAGAGAATCTTGGCTGTGAAATATGTTAGTAGGTGTGTGGTTCTGAGTGGTAAGGATAGCATGGCTGGTTGTATGGTAAATGCTTGTGGAAATGTTTTAAGACAATATGGTTTGTTTGAGATTGATAGAAAGAAACCGGTATGTTTTGCTGTTCCGTGGTTTTATTTAAGGGGGGAATGTTGGATTAAAAAATATGGTTTGGAGGAATGTTAGTAGGGAGATGTGGTGTAAAAACAGAATGGTGTTGAAAATGTTGGATAAGGAAGGTCTTGAGTTGATTGGGGGCTTGAATAAGAATTAATGTGTGTTTTTATGGAAACATTTGCATAATAAGCATTTAATAAATAGGCAAAAAGATATTAGTTAGATGAGTGTGCATGTGTTTGCCGACAAGGGATTTTCAGAGAGTGCATCGTTTAGTGGCTTCAATAGTGTGTCCTAGAGATGGTTGTTGTCAAAGTGAGAGTGTTATTATTTTGTTTTGGAATTGTAAGTATGCTAGGGATGTTTGGAGAAGTTTGAGTAGGATGATTAAGGGTCTGATTGGAGTGCAGTTTTTTACTTTTAATATGATGATGTATGGTTTGTGTGGAAGTGGTGTGGATAAGGAGAAAGCAAGCTTGGTATGGTTGTTAGCATGTTGTGTGAAGGAGGTGTTGTGGGATGTGCGTAATATATTGATTTTTAAGAAAGAGGTAGTTACTGCAGGTGATTGTGTGGGTATGATCCGTGGGAAGTTGTTTTTATATTTTTCTTTTCATAGGAGGCGATATGGGGAATTAGATTCTGAAGGCATCTGGAAGAAAAAGAAGTGGAATAATTTTTTTTTTGTTCTCCAGTTTGTTTTTGTCTGTATTTGAATTATGTTTAATTGTATTCTGTGTGATTATTTAAGTTTTATGTTTGCATTTTGAAATCTTTCTGATGACAAACGTTTGGGTCAATATTTCAGTTGTTTTGTAACAAGAGATATTTTGTTTGCATTTGTTATTATGATTTTATTTTGTATATATCCATATATGATTATTTTTCTAATAAAATAATTATGAAACGTATGTCTGGGGTTAGTTGTTTCTCTTGCTCAGAGAATAATTGCCTGGTATTTCGGTGCTGGACTGTCATTGGGCAGGGTCAGACTGATATGCTATAGGATATTTTTTCTCTGTGAAAAAGCATAGTGTGCAAAAAGAGTATGCACCCTGAGTGGCACTGAAAATGAACAGGCATGGAAGTTATTTTAGCTTTTGTTCTGTCTCAGCTGAGTGCGTCTCTTTATTTTCTTATATATCTATATATATAGATATATACATATCCATCATATCCATGTTTAGACATGTATATATATGTACTTTTTTTCTAACACCTGAGACCTCATATCTTTGAGCCCTTATAACATTTTTTTTGTTAATTTTTTTTAGATTCATTTTTAATAGATTGTCTTATTATGATTGTAGCTGTAAGTTGTAAAGTATTTCTAATGTTTTTAGTGATTTTTTTTTTTGCAAAACAGTTAACTAGAGCTCTTAAGACATGATAATCATTATAGTGTAGTGTTTATTTTTAACTTGTAATACGAGTGGAAATCCTGACACACGCAAACACCTGCTATAAACCCCTTTTCCCTCATTTGTAACTGTTAACACAACACTCATAATCAAGCCCTTGGTGGGTGATATTATCATTATTATCATTTATTTGTAGAGCATTAACAGACTACATAAATATGTGTGTTTGAATACCCTTACTAATCTACTATTTTTTTAATTCAGGTGTTCCAGACACACCAAGTGCTAATAGGTGCATTAAATCCAGCACATAGCCATGAAATCTCCATAGACAACAATAGCCCATCAATGAAGTGGTAGACCATGCAAACTCGCAAAGGGGGGCTGCCAAGTGCTGAAACCTGTAGCATGTAAAACATTTTTATCATCTGTTGCATCATCCACAACAGAGTTCCAAACTGCCTCTGAAACTAACAGCCGCACAAGAACCTTGAATTAGGAGCTTAATGATATGGGTTTCTATGGTTGAGCAGCTGTATACAACCCTCACATCAACATGTGTAATGCCAAGTATCAGCTTTAGTGGTATAAGACACGCAGCCACTGAACTCTGGGGCAGTGGAAACATATTCCCTGTGTTGATGAATCATGCTTCACTATCTCCCATATGATTAAGGAATCTGGGTATGGCCAGGTGAACACTAACTACTGGAATGCATGGTGCCCACTATAAAGTTTGGTAGGGGAGGTATAATGCAAATTATTTTTGTTCAGATGTTTAGAAGGAACCTAATTCTGTTAACTGTTCATCTGATTCTTTGGTACAGCACTTAAACCCCAATGATTTTTCTTCTTTTTAGAGGAGGTATAATGGCCTGGGGATATTTTTAAAGATTTGGATTACACTCTTTAGTTCAAGCAAAGGGTCATCTTAATGCTACATAATACAAAGACATTTTAGACAATTAGGTGCTTCCAACTTTGTGCAAATATTTAGAGAAGGACATTCCCTGTTCCAGTATGACTATGCCTCTGCGCACATAGCGAGGTCCATGAAGACAAGGTTTGATGAGTTTGGTGTGGAGGAACTTGAGTTTCCTGCACAGAAGCCTGACCTTAACCCCATTGAACACCTATTTAATGATTTTGAATGTTGTTTATGAGTCAGTCCTTCTCGTCCTACATCAGTTACTGACCTCATAAATGGCTGTGACATTGTGAAAAGCCTTCCAAGAAGAATGGCAGCAGATATAGCCACAAAAATGGTGGCCAACTCTATGTTAATGTCCATGGTTTTGGAATGTGTCCAACAAGCTCATATACTGTCATGCCTGCCTGTCTGCTGCTATCGTCACTTTAAGACTGCTTCCTCTGCTCCTGTCAATAAGGCTGTTTGGGATGTACCCTTCCTCCTTTCTGCTGCTGGAATGTACCTGCCTGATTAACTATCCTCCGCCTGATCTCAGGCTCTATTTAAGAAATCCTCAGGCATAGGTGTTTACAGACCCCTCTGTGTCTGCTCCAGCATGCTTTTTCCTTGTATTTAAAATTATTTCTGTCCTGGCTGATGACCTCTGCCTCTGTTTTTCTGACTGCAAGTGCTTTGCTATATTCTGTTTTCTTTCCTGCTGTATTCATCCTGGACACAGCTATTTTGTATACTCTGAACTCTGCAACATACCTCAGTTACCAGTCAAGTAATACTGTAATTATCCAGTCATCTGCTAGAACTGTATTGCATAAACTGACCCTGCAACATATCTCAGTCACCTGTCAATTAATACCGTGATCATCCAGACATCTGCTACAACTGTATTGCAACATATCTTAGTCACTATTCAAGTAATACTGCGATTATCCAGTCGACTATTACAACTGAATTTTATATCCTGACCATGCAACAAATAGTTACTAGTCAAGTATTACTGTGATTATCTAGTCTTCTGCCACAATTATATTGTGTACTGTGCAGCATATCTCAGTTACATCCTGCAGCATATCTCAGTTATTAGGAGCTATTGCTGTGTTTATCAAGTCTTCAGTCATATACTCGGATACTCATTGCTACTTGTTTTCTATGGAGTCTAAATATGTTAACCTTTGCATAGATGCTCCTTTTACAATTCCTAAGCTCTGCAGTAGCTCTCTGCTATTATAAGCCACCGCACCTCAACTATCCATGTCCAAGATTGTGAGTTAAGGGTCGTTGTCCCCAAATCCCTATCACTGCCCTGAGGGTCTGTGTCCTGAACGGTTATACAATGGATTGTGACATACAGGTCTTATGGTCAGGTGCCCACATGCTTTTGGCTGTATAGGGCTAGATTACAAGTATAAATAAAAATTATTAATACTTAATTATTATACATACTGTTAAATATATATATATATATATATATATATATATATATATATATATATACTGTATATATATATATATATATTTTTTTTTTTTATTATTATTTTTTTCCTATGGATTATTTGGCATTTTTTACAGTATGTATAATAATTTTTATATTTTTTTTTAAATATTTCATATGTAATAGATCAATAACATGCATTGAGATTAGCAATTCTTCTTGTGCTCTAACCCGACACCGTGTTAGACCTAAATCTCAAATTGCGAAGCTCAAAACGCATGTTTTTCCTATTTGATAATGTAGAAATAGATATATAAGTATATATATATATATATATATATATATATATACACACACAGTATATGTATATATTTATATATATATATATATATATATATATATATATATATATACAGTATATACTGTGTATATATAAATGTGAGCAGGTTAGGTGTATACACTCTCACAATCCAACTGCAACCACCAGGGTGCTATAAAAGTTCTTGTATAAAGTTTGAGATTATTAGTGACGTTTTGGGACAAAACACAGTCAGAGGAAGGGACTGTGTTTTGTCCCGAAACATCACAAATAATATATATATATATATATATATATACATACACCGACCACTCTTTTAGATACACCTTGCTAGTACCAGGCTGGACCCCCCTTTGCCTTCAGAACTATTTGTGGCATAGATTCAACAAGGTGTTGGAAACATTCCTTTAGAGATTTTGGTCCATATTGACATGATAGCAACATGCGGTTGCTGCAGATTTGTCGGCTGCACATACATGATGAAATATGGTGACTGTTGAGGCCATTAGAGTACAGTGAACTCATTGGGCTAGATTTATTAAATGTCAGACGGACATAATCTGCCCGACATCACTAAATGCAGACAGCATCCTGATCGTGTCCAATTGGCATGAGTGCTGTCCACCACCTCAGAGGTGGCAGATGACCACTGCTTCTTAACTTTTGTTTCTGGCAAGCCTGAAGGCTCGTGCAGAAACAGCTGCATTTGCAGCTTAATAAATATAACCCATTGTCATGTTCAAGAAACCATTTTGAGATGATTTGTGCTTTGTGACATGGTACATTATCCTCCTGGAAGTAGCCACCAGAAGATGGGTACAATGTAGTCATAAAGGCATGGACATGGTCAGCAACAATACTCAGGTAGGCCAGGCATTTAAATGATGCTCAATTGTTACTTAGGGGCCCAAAGTGTGTCAAGAACATATCCCTCCCACCATTACACCACCACCACCAGCCTGAACCGTTGATGCAATACAGAATGGATCCTTACTTCATGATGTTTTTACGCCAAATTCTGACCCTACCATCTGAATGTTGCATGTGAAATTGAGACTCATCAGACCAGGCAATGCTTTTCCAATATTCTATTGTGCAAGTTTGGTGAGCCTGTGTATATTGTAGCCTCACTTTCCTGTTCTTAGCTGACAGGAGTGGCACCTGGTGTGGTCTTCTGCTGCTGTAGCCCATCTGCTTCAAGGTTTGACATGTTGTGCATTCAGAGATGCTATTCTGCATACCTTGGTTGTAACAAGTGGTTATTTGAGTTACTGTTGCCTTTCTATCATTTCGAACCAGGCTGCCCATTCACCTCTGACATCAACAAGGGATTTTCGTCCACACAACTGCCACTCACTGGATATTTTCTCTCTTTCGGACCATTCTCTGTAAACCCTAGAGATGGTTGTGCTTGAAAATCTCAGTAGATCAACAGTTTTTGAAATACTCAGACAAGTCTGTTTGGCACCAACAACCATGCCACGTTCAAAGTCACTTAAATCCCTTTTCTTCCCCATTCTGATGCTCGGTTTGAACTTCAGCAAGTCGTCTTCACCATGTCTAGATGCCTAAATTAATTGAGTTGCTGCCATGTGATTGACTGATTAGCAATTTGTGTTATTATGCATTTGAATAGGTGTACCTAATAAAGTGGCCGGTAAATGCATCTACAGTGAGGGAAAAAATTATTTGATCCCCTGCTGATTTTGTACATTTGCCAACTGAAAAGGAAATGATAAGTCTATCGTTTTAATGGTAGGTTTAATTTAACAGTAAGAGACAGAATAACAACACAAATTAAAAAAAAAAAAATCATTTAAAAAAAGTTATAAATTGATTTGCATTTTAATGAGTGAAATAAGTATTTGACCCCTTGCAAAACATGACTTAGTACTTGGTGGCAAAACCCTTGTTGGCAAACATAGAGGTCAGACATTTCTTGTAGTTGGCCACCAGGTTTGCACACAATTCAGGAGGGATTTTGTCCCACTCCTCTTTGCAGATCCTCTCAAAGTCATTAAGGTTTCAAGGCTGACGTTTGGCAACTCGAACCTTCTGCTCCCTCCTCAGAGTTTTTATGGGATTAAGGACTGGAGACTGGCTAGGCCACTCCAGGACCTTAATGTGCTTCTTCTTGAGCCACTCCTTTGTTGCCTTGGCTGTGTGTTTTGGGTCATTGTCATGCTGGAATACCCATCCATGACCCATTTTCAATGCCCTTGCTGAGGGTAGGAGGTTCTCAGCCAAGATTTGATGGTTCATGGCCCCGTCCATAGTCCCTTTGATGCGGTGAAGTTGTCCTGTCCCTTTAGCAGAAAAACACCCCAAAAGTAAAATGTTTCCACCTCCATGTTTGACGGTGATGATGGTGTTCTTTGGGTCAAAGGTAGCATTCCTCCTCCTCCAAACATGGTGAGTTGAGTTTATGCCAAAGAGCTTGATTTTGGTCTCATCTGACCACAACATTTTCACCCAGCTCTCCTCTGAATCATTCAGATGTTCATTGGCAAACTTCAGACAGGCTTCTACATATGCTTTCTTGAGCAGGGGGACCTTGCGGGTGCTGCAGGATTTCAGTCCTTCACGGCGTAGTGTGTTACTAATTGTTTTCTTGGTGACTATGGTCCCAGCTGCCTTGAGATCATTGACAAGATCCTCCCGTGTAGTTCTGGGCTGATTTCTCACCGTTCTCATAATCATCGAAACTCTACAAGGTGAGATCTTGCATGGAACTCCAGACCGAAGGAGATTAACAGTTATTTTGTGTTTCTTCTATTTGCAAATAATTGCATCATCTGTTGTCACCTTCTCACCAAGCTGCTTGGTGATGGTCTTGTAGCCCATTCCAGCCTTTTGTAGGTCTACAATCTTTTCCCTGACATCCTTGGACAGCTCTTTGGTCTTGGCCATGGTGGAGAGTTTGGAATCTAATTGATTGATTGCTTCTGTGGACATGTGTCTTTTATACAGGTAACAAGAATAGATTAGGAGCATTCCCTTTAAGAGAGTAATCCTAATCTCAGCTTCTTACCTGTATAAAAGACACCTGGGAGCCAGACATCTTGCTGATTGATAGGGGATCAAATACCTATTTCACTCATTAAAATGCAAATCAATTTATAACTTATTTGAAATGAGTTTTTCTTGATTTTTGTTGTTGTTATTCTGTCTCTCACTGTTAAAAAAAAACTACCATTAAAATTGTAGACTGATCGGGGGCGGAGCTTAACGTTGAAGGAGCAAGACGTGTCTTGAAAGAGCTCCTGACCATATACTGAATTCAAGAGCGAATTATTGCCGAATTATTACCTTTTACTACAATCTTCATATTGGGAAATTCTACTAACGATCTCAGAGATCCCACCATCTTTTTTCTGGCCAGAAAATAGGGTCCTAAAAGCAGATAAACGATCCCTATAGCTGTGGGGCACAAGACTCGACGACTAGGCATTGGCCTTCAATTGACGAAGTCTAACCTGCTGAGCATTGCCTCTCTCGTCTGACCTGATTACAAACCTGGTTTGGTGTAAAGGCATAGCCCAGTGCAGTTGCGGCTGTCTCTCTGCTATCTCTGCGACCTCATACATGGTGGACATTTTGGAACGCCTACAAGTTGTCTTCACGAACTTTGAGGTGGCGGTGCTCGAGCTTATACATGAGCATTTTGCTAACACACAACTTGTGACGATACTGACCGGAGTCCCTTTACCACCAATTCAGGGAGAGCAGCCACACAGCGCAAAGCAAAAGCAAAGACACTGGCTACCTATCTTGACCAATCTGACCTCGTGGGATGAAACCGGTCCGTGGGAGCAGTCCTTGAATTCCCTGATCTGCCGGTCAGAAGTCATGGGGATGGAATCAGCACAAAGAGGCCTAGACTTTTGGCAGGGGATCGCAGAAAACAGTGCCCAATACCAATGTAAAAAACAGAGATATGACACAACAATTTCACTTTCAGTACACTCTTATCGTAACACTGGGGATTCAGACCTACAGACGTGGACAAAGGCATCTGAAGGTCCTCGAACTGTGAACACTCTTTACACCAATATCATTTTACAAACCAGCAGGAGGGCCGGTATCAGGTAGGCTGAGACCTATCTAGAGACAATGCAGTTTGATTATGGCAGACACACTTGTAGTCTCAGATTCTAACAATAGCTAAGCAGCTTCTTGAGTTTAGTTCTGTTTACTAGCAATATATACCATGTGCTCAATATATAATCCTTTTTTGAATTGTTTTATTTAATTTAGATGACACCCTCGTAATACCAGGCTGATTTACTAGAGATGGCTTAAATACCTGATATGCCTGTTTAGCATTCTTGGATAACATTTCTAGACTCTGGTTTAAGATGTCGATAAGCTTTATAGTCTGTGGCAATACTGCTCCTTGTATTATTATAATTGTGCACTATATATTCAATATGTGTGTCTATATGGGTGTTGAAGTTTCTCTGCTTACTCTGTATAACTGTTTTTTTTTTGTTTGTTTTTTGTATATGTTAACAGATTTGATACTCTATATGACACATGTTGCCTACACTCTTCTTATGCATATTTCTGTTCCCTTGTTAGTTAATAGGCTTGCTATGTTGAAGAGTTTGGAGACTTCATCTCTCTGCGCAATCTTTTTTAGGGACATAGGTAACATGGCTACCTACCAAGGGTGAATATATATTTCTAGTCTATTTGTTGATCTAGCCATGTATATTGTATTATGAACTTCACCCATACCTATAATACCGCTATTTTATTAGACATACTAGTTATAAACATGTTTGTAATGTTACAGTTCTGCAGAAAATTATTTTATAAGATTGGCCTAAGGCTTATCCTGAAGGGTACTGATCTTAAATAAGACTATTTATAACAATCCATGTAGTTTAACTCTGGTTCTGTATACATCTATGCCCATATATTGAATGAGAATATACACAGGGTATAATTATATAATAGACTCCACTTATCTGATTGTTTATATTTTACTCTCCTGGAGACTGGAATAACAAAATAATATGCCTACTTTTATGAGTTTGAATTACATAGGAGTACCTTACTTATGGTGAATATTTAATTATTATATGACACCCACCTTTATGGATGACTTCTTTGCTTTATTGACTCATAGCGCTCTGCTGTGCTGTCAGCGGCCGAGACAGCGTGGCATCAATATTGTTTTATAACTTAAAGCTACTACTGTTATAAAAAAGAGATATGCCGTTTGAGGTCTACAAGTGATCTCCTATGTTTAAATCTACCTCTTACTATTGTGTAAATTTGTGGGTCTATAGACGAACTGGAGTTACCAACTTGCATTTTGACACTGTTCTTTATTGCCATATGTACACATTACTATCTGTCATCCTGCTTTAGGTGATATTGGAATTTTATTTTGTGAGAATTTCTAGAGCGGCTATGCATTGGATTTACGTTACTTAATAGTTCTGCTTTCTGCGAGAAACATACTGTATGTGTCAGAAACATGTATACTGTTTATCTGTATAGATTTGTGCCTACTGTTTGCACTGATTTGTTAGAGTGGTTTTGTTTGTTCTTATTAGTTAATACCTCATTGGCCCTGTTAGACTTATATTAAGGCTTATGATGACCTGTTGAAATAAGTTTATATATTTGCTATGAAAAGCTAAAAAATCACACTAGCACCCAATTCGCAGCTTTAATAATGACTGAGTTCAGTCTGCTCGTCTTAGTTATAGGTTAAAGATCTTGTTTCAATAAGACAGATGATATACTATAGGTTGAATGATCTCTATGTATATGTTGGTTTGCACAATAGCTAGCTTCACAGCTCCATGACATTATAGACTATAATTTGTACTAGTCCATATTTGGATACAGTGAACTCCTTCTGAGACATAATAAGCGCTATGCTTACACCTCATTTTTCTGCGCCCTAGAACTTTCTTAACTCTATTCTATAGACACTACCCCAGGCACATTGTTTAACCGATGGTTATAGGTTCAGAGGTATTGATGCTCCGGCTCCGCCCTCCCCCCTCCCCCGGGGTTAGTTTACTAAGTAAACAAAGGAACGCAGATTCCCTAGTATTTCTCCCTATGTTATTTTATCTACTGGTTGCAATATAGCGGCTAAGGATATCCCCCCACCCTTCACTACTTTCTATGACATAACTGATCTAAACAATGCAATTTTTAAGTTTTATATATTCCCCATATTTCTCTCTACTTGTCCATGAGTTACAACTTGTTGGTTTGGGAAGTAATGTCATAGTTGTAAAAGAGGTTAGTATTCCAATACACAGGACCTGTTTATATAATTCCAAACACGTGAGTTTACCTGTGAAACTATTCTTCTCCTTTGTGTGTCAGTTGTAAATTATGAGCTTTGTTTAATAATCATATTATTGCCGAGACATATGCCTATGTCTGTTATTGTCCTGTAAGCTTGTTTATGTTCAAAGCTGTATGACCTCAATAAAAAAAAAAATTAAAAAAAAAATTGTAGACTGATCATTTATTTGTCAGTGGGCAAATGTACAAAATCAGCAGGGAATCAAATAATTTTTTCCCTCACTGTATATATTCTGTATGTGAAGAACATTGGAATGTAAAATAATAATAACTACTGTCGGGTTAGCGCGTGAACGATAGGTATCAGTTTTTGTTTTCTTCTGCGCTCTCCATTAACTTCTACTGAGAGAATACGTCAATGCTGGTTAGCAAGCATCAGGTTTCACTCACACACACACGTAAAGAACTTACTTCTAGTGAAGTTTACGCTCTATTGAAAGCGATAAATAGCGCACCACCATCTTTCCCATAGGGTATTAATATAAACACAAGTGTATTACAATATACAATGGCAACATTTATAACATTTATAAAATGCAATAATAGAGTAGAATGGGTAGAGGGCCCTGTGACTGTATGATGGGGATTTACAGGACAGCTGGACTTGTAAGCTTACAAGCTAAGCTAGGTAAGTAACATATTTAGATGTTTATCTTTCATTTGGCTGACAGCCTCTTCTGGGTACAGTATCCAATGAATATGACCTTCAGTGACAGAAGTCAGTAATGCTAAAAAATTAGGCCTTTTTTCTGCAATAGAGCAGGCCCAGTGCCATGCTATTTAACAACATGTGAATTTAGACAGATCAACTTATATTATTAATTGTATTATTTATACTTTTACTCCCAACCTAAGTGGCTGATAAATCATTTTATTATCAAACCTAAAGGGTAGATTTAAAGGGTAAAGTTGAATTTCTCATAAAATATTTAATTATAAATTATCTAATATACTGTACTTTCATTACTTATTATGCCTGCTTTTCCTGTTATTCTCCTGATAGCTTTGAGTACATTCTACAGGAGTCTGAACTCTGTCCCGACAGCATTCTACAGTGAGATTGCTTGACCAGTGCAGGAGGTCATTTATATCTGTAATTAAGTCACCATAGCACAGGAGGATAAAAAAATATTTTTAAAAAACTTTTCAAGGGTTTTGCAAAACAATAACATTTTTGCTGCCAGCATTAAATTATTGTAAACACTTGTTGTGTAAGTATATTTATTTTGCAATCCAGTATTTGATTTCTGATATATAAAATGCATTAAAAAATGAACCTTCAATAATTTGAATTGGTATTGTCAGTTCTGCTTTTGGTCATATAATCAACCAAGACCCCTCACGGAGCACCTTTTCAGGAGAATAGGTAACATACACAGACAATACCTTGACAAGACATGTATCCTTGTGGCTAAAAATTCTCATCACCTTGGCCTAGTTATAGCAAAGACTTTATGCACAAATTTAAATGTCCATGCAATTTTATGGCATAGAACACCAACCCTAGCTCCATCATTGAACTTATATCACATCCTTGAATTCATCCTTTGTGATGAGGTTAGGTATAAGTTAGTGGAAAAATACAATTCAGAAAAAAGTACTATTTCTTATGCTACGTTTAAAATAGCAGTAACCAGGTTGGTTACTAGAATGATAGTACAAAAAATGCTATAAATGTGTGCTCTCTTCCTAGTTATGCCAGCCAGCAAATAAGATAACCAAGATATTTTATATTATAGTGGGTGTGTTTTTTTTTTTTTTTTTTAGCAGCATTTTAAAACATAAGAGTATTATTAATTTATTTACAATTACTACAATAAAAATGATTGCTTCTTAAAGGGGCATAATAGTAAAAAATTATATGCCCTAATTTGTTAAAGCAAGCAATTTTAAGACTAGCATACCTGCAGTTCTATGGGCTAGATTAGAGTGGAGCTTCTAGAAGTATTTTTTTTTTTTGCACATCGGGCAGCGCACATATTACAAGTTTAAAGTAAAAGGTTTTTGCTTACGCGCTAAACCGAAACTTGCAAAAAAGGCGATAATATATTGCGATCACATTAACATATTACCCCTTAGACTATAATGGAGCACAACACAAAAAGTGGATAAAAATGAACACCCCTCTTGCGTGCAAACCCGATCGCTTTTTCTCAAGTTCTCTAAGCATACATGAAAATATGAATATTTCACATTCCAATGTTTTTCATATTACAGAAAATGTTCTATTTATTCATAAATACATATTTCTACATATATTTGATGGCGTTTTGGTACAATATATAATCTATACCTATATATATATACCTATATATATATATATATACATACAAAACACGGAAGGGGACTGCACTCTCAGACCGGACCGGGTACACATCCCATGACCCTGCAACATGCTCAGCCCTGGGTGCTCACCGGCACTCACAGGAAGCTGTGCTGTCCCCAGAGTCACAGGCAGTTAACCCCAGACAGGTCTGGGTGCAAGAACCATTGGGAAAATTACAAAACAAATAATACAACACACAGAGAAAATCCAGCACTAACTTAGAATGCTCTCATCTAAGATTAAAAGCAAAAATGGGAGGGTTAGTTACCGCATTTGGCCAAATGGGACAAGCCCAGGTACCTCGTCAAGGTTCCTTCCCAAAACCTGGGTCCCTAAAACAGCCACACAATGCAAGCTCTCAATCCAACAAACTGGGAACAAGTGAAGGGTGCACAGGCTTATGTAATCACCCCAGACATATACAAAACACGGAAGGGGACTGCACTCTCAGACCGGACCGGGTACACATCCCATGACCCTGAAACATGCTCATCCCTGGGTGCTCACTGGCACTCACAGGAAGCTGTGCTGTCCCCAGAGTCACAGGCAGTTAACCCCAGACAGGTCTGGGTTCAAGAACCATAGGGAAAATTACAAAACAAATTAATATAACACACAGAGAAAGTCCATAGGTATTGTGTATTTAACCCCTTTCCAAATTTTTGTCTTTAAATTATATGTTCTAACAAAATAGAGCATTTGTTTTTTTTTTTACTATTATAGCTGCACTGAATCAAAATTAAGAGAATTAGCTGGTTTACTTCTAAAGTCAACTGAACGCAGAAATCCGTATTCAAAATCATTTAATGTGACTCTTTTTGTAATGTATGTGACTCTTTGCCATGATTCGTTGTAAGGAGCGCTTATATTTTTTAAGTCTTTGCCAGACATTTTGCAAGCGTATTATTTGAATACTATTAAAAAAAAAACAAGCTCTACATCATGCTACAAAAGCAGTTACGTAAATGAAGCATAAAGGAGCAATTTTTACATATTTGTTTTCAAACAACAAAATAAATATGTAAAAATTGATCCTCTGTAAAAGACAAAATACAAACTTGCATGTGTTTTACTAACAAAGGTACAAATATTTGTGTGGTTTTCTGCTTGATTTTACTTCTTATGTCAAGAAATACACACCCATTTGCTTGCATTAATAAAAATAGGTGGCATACTGATGTGAATTTTAAGTAAAGGTAATAAATTAAGTAGATATATGGCAACCAAAACAATTTACAACAATGGGATCTTAAAGGCACTGTCTTTGTTGCACATAACAAATGAGATATTAAAATGTACTGCTTGTGGGTGTGTCAATCTCCACCAATGCAATTATGGAAATTTGACTTATCAGTCGGAGAGTAATATGGCTCTTGTGTACAAACTATAACTTCCTATTAGATTCAAAATAAATTTAACTTTACATTAATGAAAAAAACTAAAAAAAGTTTTAACATGTTTAAATACTTCTTCATACAAAGGATTTTTTTTAATGTCCCTTTAAGAGGATTGTAGCAAAATCATGTTGTGGTCATTTAATGTCCCTTTAAGAGGTTGTAGCAAAATCATTGGAAACATTAGAATCTTGGTCAATGTGTATGACTGATTTGTGTCTATAAATAATCATTCAAGGGATAGGATAATATTTGAGAAACGTGTTTCTTTGCTGCACTGCACATTATTGTGAGATGAGAAAAAAATAGAAAAGAAAAAAAGTGAGAGAGAAGAAAGGGGACAATGAAAATGTGGTGAAAAAAAAAATGAAATAAAGATAATAAAGAGAAATGATGAGTTAAATATGTCACTGACATTAGTACACATTTGGTCCAAAGAAAGATCAGACTCTAAACCATGACACAGCTGTAGACAGATTATTGAAAATTCGTCCTGCAATTAAGAAGCACTTAAAATAGGCACAATATTAAATTTTAAAAAATTGTGTGGATCTCAACAGAGGTTAAAGTCAGTTTAGAAAGACATAAAAAAAAATGTTAAGGGATGTAGGTTGAGAACCGCTGTACAGTACTTTCCAAATAGATAATAACTTGCAATTAGTTACAAATCTCATCACAGCAGATCTGCTGCAGAAGACTTACAGAAGACTACAGTTTACGTGAGTGAAAATAATTACGTATAAAAGAAGCAAATGAATACATTCTTTTTAAAAGCACGCACGGGGCATAACACAATAATACCTTGCATTTCTGTTTGCCCGATTCGCTTGACAATCTAGTGCTGGAATTCCATAAAAAATGAAGGAGACTGGATTTCATGTGAAATAGCCAATTTATAGCAATATGCCTTGTTTGGAAAACAAGACTATCCAAACACCATAATTACAATATGCACTAGCAGCCATCACCCTGCGTTAATGTGCAAGCTCCAGATACATTCGTCAAATAGAGTTTTTTTTTTTTCTTTTGCCTCATCTCAGGGTAGTTTTAAGTTCAGGGACAGAGAGCATGTCTTCATTAGAAACATTAACATTCACAGACTGTAGTAAATTTTGACAGTGAAAAGGTCTCTGTAACCTTTAGTTGTGCAGAAATTTACTTCCCAAGAAAATTACAGCTGGCACTGTCTTAATTAATGCTAGCTTTCTTTTCTGAAAATTGTGGGCTTGTCAGTAAAAAACGGTAGAAAAACTGAGTTTAAAAAGGCTGGACACAAAAGATGCTTTGTATTAAGGTTGCAGAAAATGCTCCGTTTCTGTTTTTTTCTTTAATTGTTAATATGAAAATAAATTAAATAATGAAATAAACCTTGTCTATCAAATGTATCTATGTAGTGAGGTATCTATCTATCTATCTATCTATAATTTATCTATCATCTATCTATCTATCTATCTATCTATCTATCTATCATCTATCTATCTATATCTATATATCTTTCTGTCTGCCTTGATAGATAGATGATATATAGATATAGATAGATAGATAGATAGATAGATGGATGATAGCTGTCAGCATTTATCATTGCACAAGAAGTTCTGGTGAACTGCTTGTGCAATGCCGCCCTTGCAGATTCGCGGCCAATCAGCGGCTAGCAGGGGGTGTCAATCAACCCAATCGTATAGGATCGGGCGGATTGAAGACCACAGCCTCATAACTACTGTTTCTGGCGAGCCTAAAGGCTCTTGCGGAAACAGGGGCATCAAGCTCCATTCAGAGCTTGATAATTTGGCCCCATACTGTGCTCACAAATAAACATGGCAAATTGAAAGTTATGCTGCATGATGTAGTCATGTGTGGAACATGAACAATTTAACCAAAATTTTTAAATCTATAGTAAACAGGATATGTGCACATTTGTTGGGCCTCAGTATCTTTAACTACAATATCAAACACTCTTATCTGCCTGTAAGATTTCAACACCAGATTGTGATTCAAAAATGATACTGATCACTGATCTTGACGACAGATGATTTGCGACAGTGTGGAAGTTTGTGTTTGGTTGCAATATTGATTTGTAGACAACATTTCTACAGTCATATTATGTAAATGGCTACATTGAAATATCCTAGCTGAAACATTTAGGCAGCTGTAATACTGCATTGCTGCAAAAAAATAACTTAGAAAGTGAGGAAAGGCATTCAGTGGTACAACATGTTTAGCAAAATTACATGTAATTCAAGAGAATATAAAAAGGTGGTCCCTAACATTACATATAAAAAAAGGTTGACTAGTTAGTTTCCTGTTATGTAGCCTCAATTATTAACAAGTTAAACCAGTAAACATTCTGATAGAGAAGTCCTTAAAGGGACACTCAAGTAAAAGTTTAATGAATCATATAGAGCATGCGATTTTAAACAACTTTCCAATTTACTTCCATTACCAAAATGTGCACAGTCTTTTTATATTTACACTTTTTGAGTCACCAGCTCCTACTCACCATGTGTAACAATTCACAGAATATGTGTATATGCAATTTTGATTGGCTGATGGCTGTCACATGATACAGGGGGAGTGGAAATAGACATAAATATGAAAATTGTCAGAAACAAATCTACTACTCATTTAAAATTCAGACTAAGCACTATTGTCTTTTTATCATGCATTTGTTGATTATGCAAATCTGCTGTATTTACTGGTCCTTTAATGTTTGTAAAGCTCTAGCTTTAGTACAATTCATAGTTATAAAGCCCCATATACTAAGGAACAGATAGACAAGGTTTACAACTTGGGTACCTGTCTGCCTATCTACACAGTTAGTGGGCTGCAAACACAGTACATCATTATGCTGCTCCACCCCCTGCTGTCACCTCACAAGAGGAAGGCCCAGACTCCGTACATCATTATGCTGCTACGCCCCCTGTTGTCACCTCACAAGAGCAAGGCTGCAGACTCCGTACATCATTATGCTGCTACGCCCCCTGCTGTCACCTCACAAGAGCAAGGCTGCAGATTCCGTACATCATTATGCTGCTATGCCCCCTGCTGTCACCTCACAAGAGCAAGGCCCAGACTCTGTACATCATTATGCTGCTACGCCCCCTGTTGTCACCTCACAAGAGCAAGGCTGCAGACTCCGTACATCATTATGCTGCTACGCCCCCTGCTGTCATCTCACAAGAGCAAGGCTGCAGATTCCGTACATCATTATGCTGCTACGCCCCCTGCTGTCACCTCACAAGAGCAAGGCTGCAGACACTGTAGATCATTATGCTGCTCTGCCCCCTGCTGTCACTTTACAAGAGCAAGGCTGCAAACACTGTACATTATTATGCTGCTCTGCCCCCTGCTGTCACTTAACAAGAGCAAGGCTGCAGACACTGTACATTATTATGCTGCTCTGCCCCCTGCTGTCACCTCACAAGAGCAAGGCTGCAGACACTGTACATCCTTATGCTGCTCTACCCCCTGCTGTCACTTCACAACAGCAAGGCTGCAGACACTGTACATCCTTATGCTGCTCCGTCCCCTGCTGTCACTTCACAAGAGCAAGGCTGCAGACACTATACATCCTTATGCTGCTCCGTCCCCTGCTGTCACTTCACAAGAGCAAGGCTGCAGACACTGTACATTATTATGCTGCTCTGCCCCCTGCTGTTACTTCACAAGAGCAAGGCTGCAGACACTGTACATCCTTATGCTGCTCCGTCCCCTGCTGTCACTTCACAAGAGCAAGGCTGCAGACACTTTACATTATTATGCTGCTCTGCCCCCTGCTGTCACCTCACAAGAGCAAGGCTGCAGACACTGTACATCCTTATGCTGCTCTGCCCCCTGCTGTCACTTCACAAGAGCAAGGCTGCAGACACTGTACATCCTTATGCTGCTCCGTCCCCTGCTGTCACTTCACAAGAGCACGGCTGCAGACACTGTACATCCTTATGCTGCTCCGTCCCCTGCTGTCACTTCACAAGAGCAAGGCTGCAGACACTGTACATCCTTATGCTGCTCCGTCCCCTGCTGTCACTTCACAAGAGCAAGGCTGCAGACACTGTACATCCTTATGCTACTCCGTCCCCTGCTGTCACTTCACAAGAGCAAGGCTGCAGACACTGTACATCCTTATGCTGCTCCGTCCCCTGCTGTCACTTCACAAGAGCAAGGCTGCAGACACTGTACATCCTTATGCTGCTCCGTCCCCTGCTGTCACTTCACAAGAGCAAGGCTGCAGACACTGTAGATCATTATGCTGATCCGCCCCCTGCTGTCACTTCACACCACAAGGGCTCCACGACAGACTCTGCTTAGCAAATCGGGCCGATTGCTCAAAACTAGTTTGTAACCCATTATTTTCAAATTACAGCAGATAGACTTGTTTAGGGTACAGTAAAGTCATAATTGCATATCATTTTCTTTTTAAACAAGTTTTCAATTTATTTCCATTATCATTTTTGCTTAGTTTTTTTATTACCGTTTGTTAAATAGTAATCCTAGGTGAGCTCTTGAGTGTGCACGTGACTTTAGCCATTAATAGAAGTCCATTGGAAAGTTGTTTAAAATGGCATGTTCTCTATTAGTCATGAACTTTTTATTTTTTTACTTTACTGTCTTTTTAATTTGCAGAGAACACAAAGAATAATCAAGAATGATGTCAGAGAGTTTTTGTAACATTAGAAATATGAGAAATTTAACATGTTTAGGCTTTAAAGTTTGTCTAGCTGTGTCCAGGTATTTAATGCACTCTGTTTCATTATCAGTGCTACTTTCTGCCAGAACTTGCCAAATGCATGTTGCTGTTTAACCTATCTCTGTTACTAACCTCATCCCATGAGATTACGACTCTCCCTGATCTAACCATTTACTGCTTACTAAGGTAAACATCATTAACTGCCTTTTAAATATTTTTATTTTTGTTTGTCACCATAAGAGTTACAAAGAATCACAGGAAAATATAAACAACGAAAGTGCAATAATCAATTTGGGTTACATGTCATTTCAATAGTAAAGAGGTTTAAAGACTTATAAGGATATTTTGAGACATGATTGAGCATATGCTCTTAGGTTTAACTTCTGTCTTGATACACAAGTCTGATCTTATGGTAGACTTTATTTATAACAAACAACAAACAAATTAAACTAAAAATAAATTAAAAATTTAAATTAAATTGAAATCACAGTACGCTGCTCTCAGTCCGGCGCCCCTCCTGTTGTCTCTCTCTCCCCAAGGACTACTTATATAGTTCTTCGCCTCTCAATCTCGCGTTCAAGACATAATTGGTGTCCTTAAAGGGGGGCAATTATGATGCCTCGTGTCTCTCTAGGCAAGCAGTGAAGGTAAGGCTCCCACTTGGTCAGAAAGGATTTGACTCTTTTCAGTATGTCACCCATCCCGTCATATTGTTCAATAAGTAGTTGCTTAAGTAAAGTATTTTTTAGCTGTGTAACAGTAGGGGGGGTTTCGCTTAAACCAGTTTTGGAATATCAGATTTGTAGCAACTAAAACTATATTATTTATACAGGCTTTCTGGAAACTCGGAATATTGGAAATGTTAAACAAGACAACACTCTGGAGAGTCAGAATTAGGTTGGAAAGGGACATTGCAGTGCGTAACCAATGTTCTACCATTTTCCAAAATTTAGTTATGTGGGGGCATCTCCATGTCATGTGAACTATATCTGCTTCTAATGATCCACATTTAGGGCATTTGCTTTCCCTTTCCTTCTTCCAATACTGAAACTTGACTGGAGTTACATAAACATTGTGTAGGAGTTTAAGATGTGACTCTCTCAAAGCTGATAATAAGGTGGCCTTACGTACCCTATCTATACTCTCCATGAATGTTTCTTTTGGTATCTGTTCCCCTAGTATTGATGTCCATATGTTCAGAATTTTATCTAGGCATTTTGTTTTTATTGGTTGTAGTAGTTTCTTGTAGATTGGTGATATAGAAGAGACGCCTCTTGCTGCCAAGTCTATAATCTGTGTGATTTGTGTCTGTGCTGGCGAGGTAGTCTGTCTACTATGGAGTTTAGATAGTGTCTAGCCTGTAGATATGCGTAATAGTGTGTTTTTGGAAGCTGAAACTTAGTTTGTAGTGTGTCAAATGTCATCATAGTCTTATTGTCATCTTGTAAAGTTTGACCAACAGTGTGGAGTCCCCTCTCTTTCCAAAGTTTAAAAGCTTTAGAGGTAATTCCAGCTGGGAACTCCGGGTTTCCCTGCCATGGTAGGAGCTGATTAATTCTATGGTTTGTGCCCAACCATTTGCACATGAGCCTCCAGGCTCTAGCTGGTTGACTAAATATGTCCAAACCCCCCACCCATCTGTTCACTTGTGACTGTGTCATATGTGGTAACATCCGCAGTGACCAGGGTTGAATAATGCCACTTTCTAGCTGTAGGTCAGTGAATTTCTCTAGACCAGTAAACCAATCCACGACAAACTTCCCCTGGGCCACCCAGTTATATAATTCAAAGTTTGGAAGTGCCAATCCATCTTTCTCCTTAGAAGCCGTAAGTTTTAGGTAGCTAATCCTATGTTTTTTGTTGTTCCAGATAAACTCCAGAACCATCTGCATTATTGCTTTTAGGGCTGATTTCTTAAGTATTGCCGGGACTGTCTGGATAAAATACAGGAGTTTGGGAAAATAAATCATCTTTATTAGTCCTATTCTGCCTGACAAAGAGATCGGTAGTTGCTTCCATGTGTTTATCATGTTTTTAAGGTTTCCCAGTAAGGGTGTGTAGTTAATAGAGTACCATTTACATGGGTCAGTGTTTAATGTGATGCCTAAATATTTAAAGTTATCCTTTATTATTTTAAAGTCAAAACCAGGGAGAGAGTTTTCTCCTTTGTTTAGTAGCCAGATTAGCTCTGTTTTGTCTGTATTAATTGCATATCCAGATATTAGACTGAACTCTTTTATTAAATCCATCACTATGGGGATATTTTTCCGGGGCTCTTGGATAAACAGGATCATATCATCTGCTAATAGATTTAACTGAAGTTGAGAGTCACCTATTCTGAGGCCTTCTAGCTGTTGTCTAATCTTCCACGCCAGAGGCTCTATTGCTATGTCAAATAGGAGTGGAGAAAGCGTGCATCCCTGGCGTGTACCTCTGAAGAGTCGAAAAGGTTGTGTTAACTTACCATTAACAATTAAGGAGGCTTGTGGGATTTTGTATAAATTGTGAATTGCTTTAATAAACGCTCCCTGTATCCCTACCTTCTCGAGGGTGGTAAAAAGGTGATCCCAAAGCACCTTATTAAAGGCTTTTTCTGCATCTATCATCAGCAGTGCAGCCTCTTTATGCTCTCTCCTGTTAGTGTCATTATGCGTGAGTGTCCAATAGTGTTGTATTACTGTCTGCACCTTTCTAATGTTGAGAACAGATGATCTCCCCTTGATAAAACCTGTTTGGTCTTTATGTATTATGCTAGGTAGGATTATTGCTAATCTATTGGCTAGAATTTTTGTGAGTATTTTGTAGTCCTGGTTCAGTAATGATATAGGACGATAGGAGTGTGCCAGCAAAGGATCCCTACCCTCTTTGTGGATAATACTAATATTTGCCTCCGCCAGTCATCGTGGATGGGTCCACTGTGTTTTCTAGAATGCCATTATAGAGTTGCGCTAGGGTGGGTCATAGTTCTGGACCCAAAATTTTGTAGAACTCAGCCGGAAGCCCATCAGGGCCTGGAGTTTTGTCTAGGGTTAACGAGCAAACAGTGTCTAGGATTTCCTTTTGTGTTATTTTACTGTTCAAATTATTGAGTTGGGATAGTTCAATTTTCGGTAAGTCTACTGACCTCCAAAAACCTGTCTTGTCATCTGGGTTAACTTGTTGTGGGGAATAAAGGTCTTTATAAAAGTCTAAGAACTTTCTCTGGATATCTCTCTCTTCGTTTACGATAGTATCATCCTTTTTAACTGCTAATATTGTGGTCCTTTTCTTTGTGAGTTTGGTTATGTTAGCTAATAGTTTGCCTGTCTTGTTTCCAAATCTATAGAATTTGGCTTGTGTCTTAGGGTGGCATTTGCTTGCTGAAATAAGTAGCTATCTCTGGCTGCTTTAACTTCTTTGTATCTCAGTCTATTCCCAACAGAGGGGTGTCTTAAGTATCTATTCCTGGCATTTATGATCTGCAGTTTCCCAAAGAAGAAGAGGGTTATCTGTGTGTGCTTCATTTAGTGTTTTAAACGCCTGTCACTCACCTAATAAGTGTCTAAAAAAGTTAGGGTCCTTGTAGAGATATCTTGGGAATACCCACTTGTTACTCCTCCCCTGTGTTTGTCCGTGTTTAATCTTTAGGGTTATTGGTGCATTGTCTGAAACAGTTATAGGGTTGATACCTGTCTCCGTCACCTTAGTAAAAATGTTGTTTGAGAGCAGAAAGTAGTCAAGTCTCGAGAGTGTATCATTAGTTATTGACATGCATGTATAGTCTCTATGTTCTGGGTGCCTGGCTCTCCAAATATCTTGGAGGTTTAAGTTTCTCATGAACATTTTGATTATGGTGGATTCTTTCCTAGAGTTGTAAGTGGTTTTAGGCCCTATCCTCGAAGTCTCAGGGTTGTGGAATCTGTCTGCTGGTGTTTGTGGTGCTATGTTGAAGTCTCCTCCAATCACAAGTGGCTGGGAAGAGAACTGAAAATCTTTGTCTGAAGATCTCTCCAGAACACCTGCTTCTGTGTTTGGGGTCCATATACTCCTATCAGTGTGAATGACAGTCCCTGCATCTCTAGTTTTACCATAAGATATCGCCCGTTGGGATCTATGAGCATAGTAGTAATGGTATATGTCAGGTTTTTTCTGAAGAGTATTGCTATACCCCTGGCTCTGCTTTGCTCAAATGTTGTATAGATCACTTCTCCTACCCAAACGTGTTTTAATTTTTGATGTTCGGCCCTGGATAGATGTGTCTCCTCTAGTATGGCAATGTCTGTTTTTTTTTAATTGTAAGTGTTGTAGGATCGATCTACGCTTCTGTGGTGATGTGATATCTCCCACATTCCAACTTACTATTCGTATATCATTAGCCATTATATCTTAGACTACAGAATGTATGGTGTTGTGGCATGTACCTCGTTTTAGAGTAGTTGCTGTGAACATACATATCTGAATCGTAGCCCCTTCTTCTGCAGTCTCAGGGAGAGAGGAGGAGCACCTGGAACTCGGATGAGAGAGCATGCATTAGCAAAACAATAACATATAAAAAAGAAAAAAAAACACTTCAACACATTTTGAAACTACTTTCCATAACTTTCAACCAGATGGGTCTTCTCTTTCTGTCTAAACTCGCCCATCCCTACATGTTCTGTACCAGACCCCCATTTGTATTCTTGTGAGGATTCCAGTTAAAACTGGTGGCATAAGTGTCTGAGCGGTCAAAGAAGGTTATATTAACGAACTTAGCCTCACAGCTTAACATAATAGGTTCCAAAGCCTGTGGCCTATTCCTAACTACAGGGTGTATAAGAGAGGAATCTCTCATGCGTTGCTCTTAATAGCTTATTTGTGCCAGTATATCACCCTGCCCTGTGCTTAAGTTATCATATGCAGGCTTCCATACTTTCTCTCGGCCTAGTAAGGGCTTTTCTAATTATTATTCGAGGCCAAGAATGTCCAACTGATGGTTTTGAAGCTAGACTCTCTCTCTTCCTGATAATATTCCCCCTCCCTCACCTCCTGGAAAAACAAAAAGCAGAAAAGGTGTAAGTGATTACCCTTTCGGTATTACAACATCACAGCAGTTATAATTTAATGGATAGTGGCTCTCAATTGTCTTTTTCTTTTTCGGCTTCCTCTTGTCTCAGAAAGTTTTTAAGCTGTCTTGGGTCTTCGAAGAATTTAACACCTTGTTTGGTTTGCAGTTTAAGTCTTGCTGGAAATAACAGTGAGACTGAACGTCCTGCCTCTAGTAATGATTTGCAGTATGGCGAGAATTCTCTGCGTCTCCTAGAGATCTCAGCTGAATAGTCTTGGAATAGTAGGATCTTCTGGCCTTCGTAGAGTAGAGGCCAATGTTGATGGTATGCTCTGAGGAGTGAGATCTTGTCTCTAAAGTTGAGGTACTTGATCATGACTTGTCGTGGACCTTTTAAATTCCGCTGGTCTTGTAGTGCCCACTCTATGAGCCCTTTCAACTGTGCATGGAATTTCATCTGCGTTTAGCTTTAGTAACGTAGGCAAGGTGCGTTCTGCAAAAACCAGCAGATCTGAGCTGGGGACACTTTCTGATAAACCAACAATGCGCAAGTTATTGCGTCGCGATCGGTTCTCTAGGTCATCTATCTTGTCAACCAACAGCTTATTTTGAACCTCTAGTGCTACTTTTGTTGATGTGTCTCGCTGCCTAATTTCCTCATCACTCATTCTTTGTTCTATGTGATGTAGTCTGGATGAGAAGCTTTTGAATTCTGATGAAAGAGAATCGAGGCCTGTCTGGAGTTGTTCCATTTTGGGGAGGAAAAGAGCTGAAATTTGTGTGACAATCGGGTGAAAGTCTTGCAAGTGCGTTTCCTATTTTCCGTGGATACGGGATCTGAGGCTTGCATTTCTGCCGCCTGCTTTGTCTTCCGTTCCTGATTTTTCTGTCTATTTGCCATATTGCCAGTAGTCGTGGCAAAGCTAGAATAGTATTTCTGCATACACTTGATAGGAGGTGTTGTCTCTTTCTCTTAGCGCAGCCTGAATAAAAATAGTAAATCAACTGGGTTTGTGGTCAACTAGGCAAAGTTCTCAATCATGACAGTTCACCTCCAAGTGCAGTCAGGGAGGAAGGAAATAAAAAGGAGGCTCAGGAGAAGAGACATCAGTCAGGTGTGTTGGAAGTCTGGTACATACTTTTATTGTTATTTATCCATAATAGATGGTGAGTCTGTTAACAACCTGGATCCTGTTAAAAGTCATTGGTGCATCTATTTATTTATTTATTTATTCAGGACCAAGCCTGAACAGGTAGCAGGAGTAACTTAGTGCTTAAGCCTAGATATTCTCTCCTCCTCTCTCTCTCCCTGCGACAGGCTCTGTAATAAGCTAAAAAACACACAGTCTTACAGATTCTGTCTCATCTGATGTTAATATATCAGATATAAGTGGCTACTGTGGAGCTTTTGTATGTCCGCTCTGCATTGTAAATATGTAATAAAAGCAATAAGAAGTTGACACGTGGGAGAAGCGTCTAGTTAGCCCGGGGTAGAAGAGAAGGAGCAGGAAGAAAAACAATGCGACCCAATTACTTAGCTCTGTCACCGTTGTCACACCGGTATCTCTGTCTTCAATGGCCTGTCTCTCAGCCCAGATCCCTGCTTTCTTGGATACTTCAGGTTATCCTCTCCGGGTCTGTGTTAAAAAGGCGCAGTTTTCGCGCCTTTGTCTCTCACTTTTTTCTCCTTCTGTGGCGAGGGCGATGAAATGACCCTCCGCGATGAGGTCCCGCAAGATTATGCTGCCCTAGCTGTTGTGATGAAAGCCAGCTTGAAAGGGAAAGCCGCGGGAGCTTTACTTATGTTTTTGTTGTTGTTTTAGGTGCAGCGTTTACCGGAGCTCTTCTCCTGTGCTACCACCCAGTAGCTCCGCCTCCCGGAAGTCTCCATTAACTGCCTTTTGAACCATCTGCAGGTCACATCTAAGGTGCCGATTTATTAAAGGCCGAATGGCCCTGTGCCCCTGTTTCGGCATGAGCCTTCAGACTCCCCGGAAACAGGAGTTAAGAAGCAGCGGTCTTAATACCACTGCTCCTTAACTCGTACGCCTCCTCCGAGGCTGTGGACATCAATGTGTCCGATCTCATACGATCGGGTTGATTGACACCCCTTGCTATAACCCTATAAATAGCCAGTTATCTTATAGTTTCCAGTTGCATTGAACTGCATTAGTTCTGCAAATACTTTGCATTTAAATTCAACAATTTTATTTCTATAAGGTAAATAGGTAGTTACCTTGATTTTCTGCAGGAGAGATGCTTCAGGCCCAAGGCAAATGCAAACTTGATCTGTAGAGAAGTCAGTAGACAAACCAGAGTTCAATAAAACAGCAGAATAATCCAGTACAGTTCAAGGTACAGGCAAGGGTGAGGTAATGAGCATTAACGCACCAGGGTCAGGATTAAAGGCAAAGGTCAGAAACAAGAACACCATGACTTCCATAAAGAGTAACCAAGCACTGATTGAAGTCAGCTAGGGCCTTTTAACTCCTCCACCATAAGTCTTGATGCCAAAACATCTGCAGGGTGATTTCTGACATCCAGGCCATGAATAGCGCTACCACTAGCACAGTTAGCCATATTAACAGAAAACTGCCAGTCCTGTGTGCTAAGCCTTGTGCACCCTTCCATAATAGAACCTAGCATGGAAACAAAGTACAGTGCACCTTGCACTATTCACCACACTAACCCGGTGCCTCTTATCATGGCTCTTGGTGCCAGCTGTCCTCACAACCTTCGGCCTAGTCCTTACAGCCTCCCACAACAATTTTCTTAGCTATTTTCATGGATTGTTTTCAGTGTTAAAGTGTTAATTAAAAACTAAGCTCAAATCAAACTAGTATTAAACTTTTACCCAACATGAACATTGTCAGAAAAATTCTCATTTATCACTGAAATGAAGAGGATGTTTAAACATGTTAATAATTAATTTATGTGCAATGAGGTAAGAAATAAAGTAAATATAGCATAGATAATGGATGGGTAATAAAATTTCACCCATTTTGTGTTTTATTGCAGAATCTTAGGGGGGATTTAAATTTCCATTAATCAGGTACTGAAGACAACAGAATATTCTATGTTTCATTGTGTTTTTGAGATTTAATTCCCCTTGCTTTGCATGTTATATAAAAATATCCTTAATCTCTTATTTGCAATGCCAAAAGTGAAGCACTCTCCGTATATAAGTCCTGTAGATGAACACTCATGCTATATGAGCTTTAAATATTTTGTAGCTTAAAGGGACAGTCTACTTGAAAACATTTATTGTTTAAACAGACAGATAATCCATTTATTACCCATTTCCAAGTTTTGCATAACCAACACATATTAATATACAGTACTTTTACCTCTGTGATTACCTTGTATCTAAGCCTCTGCAGACTGCCCCTTATCTCAGTTCTTTTTGACAACATGCATTTTAGCCCATCAGTGCTGACTCATAAAAAACTCCATGGAGTGAGCATAATGTTATCTATATGTCACACATGACCTAGCACTATCTAGCAGTAAAAACTGTAAACATGCACTTAGATAAGAGGCGCCCTTCAAGGACTTAGAAATTAGTTTAAATTTGACGACTGTCCGTTTAAAGGGAGATGGAACCCACAAATTTTCTTCAATGATTCAGATAGAACATGCAATTTTAAACTTCGTTCTAATTTACTTCTATTATCAAATTTTCTTTTTTCTCTTTGTATCTTTTGTAAAAAAAAAGCTGAGGAGTGTGCACGTGTCTGGAGCACTATTTGACAGCAGTTTTGCAAGAATGTTATCCATTTGCAAGAGCACTAGAGGGCAGCACTATTTCCTGCCATGTAGTGCTCCAGACACCTCCTAGGCATCTCTTCAACAAAGAATACCATGGGAACAAATACAATTTGATAATAGAGGTACATTTGTAACTTTTTAAAAACTGTATGCTCTGCCTGAATCACAAAATACAATGTTTGGGTTTCATATCCCATTAAGGATATTTCAATATGAACTCTGATGCATGTCTATAAAAAATAATAAAATAATAAGGTGCCATTAAAAACAATAGATCTGCATGATAAACTTTATTATTATTATTATTATCGGCTATTCGTAGAGCGCCAACAGATTCCGCAGCGCTATAAACAAATGCGGAGTACAACAAAACAATTATAGGCATCAAATGGGTAGAGGGCCCTGCCAAGAGTTGCACTGTTGTAGTCAGCTCTTAAGAAGGTGATCTACAAACAGCTGGACTCTTAGGCTTACATGCTAAGGGGGTTCAGGGGATAGCAATGGAGGAGAGGAACTGGTATAAAGAAAGGTTAGTGTAGGCTGTATGCATCCCTGAACAGTAGAGTCTTTAGGGAGCACTTGAAGCTTTTAAAACTAGGGGAGAGTCTCGTGGACTGAGGCAGAGAGTTCCACAAGATGGGAGCCAGTCTGGAGAAGTCCTGTAAACGGGAGTGTGATGAGGTGACAAGAGAGGAGGAGAGTAGGATGTCATGAACAGAGCAAAGGGGACGGGAGGGAGAGTATCTGGAGACAAGGTCTGAGATATAGAGGGGAGCAGTGCAGTTGAGGGCTTTATATATCAGAGTGAGACATATAAAGCCCTCAACTGCTTGGCAGAGAGGTGCAACAGATGAAGAGCGACGTGTAAGGAAGATGAGTCTGGCAGAGGCATTCATTATGGATTGTAAAGGAGCTAGACGGCAGCTAGGGAGACCAGAGAGGACAGAGTTGCATTAATCGAGGCGGTAAAAAAAATGAGAGAGTGGATTAAAATCTTAGTTGTGTCTTGTGTAAGGAAATGTCTAATTTTAGAGATGTTTTTAAGGTGGAAGCGGCAGGCTTTAGCCAAGGACTGGATGTGAGGAGTGCAAGAAAGATCTGAGTCAAATGTGACCCTGAGACATCGGGCATGCAGGGTAGGGGTAATGATGGAGTTGTCAACAGTTATAGGGAGATTGTTTTGGAGAGATTTAGCTGGAGGTAGTGAGAGGACATCCAGGAAGAGATGTGAGAAAGACAGTTAGTGACACGGGTTAGCAAGGAAGGAGATAGGTCTGGTGCAGAGAAGTAGATTTGGGTGTCGTCGGCATACAAATGATATTGGAAACCGTGGGACTTTATTAGGGAACCTAGTGATGACGTGTAGATTGAGAAGAGAAGGGGACCGAGGACAGAGCCTTACGGTACTCCGACAGAAAGTGGTGACGGGGCAGAGGAGGCCCCAGCGATAACACTTAGGGCCAAATGATCTATAGCTTTCCGCTCAGAAGAGATGATCTAAAAGGTCTTCCCAGTACTGCGAGTCCCTTTAAATAATGTTAGAAACACAAAATCTAGCTTGAGAGCCGGTTATCTCGCTATGCTGTGTTCTGCATATGAAGATGAGACTCTTGCATTTCAATATAACATCTAAGAAAAAGATGTTGGCATGTTTTTATAATCAAATTAGTAGTAGATTTTTTTTAATAAAATTCACAATTCTAATTTTATTGACCTCTGTATCATGTGGCATTCATGTGCCTATTATAAAATGCATACACATAATATCTTACTCATACAGTGAGTTAGGACTAGAGTCCCGCTGTAAAATAAAAACCGCCTTCAAGTGAAACAAGGTGGTTTTAGCTTTCTTTTAAATTGCCACCAGTGTGTTTTAAAACTTGGAAACATGTTTGAACCAAAATATATTAGTGTGAAATAGCGCTAAGTTTAGTTAACACTAGCACAGAACAGTACTGGTGCCAGTCGCCTTTCTCGTAATGTCAAAATCCATGGAGGTAATGGAAGTAAATTCAAGTTGTGTGCTCTATCTGGATCATGAAAGTTTAATAATTTTGACTTTAGTGTCTCTTTATTATTATTATCAGTTATTTGTAGAGTGCCAACAGATTGCTCAGTGCTTACAAATTTATGTGAGATCTGAACATCTTAAAGGGACACTGAACCCAATTTTTTTCTTTCATGATTCAGATAGAGCATGCAATTTTAAGCAACTTTCTAATTTACTCCTATTATCAAATTTTCTTCATTCTCTTGGTATCTTTATTTGAAATGCAAGAATGTAAGTTTAGATGCTGACCCATTTTTGGTGAACAACCTGGGTTGTCCATGCTGATTGGTGAATACATTCATCCGCCAATAAAAAAAGTGATGTCCAGAGTACTGAACAAAAAAAAAAGCTTAGATGCCTTCTTTTTCAAATAAAGATAGCAAGAGAACGAAGAAAAAATGATAATAAGAGTAAAATAGAAAATTTGCTTAAAATTGCATGCTCTATCTGAATCACAAAAGAAAAAAATTGGGTTCAGTGTCCCTTTAACCTTACTACATAAGTCCGATGTTTTATTAGCTTAGCCATTCTTATTCTTGGTCATTTTTTGTATCCGTTTTCAGATTCCTGGTTTATTATAGTAAAAGTGAGATTTCTACATTCCCTAAATTAAAAAATCTTTTAGAAGTTTTCAAAAATATTCCACACTCTCTCAGATGTAATTATTGCCATATAAGTCACCAACACTTATGTTTTTATTGTATGCAAGTCAGACTATCTCAGCTATCTCCGATCACCCTAACATCAAAAACAATCGTAAAAGTTAACACATGAAATCCAATGTTTTTTCTTTTATTATTCAGATGGAGAATACACTTTATAAAATATTCCAATTAACTTCTATTATTACATTTGTTTCATTCTCTTTGTGTCTTTTGTTGAAGGAACAGCAAATGCACCACTGGGCGCTAGCTGAACACATTAGGTGAGACAATGACAAGAAGCATATATGTGCAGCCGCCAATCAGCAGCTAGCTCCTAGTAGTGTAATTCTGCTCCTGAGTCTACCTACGTATGGTTTTCAATAATGAATACCAAGATGATGAAATAAATTAAAAAATTTAAGTAAACAGAAAGTTGTTTAAAATTTCATGCTCAATCTAAATCATGAAAGTTTAATTTTGAATTTGTTTTCCCTTATCTTTTAAATCAATGTGACTTAAAACATCATTATTAATGTATGATCAAATTCACTCAAACTTCCAAAAACATGCTGGGGTTTGTTCCAGACAATTAGAAGTGCTGTGTTTTGCATGACTTTTGTCTGGGTCCTAAAGTTATAGGATATTTCTATCTATTATATAAACCAATTTTAGAAGGTTTTTGAGTGACTTTCCACTGCATGAAATTCAGCAACACTCTACATTGAGATGATTTAATAAATGTATTTAAACCCATTAGAAACTACTTTTAAAGTAAACTTTTGGACTTATTGATTTTTAGTAGCCATTGCCTCTTACTTTTTACTACCTTTGAATTGCAAATTTTTACTATTCAAGCTAAATTTTCCAACTTCCTTTTTGCTTTAGATGGTGTATTTTAGGCAGGGGACAAGTCCTACAAATTTTTTTTTGGGAAACACATATAAGCACATAAATATAATAAGCACATACATATATATTTTAGACTTGTGCACGGCGGAAAAATTTGTTTCGGTTTGTTTTGGATCGATTCGGATGTTTTTGAATTTAGTTTTCAGATCGATTCGAATTCGGATACATTCAAATGTATTCGTTTCGAATTCATTCGGATTCGAATACAATCGGATGTATTCGGTTCGGATTTGTTTTGTAAATTTGGAAGTTCGGTATGAGTTAGGTGGGATGTGCTGTGTATTAGACTAGTATTATGTACTGTAATATTAGGTGTAACCCATAGCAGAGCGATATAACCTAATATACTGTACAATACTAGTGTAATTGTGATTAGTCCAAGGCCATTCGAATGTAACGTTAGTTTCTGTGCTACGGTAATTCGGAAATTCAAATCGATCCGAAGCTCCGAATTTGACAAATTTGTACGAATTTTGATTTGGAACTAAACGAAACGCACATGTCTAATATATTTACTGGGAACATACAGCAGTTCCTATAGACCACAATGTAAAGGCACTTTCAGTGCTGTTTTTTTTTTCTAACACCAAACACTTGCAAACTTTAGCCTTAAAAACTGCCTTTTTAATAAAATACATACCACAAAATTTTGGGGGCATTTGGGGCACATTGATAAAATTAACCAGAGATCTAATCTCTGGTTAATTTTATAAGCACTTATTGCTACCATGAGCCCCCAGTAGCAATAACCAGCCACTTGTAATGGCTGATTATTTATTGCATGCCCGTAAATGGGCAAATTCTCCTGTTTACGAGTGCGTGATAAATTAGTGCTCCATCTGTAATCTGCCCATAAATGTGAAGCAAGTAACACTGGCAGAGGAATCAGGAGACATGAGGGCGCAATAACATTGAAAAAAATAGCAAAATAGGTCACCTTGTACTTTGGGATGAAACTAGAAAGGTTGAATCTAGAGCAAATACCTTGCACAGGTCAGCACTGTCGAGAATCTGGCCTGCTGACCATAAATTGATAGGCATACAGACACCAACATAGAAAAACAGACTGCACATACTATTGATGTATAAAATAAAGTAATTTGGCTTATCCTACTACAAGATGTTTAACAAAAGACCTTTAATTGCAAGGACTATTTTCCTTTGTGTGTACATATGTATTTCCCTTGAAAACCTCATCCTAGCTATCTCTGGAAGAACTAAAAGGAATTCTAATCAGATTGAAGGCTGCAAGAACATGACTCTTCCCTGCTTGATGTGCACATTTTTTCTTTGGTGAAGCACTGTATAAAAAAAAAAAAAAAAAAAAAAAATAGACACACATAAATGCCTGTTGTTTAATGTCAAGATCCAGGGTGTCCACACTTTGTTTTTAACTCACATGGTGCATAGCCAGCTTACCTTCAGTTTCTCACACCCTCCTTCTTCCTTTCCAGGGTGGACTGAGACCTCCATGTCTGACAGCAACTCCAGACTCCTCCTCTGCCACAGAGTCTCACCCATTTAAGGTGGAAGTGTCCTATTTCTGCTGTGGGTAGATAAATAACCTCAGAGCAAGCCACACAGAAATGTAAGCACCATGTTTTCCTCTCAATTTTGGGTGATCACACAACAGGACCACTTGCATTTAATGTATTGTAGGAAGTGTTACTGCCCATTACTAGAGGATCTCCCTATCCCTCTAACCAGACTGTACTACAGCTCCTTCCACCAGCAGCAGCAGTGTTTACTGAAGCATTTCTGTTCTTTGCCCAGGGGGAACTTAGTTCCAACAGCAAAAATAGTGCAGGAACTTCGTTCCCACAAGTTCCCACTGGACTTGACCCCTGATTTTAGACTTGTACAGCAGCAAAAAAATTCAGTTTTTTTCCAAATCTTTTAGAATGAAATTAGTTTTTCTGAATATTCGCCTGTTGCACTATTCAGTATTTGTTTTTGCTTTCAACTAAAAAAATACTGAATATTCGTGGAACTTTACATTTGTTTTTGATAAAATGTTCTTTTGCTACAGGTGAAAAAGTTCACCTGTAGCATTATTCTTCTCTAGCACGATGGAGAGCTGACCCTTCTTCACAGAGCCACAGTTTGTGCAAATAAAAGGCTTAGCATGGCCTGAAGCGGTAAAAAAAAACAAAGCCAAAATATATATCATTACTGTGTTACCGTATTCCACCATAGGCTTCAATGGAGCACGAAACACCTAACAAGTCGCGCAAACTAAAGTCGCGTTTTCTCAAGTGCACTAACTCAACATGAAAATATTAATATTTCACATTCCAATGTTTTTCACATAAAAGAATATGTTCTATTTATTCATAAATATATATTTTTATATGTATCTGATGTTCCTTTGGTAAAATATATATTTGTATCAATATATATATATACAAACACTCTGCTAATCCGCATCTCCAGACCATATGAAAAAGAAAAAAGTATATGTCAAATTATTAAAAGTTGAAAAATACAACTTTATTTGGTACAAAAAATGTTAAAATCAGTTGCATGTAAAAACATGAAAGAAAAAACAAAAGGGAAAATCAGCTACAGTCCTGTAACTGACATAGAGCAACAGCAGCCAATATATATATATATATATATACAGGTATAGATATATACAGATATACAGTATATAGGAATATCTATTTAAAAAAAGAACATATTCCCCTTTGCGAAGAACATTGGAATGTGAAATATTTACAGTACATACATAGCTAAACACTTCATTAAATATGAATATTGCATAAATATTATTTTACATGTTTTTATCTACTTGACTGCAAAGGGCTCCAATGTACCTATATGTCTATATATGCCAATGTACCTATATGTCTATATATGTATACATATGTATGTATGTGTTTATATGTGTATATATGTCTGTAAATACATATATACACATATAAATACATATATGTATGTAGACACATATATACATTTATATATATACTTAGACATGTGTATGTATGTATGTATCTCTATGTTAACACCTGAAACCTCATATCTTTGCGCTCTTATAACTTTTTTATGCAATTTGTTTTTTAATCATTTTTATTAGATAATATTATTATGAGTGTAACTGTACATTTAATTGTATTTTTAATGTTTTTTGTGCAACTTTTTATTCGAGCATAACAATTAACCAAAGCTCTGAAGTTGCGCCATCTCAAAACGTGTGTTAAATTAAATTGCATTCAAGTTATCACATTTACTTTTAACTTGTAATACACGTGCTACTTCTGGAACGTGCAAACACCCAAAATAAACCCCTTTTGCCCATACGCAAAATTGAACGCGCCACTAGTAATCTAGCCCTGTATTTGCTACATTGCAAACTAAAACTGACAATTTCAGAAAGTGGGAGGCACAGGGCAGTTCCCTTGGTTGAACATGGGAGTTCCCAGGGTATGTTTGAAGCTCGCTCTCCAGTCTTGTGAAATTTTGTAAGCAGTTTACACAAGCAGTTCTCACTGATTTATCTTGTCAGCTGTATGCAGGTGAAGTTTGCTCAAAATTCACAATACACTTATTTTATCTAGCAAAAAAGTATACTAAAATAAGTGTAATTTACAGGGGCTGTCAACTGAGCCCCCCGGCTGTGCCTAGTGACTGGTTGCTGAGTACCTGTGATGGTTGTGAGTTGCAGGCCCGATCCTACAAAGGCGGAATACATTGATGTTGTGGCAGTTTTAAATAGACAAGCTTTGAGACAATTTTTAATGCACGGTTATATACCATTGACTCGAGTTATTCCAAACCATGATACTGGAGGAATACAATAAATTTTGTTTGACATTTTTTTAAAGATATTATAAAAGGTGCTGAGTTATTGGTAATTTGTTTTGTGTTTTATTGGAAATTACTTTTTCTTAAAATAGCTGTCAAATCTGGCAACAACATACACACTCTTCTACAGTTCACCAGCAGAGACCAGCAGGAATCATTGCTTTACACATATCCAGTAGAGGGCTTTTCTGAGAAGGCCATGTGACAGAGTGCACACAGATAGTGAAAACAGGTAAATTATTTATCTTTTTTTATACATATACTTTATTTTGTGTCTTTTTTTATACATATACTTTATTTTGTGCCTTTTTATATACATATACTTTATTTGGTGTCTTTTTATATACATATACTTTATTTAAGTAGTTAATTCAAGCACTTTTTTTATGTCCCTTTCATTTGATCCTATGCATTTAGAAAAAAGGGTAGAAATTCTTCATATACATGTTTCTGTGTGGAAATTGTGTAGTAATATCATCACATATGATGACTATTCACACACAAAGTTTCAGATAACTCCACAAACAGAGGCCTATTTATCAAATGTCTGTGGGACCTGATCTAGTGAGCTGCTGGTGCAACGCTGCCCCCTGCAGACTCTAGGCCAATCGGCCGCCAGCAGGGGGGTTTCAATCAACCCGATCGTACTCGACTGGGTTGAATTGTGGCGATTCCTGTCGGCCTCATCAGAGCAGGCGGATAGGGTTATGGAGCAGCGGTCTTTAGACCGCTGTTTCATAACTGCTGTTTCTGGCGAGTCTGAAGACTCGCCCGAAACACGGGCCCTCAAGCTCCATACGGAACTTGATAAATAGGCCTCACAGTCTGAATGTACCACATCACTTAATCATCTTTTATTATTAAGGTATGTCCTTTTAATAAATAAAGTATAATGCATCAGTCATGGAAGAAAGTTACATAATCCATGTTACCAAAAGTCACATGGATTATTCTGATACTGTATAACTGCAAAATTCACACTTCTGAAAAAAGACTTAACGCTGAAAAAATCTTTAAAATGTATTTTTTTCCAAGTGTTGCTTCACTTATAAAGCCCTCTGGTTGAAACCAGAAGTTCTTCTCCTGAAAAAAGACTGAGGTGTATATTTATGAAAGTGCGAGCGGACATGATACGATGTAGCGTATCATGTCCGCTGCACATCGATAAATGAAGACTGCGTACGCTGTCGGCATTTATCATTGCACAAGCAGTTCACCAGAACTGCTTGTGCAATACTGCCCCCTGCAGATTCGCGGCCAATCGGCCGCTAGCAGGGGGTGTTAATGAACCCGATCGTATTTGATCGCGTTAATTACTGTCCGCCGCCTTAAGAGCAGGCAGACAAGTTATGGAGCAGTGGTCTTTAGACCGCTGCCTCATAACTTCTGTTTCCGGACCCTAAATCCTAAACAATGTCTATATGATTTGCAGTTTCTAATAGGTCATAGATTGCCCACGCATAATTTATATTATAAGTCCATGGTAAATCCCATTTATCAGAGATTAGCACGGCCGACATTGCTTGAGCACAAACTATACTTTCAGTGGAGATTGTGACCTAGCTAAATAGCGCTGGTATTACAGGTTGAAAGTTATAGTTTGCGCTTGAGCGAAAATTGAAACTATGCCAGAATATTTAGCATGACTTGGTCCCTGAAGAAAAGTCTAAGAGGGATATTTATCAAGCAGTCAACTGCAAATACACTGAAATTCCACAGCGTAATTGTGGCGAGCCTGATTCGACCTAGTTATCAAAGCCTACAGACCGGCAAAAGTTGAAATTTGTGACTTAACATACGATCCGCCGGTCTCACTCCAACACAGATCGATGCTTACATCATTAAAGATGTTCCGAATACACATTCGGCACTATCTGACAACTTTTGCAAGTTATCAAATTTCTAACAAATTTCGCCACTATTCTGGCCCAGCTTACCTGGTTTTCAATCCGCCACCCTGGAGGCCGCGGATGCCATAGGAATCAATGGGAGTCTGAAAGCAGCGAAAGCTTATGTTCGATGCTGCCAGAAATCTCATTGATTTCTATGGTTGAAAACAAGTTACGTTTACACCTAACATAAACTCTGAGTCTAAACACCCCTAATCTGCCGCCCGACATCGCCACCACTAAATAAAAGTTATTAACCCCTATCCCGCCGCTCCCCGACCCCACCGCAACTAAATAAACGTATTAACCCCTATCCCGCCGCTCCCGTAGCCCACCACAACTAACTAAAAGTATTAACCCCTATCCTGCCACTCCCGGACCTTGCCGCAACTAAATAAATGTACTAACCCCTATCCCGCCGTTCCCAGAGCCTACTGCAACTAACTAAAAGTATTAACCCCTATCCTGATGCTCCCGGACCTCGCCGCACCTGTAATAAAATTATTAACCCCTAAACCCCTGGCCTCCCACATCACTACCACTAACTAAACCTACTAACCCCTAAACTGCCAGCCCCCCACATCGCCATAAACTAAATTAAGCTATTAACCCCTAAACCTAACAACCAGCTAACTTTACATTATATATTAACTCATCCCTATCTTATAATAAATTAAAACTTACCTTTAGAATTAAAATAAGCTATATTAAACTATTAATTAACCTACCCTAACTAGTATCCTAAAATTACATTAAACTATATTAAACTATTAATTAACCTACCCTAACTATTATACTAAAACTACATTAAACTAACAATTAAATTAACTATATTACATATTTAAAAACCTAACCCTACTCAAGTTATTTAAATCTACTATAAAAAATTACTAAATTACAAAAAAATAACAACTAAGTTACAAAAAATGAAAAACACTAAGTTACAAAAAATAAAAAAACACAGTATCAAAAATAAAAAAGAATTACACCTAATCTAAGCGACCTATCAAAATAAAAAAGACCCCCCAAAATAAAAAAAACCCTAGTCTACACTAAACTACCAATGCCCTTAAAAGGGCCTTTTGCGGGCATTGCCCCAAAGAAATCAGCTCTTTTACCTGAATAAAAAAAAAATACAAACACCCCCCAACAGTAAAACCCACGACCCAACCAACCAACCAACCCCCCCAAATAAAAGCCTATCTAAAAAACCTAAGTTCCCCATTGCCCTGAAAAGGTCATTTGTATGGGCATTGACCTTAAAAGGGCATTTAGCTCTTTTACTGCCCAAAGTCCCTAACCGGATGTCTTGAAGATGGAGCCGCTCCGTGCCGGATGGATGAAGATAGAAGATGCCGCTTGGATGAAGACTTCAGCCCGCTTGGATAAAGACTTCTGCCGGCTTCACTGAGGACTTCTGCCGCTTGGATGAGGATAGATGTCGGGTCTTTGAAAACTGTAAGTGGATCGTCTGTGGTTAGTGTTAGGTTTTTTTTAAGAGTTTATTGGGTGGGTTTTAATTTTTGGTTAGGGACTTTGGGCAATAAAAGAGCTAAATGCCCTTTTAAGGGCAATGTCCATACAAATGCCCTTTTCAGGGCAATGGGGAGCTTAGGGTTAGATAGGGTTTTATTTGGGGGTGTTGGTTGTGTGGGTGGTGGGTTTTACTGTTTGGGGTTGTTTGTATTTTATTTTACAGGTAAAAGAGCTGATTTCTTTGGGGCAATGCCCCGCAAAAGGCCTTTTTAAGGGCCATTGGTAGTTTAGTGTAGACTAGGGGTTTTGTTATTTTGGGGGGGTCTTTTTTATATTGATAGGGCTCCTAGATTAGGTGTAATTCTTTTTTATTTTTGATACTGTGGTTTTTTATTTTTTGTAACTTAGGCCTAGATTTGGAGTTTTGCGGCCAAAGGGGTGCGTTAGCTACGCATGCTTTTTTCTGGCCGCACCTTTTAAATACCGCTGGTATTTAGAGTTCACAGAAGGGCTGCGTTCGGCTCCAAAAAGGGAACATATAGAATAATTTACCGCCACTGCAACTCTCAATACCAGCGGTGCTTACAGACGTGGCCAGCTTAAAAAACGTGCTCATGCACGATTCCCCCATAGGAAACAATGGGACAGTTTGAGCTGAAAAAAAACCTAACACCTGCAAAAAAGCAGCGTTCAGCTCCTAACACGGCCCCATTGTTTCCTATGGGGAAACACTTCCTACATCTGCACCTAACACCCTAACATGTACCCCGAGTCTAAACACCCCTAACCTTACACTTATTAACCCCTAATCTGCCGACCCCGCTATCGCTGACCCCTGCATATTTTTTTAACCCCTAATCTGCCGCTCCGTACACAGCCGCAACCTACGTTATCCCTATGAACCCCTAATCTGCTGCCCCTAACAACGCCGACCCCTATATTATATTTATTAACCCCTAATCTGCCCTCCACAACGTCGCCGCCAGCTACCTACAATAATTAACCCCTAATCTGCCGACCGCACCTCACCGCTACTATAATAAATGTATTAACCCCTAATCCGCCTCACTCCCGCCTCAATAACCCTATAAGAAATATTATTAACCCCTAATCTGCCCTCCCTAACATCTCCGAAACCTAACTTCAATTATTAACCCCTAATCTGCCGACCGGACCTCACCGCTACTATAATAAATGTATTAACCCCTAAAGCTAATACTAACCCTAACACTAACACCCCCCTAAATTAAATATAATTTAAATCTAACAAAATAAATTAACTCTTATTAAATAAATTATTCCTATTTAAAACTAAATACTTACCTGTAAAATAAACCCTAATATAGCTGCAATATAACAAATAATTATATTGCAGCTATTTTAGGATTTATATTTATTTTACAGGCAACTTTGTATTTATTTTAACCAGGTACAATAGCTATTAAATAGTTATTTACTATTTAATAGCTACCTAGTTAAAATAATTACAAAATTACCTGTAAAATAAATCCTAATCTAAGTTACAATTAAACCTAACACTACACTATCAATAAATTACTTAAATAAAATACCTACAATTATCTACAATTAAACCTAACACTACACTATCAATAAATTAATTAAATACAATACCTACAAATAAATACAATTAAATAAACTAACTAAAGTACAAAAAATAAAAAAGAACTAAGTTACAAAAAATAAAAAAATATTTACAAACATTAGAAAAATATTACAACAATTTTAAACTAATTACACCTACTCTAAGCCCCCTAATAAAATAACAAAGCCCCCCAAAATAAAAAAATGCCCTACCCTATTCTAAATTTAAAAAGTTCAAAGCTCTTTTACCTTACCAGCCCTGAAAAGGGCCATTTGCGGGGCATGCCCAAAAGAATTCAGCTCTTTTGCCTGTAAAAAAAACACATACAATACCCCCCCCAACATTACAACCCACCACCCACATACCCCTAATCTAACCCAAACCCCCCTTAAATAAACCTAACACTAAGCCCCTGAAGATCTTCCTACCTTATCTTCACCACGCCGGGTTCACCGATCCGTCCACCGAAGTCTTGATCCAAACCTCCGAAGTCTTGATCCAAGCCCAAGCAGGGGCTGAAGAGTGACGTCCATCCTCCGGCTGAAGTCTTGATCCAAGCGGCAAATGAAGAAGTCCATCTTCGGGCAGAAATCTTCATCCTATCCGGGCAGAAGAGGACATCCGGACAGGCAAACATCTTCATCCAGGCGGCATCTTCTATATTCTTCAATCCGATGATGAGCGGCTGATCTTGAAGACCTCCGGCGCAGATCCATCCTCTTCGTTCGACGTCCAACTGAAGAATGAAGGTTCCTTTAAGGGAAGTCATCCAAGATGGCGTCCCTCGAATTCCGATTGGCTGATAGGATTCTATCAGCCAATCGGAATTAAGGCTGTTCCGATCAGCCAATAGAATGCGAGCTCAATCTGATTGGCTGATCCAATCAGCCAATCGGATTGAACTTGAATCTGATTGGCTGATTCCATCAGCCAATCAGAATTTTCCTACCTTAATTCCGATTGGCTGATAGAATCCTATCAGCCAATCGGAATTCGAGGGACGCCATCTTGGATGACGTCCCTTTAAGGAACCTTCATTCTTCAGTTGGACGTCGAACAAAGAGGATGGATCTGCGCCGGAGGTCTTCAAGATCAGCCGCTCATCATCGGATTGAAGAACATAGAAGATGCCGCCTGGATGAAGATGTTTGCCGGTCCGGATGTCCTCTTCTGCCCGGATAGGATGAAGATTTCTGCCCGAAGATGGACTTCTTCATTTGCCGCTTGGATCAAGACTTCAGCCGGAGGATGGACATCACTCTTCAGCCCCAGCTTGGGCTTGGATCAAGACTTCAGAGGCTTGGATCAAGACTTCGGTGGACGGATCGGTGAACCCGGCGTGGTGAAGATAAGGTAGGAAGATCTTCAGGGGCTTAGTGTTAGGTTTATTCAAGGGGAATTTGGGTTAGATTAGGGGTATGTGGGTTGTAATGTTGGGGGGGGGGTATTGTATGTGTTTTTTTTACAGGCAAAAGAGCTGAATTCTTTGGGGCATGCCCCGCAAATGGTCCTTTTCAGGGCTGGTAAGGTAAAAGAGCTTTGAACTTTTTACATTTAGAATAGGGTAGGGCATTTTTTTATTTTGGGGGGCTTTGTTATTTTATTAGGGGGCTTAGAGTAGGTGTAATTAGTTTAAAATTGTTGTAATATTTTTCTAATGTTTGTAAATATTTTTTTATTTTTTGTAACTTAGTTCTTTTTTATTTTTTGTACTTTAGTTAGTTTATTTAATTGTATTTATTTGTAGGTATTGTATTTAATTAATTTATTGATAGTGTAGTGTTAGGTTTAATTGTAGATAATTGTAGGTATTTTATTTAAGTAATTTATTGATAGTGTAGTGTTAGGTTTAATTGTAACTTAGGTTAGGATTTATTTTACAGGTAATTTTGTAATTATTTTAACTAGGTAGCTATTAAATAGTTATTAACTATTTAATAGCTATTGTACCTGGTTAAAATAAATACAAAGTTGCCTTTAAAATAAATATAAATACTAAAATAGCTACAATATAATTATTCGTTATATTGTAGCTATATTAGGGTTTATTTTACAGGTAAGTATTTAGTTTTAAATAGGAATAATTTATTTAATAAGAGTTAATTTATTTCGTTAGATTTAAATTATATTTAACTTAGGGGGTTTTTAGTGTTAGGGTTAGACTTAGCTTTAGGGGTTAATACATTTATTATAGTAGCGGTGAGGTCCGGTCGGCAGATTATGGGTTAATAATTGAAGTTAGGTGTCGGCGATGTTAGGGAGGGCAGATTAGGGGTTAATAATATTTCTTATAGGGTTATTGAGGCGGGAGTGAGGCGGATTAGGGGTTAATACATTTATTATAGTAGCGGTGAGGTGCGGTCGGCAGATTAGGGGTTAATTATTGTAGGTAGCTGGCGGCGACGTTGTGGGGGGCAGATTAGGGGTTAATAAATATAATATAGGGGTCGGCAGTGTTAGGGGCAGCAGATTAGGGGTACATAGGGATAACGTAGGTGGCAGCGCTGTGCGGTCGGCAGATTAGGGGTTAATAATTGTAGGTAGGTGGTGGCAACGTTGGGGGCGGCAGATTAGGGGTTAATAAATATAATATAGGGGTCAGCGGTGTTAGGGGCAGCAGATTAGGGGTACATACGTATAACGTAGGTGGCGGCGGTGTGCGGTCGGCAGATTAGGGGTTAAAAAAATTTAATTGAGTTGCGGCGATGTGGGGGGGCCTCTGTTTAGGGGAACATAGGTAGTTTATGGGTGTTAGTGTACTGTAGAGCACAGTAGTTAAGAGGTTTATGAACCGGCGTTAGCCCAAAAATCTCTTAACTCCTGTTTTTTTTCTGCGGCTGGAGTCTTGTCGTTAGATTTCTAATGCTCACTTCAGCCCATTGAAAAGATAGGCTACGCAAATGGCGTAGGGGGATCTGCGGTATGGAAAAGTCACGGCTGGAAAGTGAGCATTAGACCCTTTCCTGACTGACTCCAAATACCAGCGGGCGGCCAAAACCAGCGTTAGGAGCCTCTAACGCTGGTTTTGACGGCTAACGCCAAACTGCAAATCTAGGCGTTAGTGTTTTTTATTTTTTGTAACTTAGTGTTTTTTATTTTTTTGTAACTTAGTTGTCATTTTTTTGTAATTTAGTAATTTTTAATAGTAGATTTAAATAACTTGAGTAGGGTTAGGGTTTAAAATATGTAATATAGTTAATTTAATTGTTAGTTTAATGTAATTTTAGTATAATAGTTAGGGTAGGTTAATCAATAGTTTAATATAATTTAATGTAATTTTAGTATATTAGTTAGGGTAGGTTAATTAATAGTTTAATATAGTTTATTTTAATTCTAAAGGTATGTTTTAATTTATTATAAAATAGGGATGAGGTAATTTTAATGTAAAGCTAGGTTTAGGGGTTAATAGCTTAATTTAGTTTATGGCGATGTGGGGGGCTGGCGGTTTAGGGGATAATAGGTTTAGTTAGTGGTAGTGATGTGGGAGGCCAGGGGTTTAGGGGTTAATACATTTATTTAGTGGCGGTGGGGTCCGGGAGCAGTGGGATAGGGGTTAATACTTTTATTTAGTTGAGGAGGGGTCCGGGAGCGGTGGGATAGAGGTTAATACATTTATTTAGTTGCGGAGGGGTCCGGGAGCGGCGGGATAGGGGTTAATAGGTTTTGTAAGTAGTAGTGATGAGGTAATTATAATGTAAAGTTAGGTTTAGGGGTTAATAGCTTAATTTAGTTTATGGCGATGTGGGGGGCTGGTGGTTTAGGGGTTATTAGGTTTAGTTAGTGGTGGTGATGTGGGAGGCCAGGGGTTTATACATTTATTTAGTGGGGTTGGGGTCCGGGAGCGGCGGGATAGGGGTTAATACATTTATTTAGTTGCAGAGGGGTACGGGAGCGGCAGGATAGGGTTTAATACATATATTTAGTTGCAGAGGGGTCCGGGAGCAGTGGGATAGGGGTTAATAGCTTTATTAAAGTTGTGGTGGGCTCCGGGAGCGGTGGGATAGGGTTTAATACATTTATTTAGTTGCGGAGGGATCCGGGAGTGACAGGGTAGGGGTTAATACATTTATTTAGTTGCGGAGGGGTCCGGGAGCGGTGGGATATGGGTTAATACATTTATTTAGTTGCAGAGGGGTCCGGGAGCAGCGGGATAGAGGTTAATAGCTTTATTAAAGTTGCGGTGGGCTCCGGGAGCTGCGGGATAGGGGTTTATATATTTATTTAGTTGCGGAGGGGTCCGGGAGCGGTGGGATAGGGGTTAATACATTTATTTAGTTGCGGAGGGGTCTGGGAGCGGCGGGATAGGGGTAATACATTTATTTAGTTGCGGAGGGGTCCAGGAATGGCGGGATAGGGGTTTATAGCTTTATTAAAGTTGTGGTGCGCTCCGGGTGCAGCGAGATTGGAGTTATTAACTTTATTAAAGTTGTGGCAGGGTCCGGGAGTGGCGGGATAGGGGTTAAACATTTTAGTATATTGGCGGTGTTTAATGACAGGGTATAAATAAAGTTGGGAAAAAGCCGAATAGCAGCGAGATCGATGACTGTTAGTTAACAACAGTCCGCTGCTCATCACCCCGTACTTGGTGCGTGGCTTTTTTGATAAATATCGCAATACTATTCAGGTCCGCGGCCGCGAAGTTAGGCGAGCGTATTGGTCCCGGCGAATGCAGCACAGTTGACGGCTTGATAATTCGGCCTCTAAGGGTTAAAAAAAATTGCACAAAACATGTATGTACATATACAGTATATATACACTTTGGAGCCCTTCCCAGTCAAATACCATGAAACATGCAATATATTTTTATTAATTTTGATTGTGTTTTAATGTGTTTTGAATATAAATACTTGCAATTCCTATCTTCTTTATATATTTATTTATTTTTTAATTTTATTTTAAAATAGCTATTTGTGTATATCTATCTATCATCTATCTATCTATCTATCGCTAGATATTCATATAGATATATAGGTATAGATATAAATAAATATTTTAAAATAAAAATAACATTTTCTTATATGTGAAGAACATAGGAATTAGAAGTATTCCTAATACACTTTTGGCTTTAGTGCAGTTGATCTAGTGCAGTGTCAGTAGCAAGATAACTGATTGTTTTTTTTAATCAGGCCCCATGGAAGTCTATGAGGAGGAGAAGTTAGTCTGGTAGCAATATCTGAAGTCATGCAGTTAGAGTGCCTCAGTATTGCAATTTGTAATGCCAGTGCCAATGCAGCAGCCTTAATTTTTTAACTTTTAGCACAGTTAGTGTTGGTGAGCGTAAAAAAAAAATAGTCAGCGTGCCACTTGTAATCTGGCCCTGTATATTTTAATAATATTTATTTGTATATACTGTGTATATGTGTATATTTATATATATATATATATATATATATATATATATATATATATACACACACACACACACACACAGTGTATGTATATATATATATATATATATGTTTATATATACAGTATATATATATATATATATATATATATATCATGTAATTATACGTGGTAAAAACTACTTGAAAATACATTTAAATGCATGTCCCTTATGTATTTATATAAATACAGGACACATATTACTGTCTTGAGAAATGCTGCATATTGATTTATGCAAGTGCAGGTTCTTTCTTTCTTTTTTTAATAGCTCCCTTGGGATAGAACAATAATATATCACTGTGTTTGTAACCTAACAACTGTTAACATATGGCATTCGCGTTTGCCCCAAGATGATGTACAAACATGTTTTACTGAGCTACCATATGAAAAACATGATAGCCCATTTTCTATGCCCCTTTAATAATGATAACCATGCACATTAGCTGTTTTGTTTTACAGTTCTCTGTGAGTTTGGCATTCAATTCAGAAAGGCTAATGTCAGCAAGAAATCCATATGTACTGTACTGGTGACTTGTAAGTTACATTCAATCTATTTTTAGGATCTGGAAGAACATTGTGATAAAACTGGATTTGTTTCTAGAGTAGAGCCCTTTAAAATATTATTATAGTACCTGAACTGTTGAAACAAAGCAAATTTAAAATACTGCTCTATAAAAAGACAGTCATTTTCTGATTTCATTGGCAGCATATTTTCTTGCTATACATATGAATTTAAAAGGATGTTTGCACTATGTATATTAGAGTAAAAGAAAGGTTTACAGCACTACACATTTATTTCTGTCTTTCTCATAGCTTCTATCCTGATGGGAAACATTTTAAAATGTCACAAGTGTCGATGATGTTCATGTAAAGGCTTTTTACATTGGAACATGTAAATTTGTTACATATAGCTGGTCATTTACGTTGTGGTGCTATTATGCACACCTTGAATTAAGCTTAGCATAATGGCACCTATTTGTAAAAAAATAAATAACAGATGTGCTAAAATCTTTCTAAATTGTTTACATTATATTATACGAGATAATATTAAAGGGACATGAAACCCAATTTTATTTTCATGATTTAGAAAGAGCATGCAATTTTAAATAACTTTCTAATTTACTTCCATTATCTAATTTCCTTAATTATCTTGATATATTTTGCTTAAAAGCATATCTAGATAGGCTCAGTAATTTCTGATTGGTGGCTGCACATAGATGCCTCATGTGATTGGCTCAACAATGTGCATTGCTATTTATTCAACAAAGGATATCTAAAGAATGAAACAAACTAGATAACAGAAGTAAATTGGGATGTTGTTTAATATTGTATTCTCTACCTGAATCATGAGAGAAACATTTTGGGTTTAGTGTCCCTTTAAGCTTGACTTTTCAGATACTATTTGCATTTGTTGGTATGTAAAGTTCTGCAGCTAACATGTATGTAAACATATTCAAAGAACATGTTGTTGACAATGTTTAACCCCTAGACGCCGTTAGGCTGTTACTTGCCATGCTGGGATTTAATGCTGTTAAGACGGCAGGGAACGTCCTATCTTATATGGCATCTAAAGCCTCCATGATATCCCGGCCTTGAAATCACAAGATTGCATTGACGATTGTCTGATTTAATTTTTCCAGCAATCCCTATCCACTTGTAATGGCCGGTTATTTATTGTGCGCCTGTAAACATGCACATTTTCCCATTTACGGGTACGCAATAATAAAAGGCTATATTACAAGTGGAGTGCATTTGTGAGAGTGTGCAATAAATAATAATCAGCTCGTACAGCTTTCTAGTTCATTTTCTAAAAGTGCCCCAGATAGAGGGTATTATAGTTTTTATTAAAAAAAAGTAGCATTTTTTTAAAATAAAAAACAACTGCTCTAGGCAGTTTTAAGAGGTTGAAAGCAGCAGGTTTACATTGCGGTCTATGGGAAGTATGTGTTCCCTGTAAATATATATGTATATAAAAATATACATATACTGTATATTTATGTGTTTATTTATATTCATATACATATATATTTAACATTTGCTGCCATCTCTGCGCTACTTACCCCTTCGCTGCGCTTTGGTTCTGTGCAGTGTCGCACATCATGAGACCGAGGCTCCCATTGGAGCCTATTGAAGCGTGGTCTCGTGAGCGCAATACTTCCCAGCAATGCAAACATGAGCTCGCATTTCGCATTGCTGTCAACTTGTAATACCAGAGCACATTAGTGTATTAGTGTGCGCTGGTATTACTCAGTGGAACACTAATATCACTTTCACAAAAGCGATATTTCGTGCTCCACTTGTAATCTAGCCCATAAAGTATTGTATGGATTTATGTATTGATTTCTCATTATCTTGTTGTGACTAACATGTATGTATTTAATAATGGAAGATTTTTTTTATTTTTTATTATTTTACTTTTCATCAAACTTACTGCAAGCCTAGAGAATAACCACCTTTATATATTACTCAATAATTTGTTTTTACCGTACTCTTCTTAAAGGGACATGAAACCCAACATCTTTCTTCCATGATTCAGAGAATACAATTTTTTTATTTTTATTAAATAATATTTATTAAGGTTCAATACAAATCTTACAAAAGTTGAGAATCAAAACTTAAAAGCCCAAACAGAGCTTCCAGAGTACAGCATTTTCAGCAGATACAAACCAGATAATCAAGTACATGACATTTATACATGACCTTTGTGTTCCTTGTTCACTTGGACCTCTTGTCAATGTACAGAGTAGGTCACTAACAAAGGTAGATCGCTACTGGATGGGGCTAACCAGGATCATAAATGATGAACCTCTATTTTTTCACTTTATTCTGTTAGTTTAGAATTATTATGAAGTAGTTATAGGATAGAAATTAGGGCAATGATCTGGGGAAGTTACAGATGGGTCCCACTTGCACCTAAAGAATGTAGTGAATGAAAGCAAGTCAGCTTATCAGTCTTGTCTGTCGGTAGAGCCAGCTAGACAATGAGAGTAGGAGGAAAAAACTGGGGAGAAGTAGAGGAAAAAAAAAAGGGGGGGTTCCTCTCCCCCCATCCACCCCCCCCCCACGAACTCATCTCCCTCAGTAAGGGGGGTCTAATACATTCCCTCTCCCTAACAATTCAGGCACTGAGCGGCAGCAGGGTCACTCCACTTAGAGTGCTAGTATTTTGCCCTCTCCCAGGGAGTTCCATGGCTCCCAAATTTGGGCATACAGGTCTGTTTGCTGGCGTGAATTATATACAAAACTTTCCATGGATTTAAAATAAGAGATAAGTTGTATCAGGGCCTGCCAGTTAGGGGGATTAGGTTTCTTCCAATTCTTTGTGATCAAAAGTTTTGCCACCATCAAAATTGTTATCAGCAGAATGCGCATGGGCAGGGAGAGGGTTCGTAGGCCAGTATGTACAAGAGCCATTTCTGGGGACAGGGTCCCGACCAGCCCCAGGGTACAGCACAGGGTGCACAGTTTGCTCCACAGGGGCTTAATTGCAGGAAACGCCCACCATATGTGGAGAGGATCACCAATCGACAGGCACCCTCGCCAGCAAAGGGGGGAGGAGTCCAGGAACATTTTATGCAACTTTAGAGGGACATAATGCCACTTAGTCATGAGTTAGAAATAAATTTCATAAAGTGTCATGTAGTGGATTGAGGCTTTGGTATGTAGAATTGCATTCGTCCAATCTGTTTCAGTCAGGCCCACTCCCCAGTCTCTCTCCCACTCCACCATATGCTTGTCTTGGTCAGTTTTGAGGCATTGAGAAGAAACTGGTAGTGGTATGATAACGGAGAGAAGTGTTGAGTGCCCGCAGATAGCCGGGTCTCCCATGGTGTTAATGGTCTGAGTGGGCCTCCCAGAAAACCCCAGGACTTCATTATGGAAACCAGTCTTAAGAGATCGAACCTGTGTCTGGGCGGAATAGAATGGGTATTAGCCAGGTAGCCAGATGACAATGGACCTTCCCACGAGAGAAAGCCTGCCATACTGCTGGACCGGCGAGCGGGAGGCCATACAAAAGACCTGTTATTAAGTGGAATGGCGAGGGGTGAGGGGAAACCAGAGCATTATGGTAGAGGCACAGCCAGGAGTCCCTGTAGTGTATGATAATTTTGTTATTGATCGGGATGTACAAAGCGCAGTGAGGGGGAATCCAGATATGATCCATCAATGTCATGTGGGTCGGCAGAGATGCTTGCTCAATCTCTAACCTGCGAGGGCCAGACCCGGTTACATTCCAATCTGAGATATGGGATAGAAGAGCGGCTTCGTAATAAAGCCTTATGTTCAGAAGACCCAATCCTCCAGAGAGGACAGGGCACTGTAGCAGGGTAGCTGGAATGCGGGGTCTTCTCCCGTCCCAAACATACCTATTGATTACTGCATGGAATTTATTGATTAACAGAAATGGATCCCTTATCAGCAGGCATCTAAAAAGGTATGTTATTTTGGAGAGCTGCATCATCTTGACCGCAGTGATTCTCCCGTACCAAGAGATTTCATCATATCTCCTGGAGCACAGGTCCTGTTGGAGTTAGGAGAGAAGGACGTTAAAGTTTTTAGATAAGTCAGATCCAATATCATGAGAAAGAAACACCCCTAGGTGTCTCAATCCAGACATGGACCATTGGATTTTATGTTTCTGCCTAAGGGAGACCAATGTGGATTCAGACAAATTTAGGGGATATGCCTCTGTTTTACTCAAATTTAATTTATAGTAGGAAATGTTCCCGAATCTCTCCAGGAGGTCAAATAAGGCAGAGAGGGAATCCTCTGGGTCTGTGATAAAGAGCGTCAGGTCACCAGCATAGAGGACTAATTTCTGGTGTGTGTCATGTAATATCAGGCCTTGAATTTGTGTTGAATTTCTAATTGCTGCTGCCAGTGGTTCAATAGTGAGGGCAAACTACAGAGGGGACAAGGGGCAGCCCTGTCTTGTCCCATTTTTAATGTATATTACTTCTGAGCAGAAATCCAGTCCTCTAACCCTCACCATGGGGCAAGAATATAGAGATCCTACTGCCTTAAGAAAGGTGTCTGGTAGACCAAAAGCTTGGAGAGCGGAAAACATGTAATCCCACCTCACCCTGTCAAACGCTTTTTCAGCATCCATTGACAGGGCGAGGAGGGGGATCCCCATATCCACAGCCTCTGTAAAAATGTTCAACAAGTGCCTGGTATTGTCTGGACCCTGCCTGCCGGGAATAAAGCCCACCTAGTCAATATTGACCAAGTTTGAAAGAAGTCTGTTTAATCTAGTGGCCAACAATTTGGCATAGAGTTTTATGTCCACATTAATTAAAGAGATTGGCCTATAGCTTCACATAACAAATGATCCTTCCCCTCCTTAGGCAAAGCGAGGATCGAAGCCTCCAAAATTACGGTCCAACTTGCCCTCTATGAAGGCAAGGTTGTAGAATCTGATGAGGATTGGAATCAGTTGTGGAGAGAAAGTTTTATAGAATAAGGCGATAAACCCATAAGGGCCTGGGGCTTTATTTATTTGAAGTGAGGATATCGCCTGTTTCAGTTCCTATCCTTAACAGAAGGCGGGCCAGTCAGGCTTTGGGCATCTTCTGCAGACAGGGTCGGGAGGTTAAGGGAGGAAAGAAACTGCTTAATTTGAGGGACTGGTGTTTTAACACTTCCCTGAAAGTCATCAAGATTATATAAAGTATTGTAATATTGTGCAAATGCTCTTGCAATTTCTTTTGGGGAATAGACCACTCCCTTTTGCATTTTAAGTGACAGGATTCGTGTTTGCTGGGTGCGGACGCGGAGGTAATGTGCCAAAAGGCAAATAGAATACAACTCTGTTTTACTCAAATTTAATTTATAGTAGGAAATGTTCCCGAATCTCTCCAGGAGGTCAAATAAGGCGGGGAGGGTATCCTCTGGGTCTGTGATAAAGAGCGTCAGGTCACCAGCATAGAGGACTAATTTCTGGTGTGTGTCATGTAATATCAGGCCTTGAATTTGTATTGAATTTCTAATTGCCGCTGCCAGCAGTTCAATAGCAAGGGCAAACAACAGAGGGGACAAGGGGCAGCCCTGTCTTGTCCCATTTTTAATGTATATTACTTCTGAGCAGAAGTCCAGTCCTCTCACCCTCACCGTGGGACAAGAATATAGAGATCCTACTGCCTTAAGAAAGGCGTCTGGTAGACCAAAAGCTTGGAGAGCAGAAAACATGTAATCCCACCTCACCCTGTCAAACGCTTTTTCAGCATCCATTGACAGGGCGAGGAGGGGGATCCCCATATTCACAGCCTCTGTAAAAATGTTCAACAAGTGCCTAGAATTGTCTGGACCTTGCCTGCCGGGAATAAAGCCCACCTAGTCAATATTAACCAAGTTTGAAAGAAGTCTGTTTAATCCAGTGGCCAACAATTTGGCATAGAGTTTTATGTCCAAATTATGTCCAAATTAATTAAAGAGATTGGCCTATAGCTTTCACATAACGAATGATCCTTCCCCTCCTTAGGCAAAGCCTCCAAAAATTCCGGTCGCAACTTGCCCTCTATGACGGCAAAGTTGTAGAATCTGATGAGGATTGGAATCAGTTGTGGAGAGAAAGTTTTATAGAATAAGGAGATAAACCCATCAGGGCCTGGGGCTTTATTTATTTGAAATGAGGATATCGCCTGTTTCAGTTCCTTAACAGAAGGTGGGCCAGTCAGGCTTTGGGCATCTTCTGCAGAAATGGTCGGGAGGTTAAGGGAGGAAAGAAACTGCTTAATTTGAGGGACTGGTGTTTTAACACTTCCCTGAAAGTCATCAAGATTATATAAAGTATTGTAATATTGTGCAAATGCGCTTGCAATTTCTTTTGGGGAATAGACCACTCCCTTTTGCGTTTTAAGTGACAGGATTCGTGTTTGCTGGGTGCGGACGCGGAGGTAATGTGCCAAAAGGCAAAGAGAATACAACTTTAAACAACTTTCCAATTTACTTATTTTATTTAATTTGCTTCCTTCTCTTGTTATCCTTTGCTGAAAGGTTTATCTAGGCAAGCTCAGGAGCAGCAGAGAACCTAGGTTGTAGCTGTTGACTGGTGGCTGCATATCTATATCGATTGTGATTGGCTCACCCATGTGTTCAGTTAGAAACCATTAGTGCATTGCTGCTCCTTTATTAAATGATACCAAGAGAATGAAACAAATTAGAAAATAGAAGTACATTAGAAAGTTGTTTAAAATTGTATCCTCTATCTGAATCATGAAAGAATTTTCTGGGGTTTCATGTCCCTTTAATGCAGCTGAAATGTGGGAACTATTAATGTTAAGATAGTTTAATAAGCACTATTATGTTTTATTACATATGTGACACATTGATAGTTTTCTAGTTCTTCCTCGTTTATAAAATGCCATGACTGCAACATATACACATGCCAATGCTGTATGCAACATATACATGTCACACTGTTACTGAGAAATATAAAAGACTAATGATATATTTATGTGGGAAATCAAATTAATCTGTTTTAAGAATAATGAAATGTAAACATTAACGCCTATATTACGAGTTTTGTCGGTAAAAACTTGCGGAGCTAATGTTCTTTTTTTTGCCAGCGCTCCCTTTAAACAATTCTGGTATTACAAGTTTTCTGAATGGCTGCGTTAGCCTCAGAAAAGTGAGCGTTGAGCAAAATTTAGCTCCACTTCTAACCTCAATACCAGCGTTGCTTATGGTAGCGGTAAGTTGGAAAAACGTGCTCATGCACGATTTCCCCATAGGATACAATGGGGCTGAGCTGGCTAAAAAAACACCTGCAAAAAAGCAGCGTTCAGCTCCTAACGCAGCCCCATTGTTTCCTATGGTAAAATACTTTCTAAGTCTACACCTAACACCCTAACATGAACCCCGAGTCTAAACACCCCTAATCTTAAACTTATTAACCCCTAATCTTCCGCCCCCGACATCGTCGCCACCTGCATTATATTATTAACCCCTAATCTGCCGCTCCGGACACCGCCGCCACCTACATTATCCCTATGAACCCCTAATCTGCTGCCCCTAACATCGCCGACACCTAGATTATATTTATTAACCCCTAATCTGCCCCCCAATGTCGCCCCCACCTACCTACACTTATTAACCCCTAATCTGCCGACCGGACATCGCCGCCACTATAATAAATGTATTAACCCCTAAACCACCGCAATCCCGCCTCGCAAACACTATAATAAATTTTATCAACCCCTAATCTGCCCTCCCTAACATCTCCGCCACCTACCTACAATGATTAACCCCTAATCTGCCGCCCCCAACGTCGCCGCTACTATAATAAAGTTATTAACCCCTAAAGTCTAACCCTAACCCTAACACCACGCTAAGTTAAATATAATTTAAATAAATCTAAATAAATTTACTATAATTAAATAAATTATTCCTATTTAAAAATAAATACTTACCTATAAAATAAACCATAAGATAGCTACAATATAACTAATAGTTACATTGTAGCTATTTTAGGAGTTATATTTATTTTACAGGCAACTATGTATTTATTTTAACTAGGTACAATAGCTATTAAATAGTTAATAACTATTTAATAGCTACCTAGTTAAAATAATTACATAATTACCTGTAAAATAAATCTTAACCTAAGTTACAAATACACCTAACACTACACTATCAATAAATTAATTAACTAAATTACCTACAATGATCTAAACTAAAATACAATTAAATAAACTAAACTATATTACAAAAAACAAACACTAAATTAAAAAAAAATTAAAAAATATTACAAGAATTTTAATCTAATTACACCTAATCTAAGCCCCCTAATAAAATAAAAAAACGCCCCAAAATAATAAAATTCCCTACACTATACTAAATTACAAAAGTAATCAGCTCTTTTACCAGCCCTTAAAAGGGTTTTTTGCAGGGTATTGCCCCAAAGTAATCAGCTCTTTTACCTGTAAAATAAAATACAAGACCCCCCCCAACATTACAACCCACCACCCACACACCCCTACTCTAAAACCCACCCGATCCCCCCTTAAAAAAACCTAACACTACCCCATTGAAGATCACCCTACCTTGAGCCGTGTTCACCTAGCCGGGCACCGATGGTCCAGAAGAGGACATCTGGAGCGGCAGAGGTCTTCATCCGATTGGGGCAGAAGAGGTCCTCCACCCAGCAGAAGTCTTCATCCAAGCGGCATCTTCTATCTTCATCCATCCGACGAGGAGCGGGTCCATCTTCAAGACATCTGACGCGGAGCATCCTCTTCTTCCCGATGACTAATGATGAATGAAGGTTCCTTTAAATGACGTCATCCAAGATGGCGTCCCTCGAATTCCGATTGGCTGATAGGATTCTATCAGCCAATCGGAATTAAGGTCGGAAAAATCTGATTGGCTGATCAGCCAATAGAATGCAAGGTCAATTCTAGATAATAGATAGATAAATAGATAATGCATGGATGCATGGATGGATAAATAAGATGGTCCTAAAACCTGCACTAATAAAAGGCATTAGGATTTAACATATTCCAAACTGTACTATTTTTAGACTAGCTGCTAAGGACCCCCCCCTTCACTTGGACCCTGGCTACAACAATGATACTTCCGCCCCTGCTATGTACCTCTTCTAAATCACCCTCATTTTCTGTACATCATGGTGGTGGCAGAGAATGTTGTGATCCAGGAGCATTACACCTTCAACAACTTGCAAATTTAAAAACATATTGCTTGTTGACTTATAAACCAAAAAAAATTATATTGAGGATAAATATTTATATGAATTCATAACTTTTAATTGATTAGAAATGTCCACAGTGAGAAAACCATAGAAACTTAATTGTATATAAATGTATTTTGTTCAGTAATTAACATAGGCTAGATTACAAGTTTTGTGGTAAGAGGGGTGCGGTGCTAACTTGCACGTTATTGTCACCACTCACTTACCTACAGCGCTGGTATTACAGGTTTTTATAAACCCGGTGTTAAAAGACAAGAAGTGAGCGTAGAGCAAAATTGAGCTCCATACCGCACTCCAATACCAGCGCTGCTTAAGTCAGCGGTGAGCTGGTTGTACGTGCTCGTGCACAATTTCCCCATAGACATCAATGGGGAGAGACGGCTGAAAAAAAGCCTAGCACCTGCAAAAAAGCAGCGTAAAACTCAGTAACGCAGCCCCATTGATTCCTATGGGGAAAGAAAATGTATGTTTACACCCTAACATGAACCCCAAGTCTAAACACCCCTAATCTTACACTTATTAACCCCTAATCTGCCGCCCCCGACATCGCCGTCACCTACATTAAATGTATTAACCCATAATCTGCCGCTCCGGACATCGCCGCCACTATAATAAACATATTAACCCCTAAACAGCCGCACTCCTGCCTCGCAAACACTAGTTAAATATTATTAACCCCTAATCTGCTGTCTCTAACATCGCCGCCACCTACCTACATTTATTAACCCATAATCTGCCGCCCCCAACGTTGCCGTCACTATAATATATTTATTAACCCCTAAACCTAAGTCTAACCCTAACACCCCCTAACTTAAATATAATTAAAATAATTCTAAATAAAATCTACTATTAATAACTAAATAATTCCTATTTAAAACTAAATACTTACTTGTAAAATAAACCCTAAGCTAGTTGTAGCTAGCTTAGGGTTTATTTTTATTTTACAGGCAAATTTGTATTTATTTTAATTAGGTAGAATAGTTACTAAATAGTTATTAACTATTTACTAACTACCTAGCTAAAATAAATACAAATTTACCTGTAAAATAAAACCTAACCTGTCTTACACTAACACATAAACTAGCAATAGCCCTTAAAAGGGCTTTTTGCGGGGCATTTCCCCAAAGAAATCAGCTATTTTACCTGTAAAAAAAATACAAACAACCCCCCAACAGTAAAACCCACCACCCACACAACCAACCCCCCAAATAAAATCCTAACTAAAAAAAAACAAGCTCCCCATTGCCCTGAAAAAGGCATTTGGATGGGCATTGCCCTTAAAAGGGCATTTAGCTCTATTGCAGCCCAAAGCCCTAACCTAAAAATAAAACCCAGCCAATAAACCCTTAAAAAAATCTAACCCTAACCCCTGAAGATCCACTTACAGTTTTGAATAGCCGATATCCATCCTCAACGAAGCTGGGAGAAGTCCTCAGTGAAGCAGCAAGAAGTCCTCAACGAAGCTGGGAGAAGTCTTTATTCAAGCCGAGAGAAGTGGTCCTCCAGACGGGCAGAAGTATTCATCCAGACGGCATCTTCTATCTTCATCCATCCGTTGCGGCCGGGTCCATCTTCAAGACATCCGACGCGGAGCATCCTATTCTTCCGACGGCTACCCGACGAATGAAGGTTCCTTTAAGTGACGTCATCCAAGATGGCGTCCCTTAGATTCTGATTGGCTGATAGAATTCTCCCGGCTTAAATGAAGACTTCTCCCGGCTTCATTGAGGACTTCTTGCCACTTCGATGAGGACCTCTCCCAGCTTTGTTGAGGATGGATGTCGGCTCTTCAAAACTGTAAGTGTATCTTCAGGGCTTAGTGTTAGGTTTTTTTAAGGGTTTATTGGGTGGGTTTTATTTTTAGGTTAGGGCTTTGGGCTGCAATAGAGCTAAATGCCCTTTTAAGGGCAATGCCCATTCAAATGCCCTTTTCAGGGCAATGGGGAGCTTAGCTTTTTTTAGTTAGGATTTTATTTGGGGGGTTGGTTGTGTGGGTGGTGGGTTTTACTGTTGGGGTTGTTTGTATTTTTTTTTACAGGTAAAAGAACTGATTTATTTGGGGCAATGCCCCACAAATGGCCCTTTTTAGGGCTATTGGTAGTTTAGATTAAACTAGGGTTTTTTTTTATTTTGGGGGGGCTTTTTTACTTTGATAGGGCTATTAGATTAGGTGTAATTAGTTTAAATATCTTGTAATTTGTTTTTTATTTTGTGTAATATTGTGGGGGGGTTTTAAATTTAGGTAATTGTATTTAATTTATGTAATTGTATTTAATTTAGGTAATTTATTTAATTGTAATGTAAGGTTAGGTGTTAGTGTAAGACAGGTTAGGTTTTATTTTACAGGTAAATTTGTATTTATTTAAGCTAGGTAGTTAGTAAATAGTTAATAACTATTTAGTAACTATTCTACCTAGTTAAAATAAATACAAACTTGCCTGTAAAATAAAAATAAACCCTAAGCTAGCTACGATGTAACTATTAGTTATATTGTAACTAGCTTAGGGTTTATTTTATAGGTAAGTATTTAGTGTTAAATAGGAATTATTTAGTAATTAATAGTAGGTTTTCTTTAGATTTATTTTAATTATATTTAAGTTAGGGTGTGTTAGGGTTAGACTTAGGTTTAGGGGGTAATAACTTTAGTATTGTGATAATTGTGGCGGCGACATTGGGGGCGGCAGATTAGGGGTTAATAATATTTAAATAGTGTTTGCGATGCGGGAGTGCGGCAGTTTAGGGGTTAATATGTTTATTATAGTGGCGGCGATGTCGGGAGCGGCAGATTAGGGGTTAATAATTTTATTTTAGTGTTTGCAATGCGGGAGGGCCTCGGTTTAGGGGTTAATAGGTAGTTTATGGGTGTTAGTGTACTTTTTAGCACTTTAGTTATGAGTTTTATGCTACAGCTCTGTAGTGTAAAACTCATAACTACTGACTTTAGATTGCATTACGAATCTTGCGGGATGGGCTGTACCGCTCACTTTTTGGCCTAAAAAAAAAGCTTGTAATACCAGTGCAATGGAAGTCCCATTGAAAAAAAGACTTTACGAAAATTGCATAAGTTAATTTGTGGTACGGCCAAAAAAGTGTGCGGGACAGCTGTACCTACAAGACTCGTAATAGCAGCGGTAGTGAAAAAGCAGCGTTATGAGCCTTAACACTGCTTTTTTACTCATAACGCAAAACTTGTAATCTAGCTGATATTTTTTTTAAATTAAACAATGTGTTTGAACAGCAGTTATAGGGGCCAATTTACTAAGGTGCGAGCGGACATGATACGATGTAGCTTTAACATAAACATACATACATATACATGTCTAAATATGTACAGTATATATATATATATATATATATATATATATCAGTATCTCACAAGAGTGAGTACACCCCTCACATTTTTGTATTTTTGTAAATGTTTAATTATATCTTTTCATATGACAAGAAATGACACTTTGCTACAATGTAAAGTAGTGAGTGTACAGCCTGGATAACAGTGTAAATTTGCGGTCCCCTCAAAATAACTCAACACACAGCCATTAATGTCTAAACCGTGAGTACACCCCTAAGTGGAAATGTCCAAATTGGGCCCAATTAGCCATTTTCCCTCCCTGGTGTCATGTGACTCATTAGTGTTACAAGGTCTCAGGTGTGAATGGGGAGCATGTGTGTTAAATTTTGTGTTATCACTCTCACACTCTCTCATACTGGTCACTGGAAGTTCAACATGGCACCTCATGGCAAAGAACTCTTTGAGGATCTGAAAAAAATAATATTTGCTGTACATAAAGATGGCCTAGGCTATAAGAAGATTGCAAAGACCCTGAAACTGAGCTGCAGCACGGTGGGCAAGACCATACAGCGGTTTCACAGGACAGGTTCCACTCAGAACAGGCCTCGCCATTGTCGACCAAAGAAGTTAAGTGCACGTGCTCAGCATCATATCCAGAGGTTGCCTTTGGGAAATAGACGTATGAGTGCTGCCAGCATTGCTGCAGAGGTTGAAGGGGTGGGGGGGGGTCAGCCTGTCAGTGTTCAGACCATACTCCGTACATTGCATCAAATTGGTCTGCATGGCTGTCATCCCAGAAGGAAGCCTCTTCTAAAGATGATGCACAAGAAAGCCCGCAAACAGTGTGCTGAAGAAAAGCAGACTAAGGACATGGATTACTGAAACCATGTACTGTGGTCCGATGAGACTAAGATAAACTTATTTGGTTTAGATGGTGTCAAGTGTGTGTAGTGGCAACCAGGTGAGTAGTACAAAGACAAGTGTGTCTTGCCTACAGTTAAGCATGGTGGTGGGAGTGTCATGCTCTGGCCTTCATGAGTGCTGCCGGCACTGGGGAGCTACAGTTCATTGAGGGAACCGTGAATTCCAACATTTACTGTGACATACTGAAGCAGAGACTGATCCGCAGGGCAGTATTCCAACATGATAACAACCCCAAACACACTTCTAAGATGACCACTGCCTTGCTAAAGAAGCTGAGGGTAAAGGTGATGGACTGGCCGAGCATGTCTCCAGACCTAAACACTATTGAGCATCTGTGGGGTATCCTCAAACAGAAGGTGTGGAATCGCAAGGTCTCTAACTTCCACCAGCACCGTAATGTTGTCATGGAGGAGTGGAAGAGGACTCCAGTGGCAACCTGTGAAGGTCTGGTGAACTCCATGCCCAAGAGGGTTAAGTCAGTGCTGGAAAATAATGGTGGCCAAACAAAATATTCAAACTTTGGGCTCAATTTGGACATTTAGGGGTGTGCTCACTTTTGTTGCCAACGGTTTAGACATTAATGGCTGTGTGTTGAGTTATTTTGAGAGGACAGCAATTTTAAACTGTTATACAGGCTGTACACTCACTACTTTACATTGTAGCAAAGTGTCTCTGCTTCAGTGTTGTCACATGAAAAGATATAATAAAATATTTACAAAAATGTGAGGGGTGTACTCACCTTTGTGAGATAATATATATATATATATATATATATATATATATATATATATATACACATATTTAAACATGTATATGTATGTATGTTTATGTTAAAGCCCTTTGCCTGCCTTTTTTTTTTGTATCACCTGAGACCTCATATCTTTGAGCCCTTCTAACTTTTGTGTGGAATATTTCTTTATTATTTTTTATATTTTTTATTAGATGGTGTTATTATGTATTTTTGATGTGTTGTTTGACAAATTTATATGTGTTTTGCGAAACAGTTAAAGGGACACTGAACCCAATTTTTTTCTTTCATGATTCAGATAGAGCATGCAATTATAAGCAACTTTCTAATTTACTTCTATTATCATTTTTTCTTTGTTCTCTTGATATCTTTATTTGAAAAAGAAGGCATCTAAGCTAAGGAGCCAGTAAATTTTGATTTAGGACCATGGACAGCACTTTTTTATTGGTGCTGTCCAATCAGCAAAGACAACCCAGGTTGTTTACCAAAATGAGCTGGCATCTAAACTAACATTCTTGCTTTTCAAATAAACATACCAAGAGAAAATTTGGGTTCAGTGTCCCTTTAACAAGAGCTCTGAGGTCACACTAACTGGACGCAAATTATTGTAAATTGGGCTTAAGCAATCTCATTTACTTTCAACTTGTAATATGCAACTGTTATTTTAACTGTTATTTTGAGGGGACAGCAAATTTACACTGTTATACAGGTTGAACACTCACTACTTTACATTGTAGCAAAGTGTCATTTCTTCAGTGTTGTCACATAAAAAGATATAATAAAATATTTACAAAAATGTAGGGGTGTACTCACTTTTGTGAGATACTGTATATATATATATATATATATATATGTGTGTGTGTGTGTGTGTGACACACACATATATACAGTATATATAAAATATATATATATACAGGGAGTGCAGAATTATTAGGCAAATGAGTATTTTGACCACATCATCCTCTTTATGCATGTTGTCTTACTCCAAGCTATATAGGCTCGAAAGCCTACTACCAATTAAGCATATTAGGTGATGCGCATCTCTGTAATGAGAAGGGGTGTGGTCTAATGACATCAACACCCTATATCAGGTGTGCATAATTATTAGGAAACTTCCTTTCCTTTGGCAAAATGGGTCAAAAGAAGGACTTGACAGGCTCAGAAAAGTCAAAAATAGTGAGATATCTTGCAGAGGGATGCAGCACTCTTAAAATTGCAAAGCTTCTGAAGCGTGATCATCGAACAATCAAGCGTTTCATTCAAAATAGTCAACAGGGTCGCAAGATGCGTGTGGAAAAACCAAGGTACAAAATAACTGCCCATGAACTGAGAAAAGTCAAGCGTGCAGCTGCCAAGATGCCACTTGCCACCAGTTTGGCCATATTTCAGAGCTGCAACATCACTGGAGTGCCCAAAAGCACAAGGTGTGCAATACTCAGAGACATGGCCAAGGTAAGAAAGGCTGAAAGACGACCACCACTGAACAAGACACACAAGCTGAAATGTCAAGACTGGGCCAAGAAATATCTCAAGACTGATTTTTCTAAGGTTTTATGGACTGATGAAATGAGAGTGAGTCTTGATGGGCCAGATGGATGGGCCCGTGGCTGGATTGGTAAAGGGCAGAGAGCTCCAGTCCGACTCAGACACCAGCAAGGTGGAGGTGGAGTACTGGTTTGGGCTGGTATCATCAAAGATGAGCTTGTGGGGCCTTTTTGGGTTGAGGATGGAGTCAAGCTCAACTCCCAGTCCTACTGCAAGTTTCTGGAAGACACCTTCTTCAAGCAGTGGTACAGGAAGAAGTCTGCATCCTTCAAGAAAAACATGATTTTCATGCAGGACAATGCTCCATCACACGCGTCCAAGTACTCCACAGCGTGGCTGGCAAGAAAGGGTATAAAAGAAGAAAATCTAATGACATGGCCTCCTTGTTCACCTGATCTGAACCCCATTGAGAACCTGTGGTCCATCATCAAATGTGAGATTTACAAGGAGGGAAAACAGTACACCTCTCTGAACAGTGTCTGGGAGGCTGTGGTTGCTGCTGCACGCAATGTTGATGGTGAACAGATCAAAACACTGACAGAATCCATGGATGGCAGGCTTTTGAGTGTCCTTGCAAAGAAAGGTGGCTATATTGGTCACTGATTTGTTTTTGTTTTGTTTTTGAATGTCAGAAATGTATATTTGTGAATGTTGAGATGCTATATTGGTTTCACTGGTAAAAATAAATAATTGAAATGGGTATATATTTGTTTTTTGTTAAGTTGCCTAATAATTATGCACAGTGATAGTCACCTGCACACACAGATATCCCCCTAAAATAGCTATAACTAAAAACAAACTAAAAACTACTTCCAAAAATATTCAGCTTTGATATTAATGAGTTTTTTGGGTTCATTGAGAACATGGTTGTTGTTCAATAATAAAATTAATCCTCAAAAATACAACTTGCCTAATAATTCTGCACTCCCTGTATATATACAGAGTAGATATACTCTGTATCACCTGTGATGTAAGTAGTACTTACAGCACAGGTGATACAGAGTATATCCACTGGGTTGCTGCTTAACATCTCTTGACCCTTGGAAACCATGTAACACATTACTTCTCATTGGATTTTAGGAACAAATGTATACCTTAAAGTCAGGTTATATTAAGCAGAAAAGAGGGAAAATGGGGGGGGGGGACTACATCTATACACTCTGATCCTCCTGTCAAAGATAAAATTTAAGCCTGCATCACAGCCCACTTGGGACCATGGCCACCTTCAACCTATACCACCAGCAGGGGGGGCGCTCCTAATGGTCCATATTTTCTCTGTAGACCTTTTTGGGACTACCACCTATCTCTCCCACTTAGCCACCCTCACCACCTGTGAACCTTGCAGGACCTCCCATAGAGCTGGGGGTACTAACTCTCACTGATACAGCAAACTTACTCTGTCGACATTGAGTTACCTAGGGCTTCTCATACATGAGCCCTTTTTTGCAATATAATTAGGAGTGACTGCCTATAATTTCCACCCATATTGGGTCACATAAGACTGTGTCCCCCCTACAGAGTTGCTAGTAGCAGCCTCCACAAGGGCCGTCCTGGACTTACACTTAACCAACTGTGCTGCACTCATATATGTTTTATTTGACTATAGCTGCTGCGTCAGCTTTGCTGTCTTTGGGTCGGTAGCCCAAAGTGTAGTGTCATTTTATACTTGCTCTAACACCTTGTTTTTGCAGGCCTCCTGGGTTGATATAATTCTGTAATAAGCTGGTTCTCATGTAACGGTTTTTGTTGTGCTTAAAATTGTAATTCCTCTTGGTGTACTGTAATAAGTGTGACCCCCTTGAGACTCTCCCTTTCTGACCCAGCTAGTCTGGGTTGGTCACTTCCACTTCCTTCAGGTCGTATCCCCTCCTCCCCGAGTCGAGAGGGGACCTTTTGGCCCTTGATGAGTGACAAGCTTTGTGCGCTGATGGGGCTTGGGATCATAATATCCTTAGCTGCCCAACTTTGCTAGTCCTGTATCAACTCACTCACCAAGTTCCTTTACCTTGTGGGTTACTTGTAAGGCACCGGTAGACTGTTAACATTGTGATGTAGCTCTTATTGTGACACACTGCCCAGCCTCGCTCTAAAGGTATTTGTGTAGAACTAGGAATGTCAATGCATATGTGCACTTAAACCGCTAATTCCTTATACAGTGGTGTGTATATCTCTTGGTTACATAACGGCCTGATACTAGCCACCTCCACGGGTGTCTGAGCACCATATACAATGCCTCAATCTGCTAGGAAGCACCCCAAGTCTAATTCTAAATAAAAAAAAACAGTTTTTGACCATTTTTCGCAGGCGGCCAATGAGTTGGCTCTGGGACCTAACAGAGAGATGAGCGAACCAGACTCTCAGGATGAGGAGTCCCTGTCTAGCTCACATTCTATCGCTACTTCACAACACTTCATCACAGAGTCCACGCTCAAGAAGCTGCTGTCCACTCAGACCCACTCCATTACCCAGGAGATCCAACGCAGCTCAGTCGAGCTGAAGAAGGAAATCTCTGAAATTGGAGAGAGAGTGCAAACAGGATGATATTGTTGTAGATCAATCCAGTCTATTGGCCTATTCCGAGAACCTCGCTGAACAAATCTCGCAACTGGAGTTCAAACTTGCAGACGTGGAGGACAGGTCCAGGTGCAACAACATAAGGTTCCGAGGAATTCCAGAATCTGTCTCACCCTCTGACCTACAGGAATATCTACAGGCTCTTTTCCAGGAACTAGTTGGCTCTCCTGAAGGGCTAACAGGTACGATGGAGCGAGCATACAGAGCCGTCCGTTCTAGGATGGTGGCCCCGGACAAGCCAAGATATGTTATAGTGTGCTTTCATAGCTTCATAGGCCTGTTGTGGCCTCTTCTGTCTCTCAGGGTATATCACTCCTTACATCCTGGGGTCTCCTTCAGGAACCCCCGACCAAACAAGTTTCTTCACATCCTAAATTATGAGCTTCAGCTCCGGAATGGTCTGCAAAGGATCAGAGACTGAAGCGCCCCAAGCTACAGCAACCATGAGACTCTCTTGGTCATTTTGGGACTACTGCTTAATTTTCTGAACTAAGTTATTGGGACTTCCGGATCCTTATTTCTACCTCTTTATTTGGCCCTGCTAACCAGGCAAACATGTCTGGTCAACTGGCAGGGCTGTCCCTGTTATGTATTCAGAAATGCACCACTGTTCATGTTTTTTTGCACTGTTTTCAACTGTTTAACTTAGAATTTCATGTTTATTACTTATTGATGATTAGTTCTATATATTAGAGCGGGGCTGGTGTTCTTGCCCTACTCCATTTGCTCTTGAGCATTAGGTTCTCCCTCCCATTTAGAATCCCACTCTAGGGTTCTTTTGAGGTGGACTAATTTCACTGCACTCTAGGCACTTCCCAGTGTCTCTCTCACCCTTCCCCCCTCTTCTTCCATATTCCCCCCTCCGCTCCCTGCCCCATACTAAGATACCTTAGTATCTCATACTGGATACCTCTGCATCTTAATACATGACCCGGTCCACCCTAAGACTTTTTACCCATAATGTAAGAGGACTCAACTCCCCTCATAAGCGTAGTCTCCTATTGTGATCACTGAAGCACCATAATCCTGACATTGTATTCCTACAGGAATACACACTACACATCACATAGAATATGCCCCTTTCTCTAAAAAAGCGAGAGGGACAGCCATCTTGCTCCACAAGCGCCTTGCCTTTGAGCCTATTCAGACTATTAAGGATCCACAATCTAGATATGTTATCTTGATCTGTAAACTAAATCACGTGCTTTACACACTAGCCTCTGTCTACCTCCCAAACACTCACTAACCTAAATATCTGAAACATATTCTTCATACAATAGACCAGGTCAAGCAGGGTAGAGTCATTGTGTCTGGGGACTTTAATATGGTTTGGGACCATAGGGTTGATAGAAAATCTGCTGACACAAACAAGACGGACTCAGCTGCTGAACATCTAGTCAATAAGTTCTGCAATTTAATATTCTGTTCAGGATATTATGATATATGGAGAGCTACCCACCCCAAAGATAAAGACATCATGAATTATTCGCAACCACATAAGCAATATGCTAGACTAGACTACATTTTCTCCACAGCAGACTCACTAGATCTAATCACACAGGCCAATATCTCACTCTCTGCTTGGTCGGACCAAGATCATGTCCTAGCTGACATCCAATCGACAAACACTCCGCTCACTAGAGCTCCCTGGCGAATGCCCCATCACTTTTTAAGTGATGTCCCATTTTGAGAGGAAAAACGTACAGAACTTAAACACTTCATACAAACTAACGACAATGCACTAGTTAGAGACAACACCCTGTAAGGTGCCGCAAAAGTGACCATTAGGGGGTTCATAATTAGTAAACAGGCGAGCATCAGAAAGCAAGTGGGGTTAACTTTATCGCAGGCCCACATCCAGCTGAGAGACCTTGAATCTCAAAATAGAGCCGCCCCATCAACTACCCTAGCACTTCAAATTGTTAATATTAAGAATCACATTTCCCAAATTGAATTTAAAAGGACTTAAATTAATCTAACCAGATTAAAACAATTGTTTTTTTACAAAAGTAATAAGGCGGATACCCTTCTGGCTAACAAACTCAGAAGCAGAACTGGCGCCTCACGCATCCATAGTATACTTGTTGCTCATTCCCTCCTTAAAATCCCATCTCAAATTTGCGAAATATTACTCAGATCTTTATAATATAAACAGTTCCGAAAAGCCTCAATCGACATCCCTGGATTGTGTACGCACGTACCTAAAGTCCTTAAATCTTCCTGCACTTTCCACAGAACTGCGTACCATTACTGAAAAACAGCAGGTTATCAAAAGCTCAAAGCCCTGTATATCCTCTGGACCAGATAACTTTCCAGTCCATTTCTATAAAATCTATAACCAGGAACTCTCCCCCTTACTTCTCAGGCTCTTCAACCTAGTTCGGGAAGAGGGTGCTTTCAAAAAATAATTTCTTGAAGCTACCATCATAACGATATTAAAACCTAACAAAGACCTCACCCTCTGTGCCAGTTACAGACCAATATCGCTCATTAATACCAACATAAAGTTCTATTCAAAACTATTGGCTAACCGAATAGCAAACCTTCTACCGCACCTCATTAACCCTGATCAGGTGGGATTTGTCCCAAAACGAGAAGGCCCTGATAATACTAGGCATCTATTGAACATTCTTAGCCTTTCCTCTAGCCTTCATAAGCCATTATCTATCATCTCACTAGATGCCAAGAAGGCTTTCGATCATGTGCGCTGGCAGTTTTTATGGGAAGTCCTCGAGGTCTTCCGATTCCCCAGTGATTTGATTAGTGCAATTAAGGCTCTATATTCTGCCCCTTCCATCCTTGTGAGAGGACTTGGTTTTAAGTCTACTCCATTTAATATAACAAATGACACTAGACAGGGCTGTCCCCTGTCACCCCTATTATTTGTGTTGGCCATTGAGCCACTGGCTGAGCAGATTAGAGCCGATCCTCAAATCAAGGGTGTCACTCTTTTTGGTACTGTACATAAAATTGCCTTATTTGCAGACAACGTTACTCTTTTCTCGTCAGATCCTGCACTCACTATTCAAAGATTACTGCAAATTTTAGAATCCTTCAATGCCCATTCCTATTACACGCTAAACCTTTTGAAAACTGAGATTTACACCCAGGGCATTCAAAGCTCCCTATTAGCTCCTTTGAAGTCAAAGTATGCCTTCAACTGGACGGAGTCTTCAGCCCTTCATCTGGGCGTCAAGTTATCTGGTGACTTAAATCGAGTCGTCAAGGATAATTATCTCCCGTTGTTTTCGGAGCTTTGCTCCCTCAAAAAAAAATTGGAATTCGACCCATGTGTTTAGGCAGGATAGCGGCATTTAAAATGTCCTTCCTACCTAGGCTTACTTCCGTTGTCTCCCCGTTAAGGTCCCTAAACATATTCTTTTACAATATCAGAGTGAACTTACCACACACATCTGGCATGGTAAGCCCCCCAGAGTGGCACACAAAATTCTTCAGCTCCCTAAGAACTGTGGAGGTATAGGGTCTCCCTCTGTAGTAAGATACTATGAAGGAGCAATGCTCACCCATGTTGCACAATGGGGGGGTTAAACACTCCTTATGTAGATGGAGGGCCATTGAACAGGCTTCATTGCCTTTTAGCTTAGATCTTCAACACCTGATCTGGACACCTCAGCATTGTCATAGAGAACTAGACCTGATAAATCCTATTGTCCGTGAATGCTTAAATTTTTGGGGCAAACTTCGTCATTCCCCACATATAGCCCCGGACCCTTCCCCTATAACCTCTCTTGCTGGCCTTCTTATGGGTTTGCAGGATACCCACCCACTCAAATGGGCCCAGCTGGGGGTCACTACAGTCTCGAACCTCTGGCTCACCACCCCGAGAGATAGTTTTAAGCACATCTCCCAGTTTGGAGCTGACCTAGTACTCCTGCGATACTTACCATTCGAATACCACAGAATCAAAAGTTTTTTGCTCAGTTGGGGTTTCAAGCCCACGCTGGCCCACCAACTGACCCCTTGGGAATTTGGAATCAAGGTGACAGACTCCGTAGGCCTCTGTCCTCCCATTACACCCTATTAGGCTATACTCCATCCTCAGATACACCGGCCCATCTTCAAAGGTGGAAGTCCCTCTTAGGGATTTCCATAGCGACAGAAACTTGGGGGCATTCTTTAGAACTCACACAAAAGGCTATCCACTGTACCACCCTGTACGGAACCTTCTACAAACTATTAATGCACTGGTATTATGTCTCCACCAGACTATACAAAATGTTTCCGAGTGCGTCACCAGACTGCAGGAGAAATTGTGACCAGAGGGGTAAAACAATGCATATTTGGTGGGCATGCCCCAAGCTCCACCCCTTAAGGAACACTTGCTTTCTGGTATTGTCCAAATTAGGCATATGTCTCCATAGATCGCCTGTGGTAGCGCTACTACACATAGGAATACACTCCCTACCAAAACATCACTCGTACATATGTATATATCTTTTCATGTCAATTAAACACACTATAGCATGTGAGTGGAAGAAAGAACACCCTCCAAACTGGTCTAAAATTTGTAGTTCAATGGTCTACTTATAAACTATGGAGAAAGATATCTTCTATAAATTGGGTAATTCAGACCTATTTGAACTAACTTGGGCACATTGGAAGCATAACCATGACACGGTCTGGAAACCAAACCTTCTGTCCACAGACTGACCTGGCCTTCACAATAGAAAACTTGTTCCTATTAGTAATCCTTGCGCCTGGCATCCCCCTCTCCCCTCCTAATTTCCCTTCCCTTCCCCTCCCCAAATTCTTATTCTGTACTTCAATCTTTTCATGGACGGTTTGTCCTTAAAAACACTTTAAATTTGTTTTCTATGTTGTTTGATGAAATAACTTTCGGCTAGATCATGAGTTTGGTGTTAGTCTTAAAAAGCAGTGTTAAGGGGTACTAACACTGCTTTTTAACGCCCGCTGGTATTACGAGTCTGGCAGGTACAGGTGTACCGCTCACTTTTCTTCTGCGACTCGAGGCTACCGCAAATCCCCTTATGTCAATTGCATATCCTATCTTTTTAATGGGATTTGCTTAACGCTGGTATTACGAGTCTTGGAAGAAGTGAGCGGTAGACCCTCTCCTGTCAAGACTCCTACCGCATATAAAAGTCAGTAGTTAAGTGTTTTATGGGCTAACGCCGGAACATAGAGCTCTTAACTACAGTGCTACAAAGTACACTAACACCCATAAACTACCAATTAACCCCTAAACCGAGCCCCCCCACATAGCAAACACTATAATAAAAATGTTTAATCCCTAATCTGCCGACCGGACATAGCCGCCACCTAGATTATACCTATGAACCCCTAATCTGCTGCCCCTTACATCACCGACACCTATTTTATATTTATTAACCCCTAATCTTCCGCCCCCAACGTCGCCGACACCTACCTACAATTATTAACCCCTAATCTGCCGACCGGACATCGCCGACACTTTAATAAATGTATTAACCCCTAAACCGCCGCTTTCCCGCCTCGCAAACACTTGTTAAATTTTATTAACCCCTAATCTGCCATCCCTAACATCGCCGACACCTATCTACATTTATTAACCCCTAATCTGCCGACCCCAACGTCGCCGCTACTATATTAAAGGTATTAACCCCTAAACCTAAGTCTAAACCTAACCCTAACCCCCCCTAACTTAAATATAATTTAAATTAAACTAAATAAATTTACTACAATTAAATAAATTATTCCTATTTAAAACTAAATACTTACCAATAAAATAAACCCTAATATAGCTACAATATAACTAATAGTTACATTGTAGATATTTTAGGATTTAACTTTATTTTACAGGCAACTTTGTATTTATTTTAACTAGGTACAATAGTTATTAAATAGTTATTAACTATTTAATAACTACCTAGTTAAAATAAATACAAAGTTACCTGTAAAATAAATCCTAACCTAAGTTACAATTACACCTAACACTACTCTATAAATAAATAAATTAACTAAATTAAATTAAACTAATTACAATTAAATTAAATAAACTAAATTTAAAAAAACAATAAATTACAGAAAATAAAAAAAAAGAATTACAAGAATTTTAAACTAATTAGACCTAATCTAATCCCCCTAATACAATAAAAAGCCCACCAAAATAATAAAATCCCCTACCCTATACTAAACTACAAATAGCCCTTAAAAGGGCCTTTTGCGGGGCATTGCCCCAAAGTAATCAGCTCTTTTACCTGTAAAAAAAAATACAATACCCCCCAACATTACAACCCACCACCCACATACCCCTACTCTAAAACCCACCCAATCCCGCCTTAAAAAAACCTAACACTAACCCCCTGAAGATCACCCTACCTTGAGCCGTCTTCACCCAGCCGGGCACAAGTCCTCCATACGGCAGAAGTCTTCATCCGATCGGGGCAGAAGAGGTCCTACAGACGGCAGAAGGCTTCATCCAGGCTGCATCTTCTATCTTCATCCTTCCGGAGCAGAGCGGGTCCATCTTCCATCCAGCCGACGCGGAGCATCCTTTTCAATCGAAGTCCTAATGAAGGTTCCTTTAAATGACGTCATCCAAGATGGCGTCCCTCGAATTCCGATTGGCTGATAGGATTCTATCAGCCAATCGGAATAAAGGTAGGAAAAATTTGATTGGTTGATTTAATCAGCCAATCAGATTGAAGTTCAATCCGATTGGCTGATTGAATCAGCCAATAGAATGCAAGGTCAATTCTATTGGTAATTTTGTACTTATTTTAGCTATGTAGCTATTAAATAGTTAATAACTATTTAATAACTATTGTACCTAGTTAAAATAAATACAAAGTTGCCTGTAAAATAAAAATAAATCATAAGCTAGCTACAATGTAACTATTAGTTATATTGTAGCTATCTTATGGTTTATTTTATCGGCAAGTATTTAGTTTTAAATAGGAATAATTTATTTAATTGTAGTTATTTTATTTAGATTTATTTAAATTATATTTAAATTAGGGGGGTGTTAGGGTTTAGTGATTAATAACTTTATTATAGTGGCGGCGACGTTGGCGGCGGCAGATTAGGGGTTAATAAATTTAATATAGTTGCGGCGACATTGGGGGGGCAGATTAGGGGTTAATAAGTATAATGTAGGGTTCGGCGATGTTGGGGGCAGTAGATTAGGGGTTCATAAGTATAATGTAGGTGGCGGCGGTGTCCGGAGTGGCAGATTAGGGGTTAATAATATAATGCAGGGGTCGGCGATGTCAGGGGCGGCAGATTAGGGGTTAATAAGTGTAAGATTAGGGGTGTTTAGACTCGGGGTTCATGTTAGGGTGTTAGGAGCAGACATAAATTTCATTTTCCCATAGGAAACAATGGGGCTGCGTTAGGAGCTGAATGCTGCTTTTTTGCAGGTGTTAGTTTTTTTTTCACCCAGCTCAGCCCCATTGTTTCCTATGGGGAAATCTAGCACGAGCACGTTTAGCCAGCTTACCGTAAATTACCGCTACCGTAAGCAACGCTGGTATCGAGGTGAGATGTGGAGCTAAATTTTGCTCAACGCTCACTTTTCTGAGGCTAACGCCGGCTTGCAGAAAACTCGTAATACCAGCCTTGTCTTAAGGGAGCTGTAAGAAAAAAAGGAGCGTTAGCCCCGCACAGCCTTACCGACAAAACTCGTTATCTAGCCATTTGTTATTTGAACATGGTCTACTATGCCTACCCAACTGCATTGTCCAGTTACATCTGTTAATATTGTTATGTTTGGGGCTGTGAGGCCTTATTTGACTTCTTTCTTAATGTAACTCTCATTGAACATCAATAAAGCCTTTTTTGGAAAAAAAAAAAAGTGGGAAAATTATGCATCTAATGGAACACAAATATTGAATAAAATCAGAAAACAATAGACAAGGAAAAGAACTACCATTTATTGGGAGCATATAGCCTTACAGCTGTTTAAGGTAATGAGAGAAGCTTAATTTCTCAGAAAAAATAAAACAATGATATGAGAACTGGTGGTGTTAGCCAACCTCAAACTGACTGAACACCATTTTATATTGCATGTTTCAGTTTTCAAAAGTATTTTGTTAGTATCTCATCAAGTTATTTTATTAAAAGTTTCTGTAAATATAACTTTGCACTGAATTTCTATGAAGTAATGGGAGTCACAATGCTTTAACTGGTTTCCCCTTATCTTTTTTCCTGCTAAGGATATTTAGGGACAGATATAAAACAGTCAATAAATGAGACTGTGTAGAACATAGGATTATCTAAAACAGTTTTAACACAACCTTCATTACACAACCAAAATAGAAAACTAGTTCAAACATTGTGGCCCCTCATTACTTTATAGAAACTAAAGTACTTTTTCCACTTATATTTTCAATATTTAAACATATAAGGGCAGACTCCGAGTGGAGTGCTATTATTTGTACTCAAATGATATCGGGTTTTCATTTGTTTGCACACAAATTAAATTATGCTGGTATTACAAGTTGAAAGTAAATGCGAACGCATGACCATAATCGTGATTTATGCTAGAATGAATACCGTGACCTCAGAGTTCTGGTTAACTGTTTTGCAAAACTAAAAAGTGTCAAAAACACATACAGGATTCATATATTACTATAGAAAATACAGGGGTCAAAAAGAATCCTCTGGTGCTACCTACTCCTTGGTAATTTAAAAGCTTAGGGACAAGAACTAGAAAGGGAGCTATAGGGTGCAACTATTTCAAAAACTTAAGTTTATTTCATTGATTAAAATCTATTTAAATTAAATAAAAAAGTGAGAAAACAGACAAATACATACATACCTGTAATCTGTCTAAAAAAGAGCTGTGGACTTCTCTCCTCCAATTAGCAAAAAAGGCCTTGTTTAGGAGGACACCTTTTCCAGGACTTCGAGAAGAGCCAGCAGAGCTGATATCAATATACTGCCGGAGATGCCAGAGGAAAATGCCCCCAAGATTCCCGGTCGATAGCTGGATACCTCAGCGTCGGGTGGGGACACCTCTCACACACCTCCAACAGACTGAAAAGGAGATAAACATGACTTTTGAGTCAAGGTGACGCGTTTTGGCCCTTATACAGGCCTTTTTCAAACCAAAAAAGACTGTATTAACTAAAACTTAGACGTAAATCATGGTGACCAATCAAATTCATGCCTACCTTCCCTATTACTATGCTTTAACATCGGATTTTTAAGTTCCCATTCAGGTCCGTGTGGTATTTAAAAATTACCGACCAATCAGGTTAGCGCCTACCACCTCCTTTATTTCAATGGGATTTTTTTTTAATTAAAATAAAACAGGTTTTAGATACTTTAACCTAATGTAGCCATTTTATTATCAACTTAAAAGGCTTACTACTTGTTTACTCATTGCAGATGTATTTTATATTGATGCATAAGTGAAGGATGAAAAGGGGTTCTATGGTTTCACTATCATGTATCACTCACATATATAGTTCACATTACAAAAACACCAAATAATTATTATTTTCATTCATCCCTCGTGGGTGTATGCTATTCAATGAGTATATCCTTTTTGTTTCTGCTTGTAGCAGTAAGTTGGTAGGATCCACACCTCTAATGCCTGGATTTATCTGTGCAAATCCTCAGCATTTCAGGTGGTTTTCATTGCTGTTATGATATAAATAAAAATGTTTAGCCACTCTGGTAAATTTTGTGTCCTTATCTAAATCTTTAGAAGCATTTCTAACATTACACAGGTGCTCTATAATTCTAGTACCCAGGCTCCTAGTAGACATTCCTACATAAAAGAAATCCTCACATCCACATGTTGTACAATAGATGATGTTTTTGCTTTGTCAATTAATATACTGTTTGATTTTCTTAGTTTTCCCAATCTATCCTTAATCTCAGATTTTTTACACATATGTTTGATACATGGTAGGGAAATCATAAAACCACTTTTCATTCTTCACTTATGCATCATATAAAATACATCTGCAATAAGTAAACAAGTAGGAAAATGGCCTCATTAGGTTAAAGTATCTAAAACCTGTTTTATTTTATATTATTTTTTTTCCCCTTGAATAAAAAGGAGGTGGTAGGAGCTAACCTGATTGGTCGGCAATTTTTAAATACCACACTGACCTGAATGGGAACTTAGAAATCTGATGCTAAAGCATGGTAATGAGGAAGGAAGGTAGGCATGAATTTTATTTATGTCTAGACATTTCTGATTGAGAACTGCCGCCTAGAACCGGCACGGGTTCTTTTGAAACAGCAACCCATCAGAGAAGAGCAGATGCTTTCTGATTGGTCGCCATTTTATTTCAATTTTTGGAAAGGTTTTTTAGTTAATACAGTCTTTTTTTGGTTTGAAAAAGGCCCGTATATGGGCCGAAACACATCACCTTGACTCAAAAGTCCTGTTTAACTTTTATTAAGTCTGTTGGAGGTGTGTGAGAGGTGTCCCCACCCGACGCCGAGGTATCCAGCTATCGGCCGGGAATCTTGGGGGCTCTTTTTTGGACAGATTATGTATGTATTTGTCTGTTTTCTCACTTTTTGATTAATTTAAATAGATTTTAATCTATGAAATAAATTTAAGTTTTAGAAATAGTTGTATCCTATAGCTCCCTTTCGAAGTTCTTATCCCTAAGCTTTTAAAGTACAGTTACACTCATAATAACACCGTCTAATAAAAATTATTCTTAAAAAAATATTGAACACAAAAGTTATAAAGATATGATATCTCAGGTGATGGAAAAAAATGGCAGGCAAAGCGCTCTAACAGAGATACATACATATACATCTTTAAAGATGTATGTATTTATATATATATATATATATATATATATTTATATATATGTATACATGTGTATTTATATGTGTATATATGCATTTACAGACATATATACACATATAAACACATAAATACACATGTATACATATACAGTATATAAGTGTATTGAAGCCCTTTGCTGTCAAGTAGATGAAAACATGAAAAAGCATATTTATGCAATATTCATATTAAAATTTTGCTATAGGGGAGCCGAATTATCTTTGTCTGCCAGACATCGCTGATTGTCGACAGCATACGTTGTTGGCATTTAACATTGCACAAGCAGTTCTAGTGAACTGCTTGTGCAATGCTGCCCTCTGCAGATTTGTGGCCGCTAGCAGGCGTGTCAATCAGCCCGATCGTATAGGATCTGGTAGATTGATGTTCGCCGCCTCAGAGGCAGCGGACCAGTTAAGGAGCAGCGGTCTTAAGAACGCTGCTTCATAACTGCTGTGTCCAGCAAGCCTGAAGGCCCACACGAAAACAGCGGCATCAGGGGTCATTTGGCCCTTTATAAATCAACCCCATAGTGTGCATTTTCTGTAAATATTTAACATTCCAATGTTCTGCACATAGCAGGATATATTCTATGTATTTTTAAATAAATATTCCTATATATATCTGTATATATGTATATATGTATATATAGGTATAGATATATATTGTGCCAAAATACCAATAGATATGTAGAAATATGTATTTATTTATTTATAAATAGAACCAATTCTTCTATGTGAAGAACATTTGAATGTGAAATATTTATATTTTTATGTCGGGTTAGTGCATATTTGAGAATATTAATTCGGGGTAGTGCACAATTTTTCTACTTTTCTTTCTCGATTGTCTTCTATGGGGGGATAGGTTATCACGCGCGATATTCTAACTTCAGCTTTTTGCGCACATTGGGTTAGTGTGCAAGAGATAACTTTTCACTTTCAACTTGTAATACAGGTATGAACAAAACCCGACGTGCGCAAAAAAATTACTTCTAGCGCAGTTAGTGCGATAGTGCTCCTCTCATAATCTGGCCCATAATTGTAGAAAAATCTACATATTATTGTAATACTAATCTTTGCTTTGAAAACATTATTGCATCTAGCATGTATTCAAATAGAAAAAAAGTACTTCTTTCTTTTGTTATCCTTTGTTAAACACAAGATCATTTCCATTTGAATATACTGAGGTAGGCTCAGGAGTGTGCATGTGTCTTGAGTATAATATGGCAGCAGTATTTACATGTGCACATATGTATCAAAGTACATTATACATACTCTATATAAAAAACTGTGTGTGTATATATATATATATTTATATAATCCCAGAACTTATATAAAATATGTTATAATTATGCAAACATTTAAACATGAATGTACAATTATTCCTTTTTTACCTTAGTGGATACAAAAAATCCATCAGGGCTCTTTATGATAAAAGAAATCAGCTTATAATGGAGGTATATTCTATATATATTTTTGTTAATTAAGGCTATAAGAATGTTATGAAACAATACTTCAAGGAGAACCTCACCCTCCAACTCAAACCACACCCATCCCTTAGATTGGTGGAATGAGGTTAATGTTTGATTTTAAATGCTGTTTACATTTTAAGTTTAATCTTTTAAATTGACTTTGCAAAACCATCCTGTCATTATATGAGAAGCTATATAAAAGGTGCAAAATAAAAAAAAACACATGAAAGCTGGCCTAGCACTATCCCTAGAGAGACTTACTCACCCGTAATATTCAGAAACGACATCCATATCTATCAGGCACAGCCTAATTATGAAGCTCAGAGACTTTAATGGCTCACAGAAATTTACATGCAGTTGAAAATATGAATATTCCTAAGCTAGCAGTCAAAATATCAAATGATTGGCTTTAGAATTGATGAATTATAATTTAGCAGCTCATTTTTTAAGGTAGATGCTCCACCAAGGCACATATCTTTATTAAAGGAATGAGCGCAACTTATCATTAAATATTTTAGATTTTTATTACTGAGGATCATTTATGTATTTGATGAACCTTTACTTGTGTTCACACAGAACACCAGGTTGCTACGAACAATAAATATATTACAGCTCTCTATTTTTATATCTAGAAGTCAGTGAGGTTTTTTATTCCATCTCGTTCCAACCAGTGTAAAATGTAGATACAGTGTGTTAATTTCTTCTGTGTAGACTGTAGACCTTTGCCTTGAAAGAAATAGAGCTATTTATTTTTGCAAATTTATTTTTGTCTTTCCAGTTTTTGCACATTGTTGCAATGTATTTTTTAAAAAAAATATATATAATATATATATATATATACATATAAATATATATATCTATATACATATATACAGTATATACATACACATATACTGTATATATATATTTATATATACAGTATATATATATAGGTATATATATATATACATATATATATATATATATATACTGTATATATATATATATATATATGTATATATATATATATATTTATATATATATCCTCTTGGATGGATTCCTTTATCTATGTAGTGGCTATATAAGGAGCTGCAGCTGCTGGCTGAACAGCCCTCAAAAACAGAGAGCACTGTTATAAATCCTATTTTTTTATGAACAAATAAATGCTGAGATAAAATATTCAATGTTCGTTGCTTGAATACTTGCCATAGAAGAGCTACTGTAATAACCACAGTGACATTAATTTACTGCAATGTGCCGTAGGAAAAAGAGGGAAGGAGGGAGGAGGGCATTAAAAGAGAAAAATGACTACCCTTTGAATTTATTAGGATTGGCCCTCCTCATTTTCAGCCATCATTAGTTGATTAGGGCTGATGACACTATAGAGAAGTGTGCTGCAGTAGTTGGCTAAAGAAAGCCCTAAAGGGTCTCTGTTAATTGAGATAATATCCATATTGTAGTTACTGAATATAACTGCAGACAATGAAGAAAAAAAAGGGATGGTGTTTTTGTCTGTTGTCTGTCACTCTATTCAGGTTAACAACAGAGGTGAGATACCAATGTAGTTCTTTTTTAAATTATACAGATTTTGCAAACATTCCCCATAATACTTACTGAATATTTGGACAGTAGATATCTAACTAAACAATACTTATCTGTGGCCACGTTTACATGGTTGATGATATTCAGCAGTTGTAAAATGGTAATGATATCGCGACACGAAATTTCATATTGACTTCTTTTTAACGCAGAGTTTAAATACTTTTGCATTATATTTACCAACTCAGAAACAACTATGTAGATGATTAACATACTGTAAACCAGGCCTTTATGACGCGTTTGCAAGTATTCATCACTTTTGTATAGTCCGTGAGTATTGGGCGGGATATACATTTATATATGTATATTTATGTAACAGCTACAGTATATACGTGATATCTTGTACAGGTTCCGAGATCTGTAGGAAACATGAGATAACAGAAATCTGTAGCATCTGGAAATCCCATTCTTAAATTGTTTCTTTTTGTTAAATTGTCACATTTTCGTGATTGCATACAAGGTACTTTTATGTTTTTAATGGGACTTCTATAAGCAGTTGTGATGGTGATTTAGCTAGTTACTGTTCCATCTTGTTTGTTAGCGACCAAGATTTTTTTATACAGATTTTTCAAAAAAATACAAAGTCCCAAAAATCCTGTTTTGAATAATCGTGATTTCACTAAATCATCAATCCAAACACAACAAAGTTTTTTTTTACACCACTTGCCCTGTGTGCCTTGCTTTCTCCTTTTAAGAGACATTATGGGCAAGTTCGACAATGGTAGAAAAAAATAACGTGTAGTGTTAACCTGGTGCAAATGATCATTTAGTGGATACAAACTGACTTTAATGGAAGAGCATAATATCAACTACAGACAATATCTAGGAAGCGCTATGCAGTAAAAAAGTTACTGTGTAAAATGTTGAGAGATGCCAACTGTTATAGTAATTATCAACAAATATCACACTGTCTGTCCAATAGATAGTCTATTAACTATCTATCTATCTATCTATCTATCTATCTATCTATCTGTATGTCTCTCTGTCTGCCTATCTATCATCTATTTTTCATCTACCTATTATATAAACCCCTACTCTATTAACCTCTAATAGTAGTGTATGAGGTTATTGTGATGGGTTTGTGGCAGTTTAGGGGTCAATGCTGCAGAGTTTTTTTGCAATGGGGGTTTTGTGGGTTTAGGGAATTACAGTGTAGTAGGTTTTTGCAATGGCGTTGTGGAGGTTTAGGGGTTAAGTAGTTAGGGATTCTTGTGTTGGAGGTTGTGGTCGTTTAGGGGTTATGTAGCATAGGGTTTTTTTGCAATGAGGGTTGTGGCAGTTTAGTTTAATGGGTTTTCACAATGGGGTTGTGGTGGTTTAGGGGTTAAATAGTGTAGCAGGTTTTTGCAATATGGTTGTTGTGGTTTAGTGTAGCGGGTTTTTGCAATGGGGTTTGTGGAGGTTTAGGGGTTAAGTAGTGTAGCAGGTTTTTGTAATAGGGTTGTTGTGGTTTAGGGTTGGCCATTTTTTTGTGATGGGGCTGGTGGAGGTTTAGGGGATAAGTAGTGTAGCAGGTTCTGGTGGTTTAGTGTAGCACGTTTTTGCAATGGGGTTTGTAGTGATTTAGGGGTTAATAGCGTAGGTTAACGGGGGGGGGGGGTATTTTTAAAAGCATAACAAAAGACTAATGGCTAGATTTAGAGTTTTGCGGCCAAAAAGGGTGCGTTAGCTACTTGTGTTTTTTTTGCCCCGCACCTTTTAAACAACGCTGGTATTTAGAGTTCTCTGAAGGGCTGCGTTAGGCTCCAAAAAGGGAGTGTAGAGCATAATTTACCGCCACTTCAACTCTCAATACCAGCGTTGCTTACGGACGCGGCCAGCTTCAAAAACGTGCTTGTGCACGATTCCCCCATAGGAAACAATGGGGCAGTTTGAGCTGGAAAAAAACCTAACACCTGCAAAAAAGCAGCGTTCAGCTCCTAACGCAGCCCCATTGTTTCCTATGGGGAAACACTTCCTAAGTCTGCACCTAACACCCTAACATGTACCCCGAGTCTAAACACCCCTAACCTTACACTTATTAACCCCTAATCTGCCGCCCCTGCTATCGCTGACCCCTGCATTTTATTATTAACCCCTAATCTGCCGCTCCATACACCGCCGCAACCTACATTATCCCTATGTACCCCTAATCTGCTGCCCCTAACATCGCCGACCCCTATATTTATTAACCCCTAAGCTGCCCCCCCCCCAACGTCGCCGCTACCTACCTACACTTATTAACCCCTAATCTGCCGACCGGCCCTCGCCGCTACTCTAATAAATATATTAACCCCTAAAGCTAAGTCTAACCCTAACACCCCCCCTAAGTTAAATATAATTTAAATCTAACGAAATAAAATAAATCTTATTAAATAAATTAATCCTATTTAAATCTAAATACTTACCTGTAAAATAAACCCTAATATAGCTACAATATAACTAACATTTTTATATAGTAGCTATTTTAGGATTTATATTTATTTTACAGGCAACTTTGTATTTATTTTAACCAGGTACAATAGCTATTAAATAGTTAATAAATATTTAATAGCTATCTAGTTAAAATAATTACAAAATTACCTGTAAAATAAATCCTAACCTAAGTTACAATTAAACCTAACACTACACTATCAATAAATTAATTAAACTACCTACAATTATCTACAATTAAATCAACTAAACTAAATTACAAAAAAAAAACACACTAAATTACAAAAAATAAAAAAAGATTACAAGAATTTTAAATTAATTACACCTACTCTAAGCCCCCTAAAAAAATAACAAAGCCCCCCAAAATAAAAAAATGCCCTACCCTATTCTAAAATAAAAAGTTAACAGCTCTTTTACCTTACCAGCCCTTAACAGGGCCTTTTGCGGGGCATGCCCCAAAGTAAATAGCTCTTTTGCATTTAAAAAAAATATACAATACCCCCCCCAACATTACAACCCACCACCCACATACCCCTAATCTAACCCAAACCCCCCTTAAAAAAACCTAACACTAAGCCCCTGAAGATCTCCCTACCTTATCTTCACCACACCGGGTATCACCGATCCGTCCAGAAGAGGCTCCGAAGTCTTCATCCTATCCGGCAAGAAGAGGTCCAGAAGAGGCTCCGAAGTCTTCATCCTATCCGGCAAGAAGAGGACATCCGGACCGGTAGACATGTTCATCCAGGCAGCGTCTTCTATCTTCATCCATCCGGCGCGGAGCGGGACCATCTTGAAGCAGCCGACGCGGATCCATCCTCTTCTTCCGGCTCCTCCCGACGAATGAAGGTTCCTTTAAGTGACGTCATCCAAGATGGCGTCCCTCGAATTCCGATTGGCTGATAGGATTCTATCAGCCAATCGTAATTAAGGTAGGAAAAATCTGATTGGCTGATTGAATCAGCCAATCAGATTCAAGTTCAATCCGATTGGCTGATCCAATCAGCCAATCAGATTGAGCTTGCATTCTATTGGCTGTTCCGATCAGCTACAAAAACACTGATTGGAGAACAGTTTAAACTATAAGCTCAACAAAAAAACAGTTTTGAAGTGGGCGGTGTTTCAAAGCTGCTATCGCAGATTGGTAAATGGAGCCCAGTGTATTCAGTGCAGCAGAATATTGTGGCACTTTAGATATAAATAAATAATTAATTAATAGAAGCATGTCAATATTCATCCATTTGCATTACAGTAATTTATGGGCTTTTGAATTTCAGTTTAAAAGGAATTGTTAACTCTGTATGATATCAGCTAACAAAAGTCTTGAGAAATGGAGAAAGAAAGAATAATCCAACCCCAGACTGCTAACCTATCCTAAATGCATTGTTCCTATGCCCCCACTAACACCCCACTCCCGTCAACTTTACCCTCAAAATACTGTCTAGTGCAGTTATTTTATTAAAAAATAAAAATGCTACAAATTTTATTTTTAAATAATATACACTACACTGATCTGATCTGATCTCTTGTTAATTTTCTAAGTACTAATTGCTACTGAGAGCTCACAATAGCAATAACCAGGCACTTGTAATGGCTGGTTAGTTATAATGCGCCCACAAAGGGGCAAATATGCCCGTTTGTGGGCCCATGGTAAAATAGTGCTACACTAGCCCTTAATGTCTTTCCAATTTCTCCCCAGACGAACTAACAATCACCTAAATTACAAGTTTTGCAGGATGGAGCAGTACGGCTATACCGCTGAAAAATGTACCTTTGCGCGCGGAATATGTAGGTCTCCCATATTACAAGTAGATGTGGTACAGCTATACCGCAAGCGTTTTAGCCTTTACACAACTCTCCATTACGCACTCAAAGAATGGCTTTTGAGTGCGGGATTTTAATAGCGCCTGTATTACAGGTTATGCGGTCCAGCTAAAATGCTTGCGTTATAGTCTATACCGCCGCAATCCATTCCACTATCTGAGACCAGTAGTTATGGATTTTGGGAAACAAAAATGTTTAACAACACACAAAAAAACTAAAATGTTACAAAGTACACTAACACCCATAAACTACCTATTAACCCCTAAACCTCCATGCCCCCCGCATCGCAAATACTATATTACACCTATTAATCCCTAATCTGCCACCCACGACATAGCCAACAAGAAATAAACATATTAATCCCTAAACCGCTGACTCCCCACATCACAACTACTAAAATAAACCTATTAACCCCTAATCCGCCAGTCCCCTACATAGTTAATACTAAACTAAACATATTAACCTGTAAATCACTGGCCCCCTCATCGCATATCACTAAATTAAACTATTAACTCCTAAACCTAGCACCCCCTAACTTTAAATTAAATTTACAATATAACTATCTTAAAATAAATAAAATCTAACCTGTGAAATAAAAAAAACTAAGATAAAACTATAAATAAACCTAAAAGAAGTAAGAACAAACAATTCCCCTGGGATAAAAGCCGGTAAATCACATATCCTTATCAATACTTGATATTATTCTAAAATGTATAGCTGTCTTATGCCATAGTTTTAACCTCCTCCAAATTGTATTGTCTGTTTACTTAAAGGGATAGTCTAGTATAAATTAAACTTTCATTATTCAGATAGGACTTTTAATTTTAAGCAACTTTTTACTTTTATCATCAAATTTGCTTTTTTCTCTTGGTATTCTTAGTCTAAACTAAACATAGGTAGGCTCATATCCTAATTTCTAAGCCTTTGAGGGCTGCCTCTTATCACATGCTTTTTAAATCTCTTTTCAACACAAAAAGACAGAAAGTACACGTGGGCCATATAGATAACACTGTGTTCAGGCACAGGGGGTTATTTAAGATTTAGCACAACACAATGCTAAATGCAAGACAATAGATAATAAACAGTCACAGTCATGTGATCAGGGGGCTGGAAGAAGGTTTTTAGATACTAGGTAATCACAGAGGTAAAAAGTATATTAATATAACTGTGTTGGTTATGCAAAACTGGGGAATGGGTAATAAAGGGATTATCTATCTTTTAAAACAACAACAATTCTAGGGTAGACTGTCCCTTTAACTCATCTCACCCTGAGTAGAATCTAACATTCCAATTGGTCTTTCCAATTGTCTTTGATTAGCAATCAACTAAATTTAGTGGACTCAGCTGACTGCCCTGCCTGTATATATTTGACACTAGTTTGGGAGGTGCATTGGACAGGGGGTGCATTGCCTGGGCAGTGTACATTTTAACAATAGCTTATGTTCACATTTATACAGTGAACATTTTATAAGTGAGGCACTAATTTAAGAATTATACAAGAATTAAGTGAATATTTTATAAGTGAGGCACTAATTTAAGAATTATACAAGAATTAAGTGAACATTTTATAAGTGAGGCACTAATTTAAGAATTATACAAGAATTAAGTGAACATTTTATAAGTGAGGCACTAATTTAAGAATTATACAAGAATTGAACAAGGATTGGGCAAGGGGCAAGACACAAGGCAAGTACTCTTGTAATACTGTATTTTATGTATCTCATTGTATCCTTTTGCAAGTGCTGCTGTAACACTGTGTCTTATGTGTTTACTTAATTCCCGCTTTCATAATAATGCTCAATATCTTCATACTCCTTTTTGCTACCTCTTGTCTCTATAACAAACTACACTACTCAATTACTCCTTCTCCCTCTCCACCTGCACTGTTCATTAGCCCATCTCTCTTATACTCACCTTACTTTTGTACTCACTTTACCTATTCCTAAACACTCTCTCTCCCCCCTGCACTTCAGCCCAAAAACAGTCTCACTACTGCAAATCTGCTTCTCATCTCATGTCACTCTCCCTCTTGCTCATACTAGCTGCTGGCGACATCTCCCTTAATCCTGGTCCCTCACAACCTCCTAGTCTTTCACATCCCTGTGTGCCTTTCAATAGACTTCATAAACAAAACTCTGGTAACCTTAACCGCATTCCTCTTACATCTAAAACCACCCCCTCCTTCACTTGTGCACTCTGGAACTCTCGCTCTGTTTGCAACAAGCTCACTTCTATCCATGATATCTTTATCTCCCACTCTCTTAACCTTCTGGCTCTTACAGAAACCTGGCTCTCTGCTTCAGACACAGCATCCACTGCTGCACTGTCACATGGGGGTCTCCATTTCAGCCACACTCCTAGATCTGGCAATAGACAAGGAGGTGGTGTTGGTATTTTACTTTCCTCTCATTGCACCTTTCAACAAATACAGCCCTTCTCTTCACTCACATTTTCTTCATTTGAAGCACACATGATTCGGTTATTCTCTCCACTCTCTATATATGTTGCAGTCATATACCGCCTCCCTTGCTCCCCAACTCAATTTTTAGAACACTTTGCTTCCTGGCTTCCTTATTTCCTTTCCTCTGACACCCCTGCCCTCATTCTTGGCAACTTCAACATCCCTCTTGACAATCTCACTGCCTTCTCTGTGAAACAACTTCTTTAACTCACTTCCTCTTTCGGCCTGTCACAATGGACTGACTCTCCCACTCACAAAGATGGTCATTCCCTTGATCTGATTTTCACCTATCGATGCACTATCTCAAATTTAACAAACTCCCCTTTTCCTCTCTCTGACCATCATCTCCTAACTTGCAACATCACTTCCCTACCTACAACTCCCCCTCCCTCTACCCCTCACACCAAACTTCACAGAAGCACTAAGTCATTAGATCTGCAACAGCTCGCTAGCTCTCTCAAACTTCTCCTCTCATCCATCACCTCCTTTCTCTGCCCTGACCAATCTATCTGCCAGTATAACTTTACCCTTACATCGGTCATTGACAATCTGGCCCCTCCAACCATAGCTCTGAAACCACACTCTCATCCTCAGCCCTGGCATACTCCTCTGACATGGTACCTTTGCAGATGTTCCCGTACTGCTGAGCAACACTGGAGGAAAACTCGGAGTTCAGCTGACTTTCTTCACTACAAGTTCATCCTGAACTCCTACTATTCTGCCCTTAATCTCTATAAGCAACAATACTTCTCTAATCTCATCTCTACTCTTTCCTCTAACCCAAAACATCTGTTCTCCACGTTCAATACTCTTCTCCACCCACCCCCACCTCCTAATACAACCTCTCTCTCAGCTCAAGATTTTGCCAGCCACTTCAATAACAAAATTGACTCCATCAGAAGTGAAATCAGCTCTCAACATACTACCAATCTACCACCCCCTCAAAAGCTTGCAATCATCCAAAACCCAAATATCCAAAAATGCAGCTCTTTTGCCCCAGTTAATGAGGATGAGGTTTCTGCCCTTATACTGTCCTCCCACCTCACTACCTGTCCCCTCGACCCCATCCCCTCACAGCTAACTCCCCTCCCTCTCTTCTACCCTCACCCCCATATTCACACACATTTTCAACCTCTCCCTCAGCACCGGTATATTTCCTTCATCTCTAAAACATGCACTGGTCACACCTATCCTCAAAAAACCTTCCCTCGATCCAACTTCCCCATCCAACTACCGCCCTATTTCCCTACTCCCTCTTGCCTCAAAGCTCCTCGAAAAGCTAGTATACGCACGTCTATACCATTTCCTTACACTAAACTCTCTTCTTGACCCACTGCAATCTGGATTTCGTCCCCATCACTCTACAGAGACAGCAATTGTCAAGGTTACCAACGACCTACTTACAGCAAAATCCAAAGGCCACTTCTCTCTGCTTATCATCTTTGACCTTTCTGCAGCCTTTGACACTGTTGACCACCCTCTTCTGCTCCAAACCTTCCAATCCTTTGGCATCTGTGACACAGCTCTCTCATGGTTCTCTTCCTATCTGACTAACAGTACATTTAGTGTAGCCTTCTCTGGAGCATCCTCTGCCCCATTACCACTTTCTGTTGGGGTACCTCAAGGCTCTGTCCTCGGTCCCCTTCTCTTTTCAATCTACACATCATCATTAGGTTCCTTAACAAAGTCCCATGGGTTTCAATATCATTTGTATGCCGATGACACCCATCCTTACTAACCCGTGTCACTAACTGTCTTTCTAATATCTCATCTTGGATGTCCTCTCACTACTTTAAGCTAAATCTCTCCTAAACTGAACTCCTTATTTTTCCCCCTTCTTCCAATGTCTCCACCCCCAAAATTTCTATAACTGTTGATAATTCCATCATTACTCCTACCCCGCATGCCCGATGTCTTGGGGTCACACTTGACTCAGATCTTTCCTTCACTCCTCACATTCAGTCCTTGGCTAAAGCCTGCCGCTTCCACCTTAAAAACATCTCTAAAATTAGACATTTCCTTACACAAGATACAGCTAAGATTTTAATTCACTCTCTCATCCTTTCCCGCCTCGACTACTGTAACTCCATCCTCTCTGGTCTACCTAGCTGCCAAATAGCTCCTTTACAATACATTATGAATGCCTCTGCCAGGCTCATCTTCCTTACTCATCGCTCTTCATCTGCTGCACCTCTCTGCCAATACCTTCACTGGCTTCCTCTTGCCTCTAGGATTAAACACAAAATCCTCACTCTGACATACAAAGCTCTCAACTGCACTTCTCCCCCCTACGTTTCAGAACTTGTCTACAGATATTCTTCCTCCCATCCCCTTCGATCAGCTCAAGATCTCCTCCTTTCCTCCTCTCTTGTTACTTCCTCACATTCCCGTTTACAGGACTTCTGCAGACTGGCCCCCATCTTGTGGAACTCCCTGCCTCGCTCCACAAGACTCTCCCCTAGTTTTAACAGCTTCAAGCGCTCCCTAAAAACTCTACTATTCAGGGATGCTTACAACCAACACTAACCTTTCCTAACTCCATTGCTTTCCCCTTGAACCCATTAGAATGTAAGCCTATGAGCCCAGCTGTTTGCAGATCGCCTTCATAAGAGCCGACTGCAACAGTGAAACTCTCGGCAGGGCCCTCTACCCACTTGATCCCTACAAGAGCTATCCTGTATACCGACTATGTTTACAGCGCTGTGAAATCTGTTGGTGCTCTACAAATACCTGATAATAATAATAATAATAATAATATATAACATATATTTATGTTTTTAATAAAAAGTCTCTGAGCTGTTACAAAAGCACAACATGCAGTGTGCAAATACAGAAGTATTGAATATATATAGGGCAATATCAAATCGGAAGCTACCTCTTAATAGCAGTCCAGTCTCCCAGTTCAAAAGACAAGCTGTATATGGCAACGGAGGAAGTCCAGCCAAGCAATATGTAGCAATGAACTAAGTCCCAGTCCTCACTGTATATGGAAGATCCAGTTAAGGGACTGTCTGCCCAGAATGGCACACAAATCCCCAACTCACCAACCAATTGATCCACAGTGCTGGGTCTTAGGCTGCAAATTACATCCACTTGTGAAGACTTTGTTGCTGTTTGGGGAAATCAACCCACTCACTTAAACCGCACTCTCAAAAAGACTGTTAGGCAAGACAACCTCCACTTCCAATCACACACCGCTCATTTTAGAGATGACGTCAGAGGCTCCAAAATAGGAAAATCTGTGTGAACAGCAACTCTCATGGGCAAACAGGACCGCTATGGAGTAAAATGAGTCCCAGTACTCCAAGGTAAGTAAATAGAAAAACAAAAGTTCATAGCAGTCCATGAAGTAAAATCGAAAAATGTATTATTAATCTAGGTAAGTAATCTTTCCTGCAGCAATACACCTAACTGCTAACCCAAACCTAGACTGCAATTAACCTTAACTGTGAATTTTCCATTGCAGGTAAACCAAATGGCATTCTATAACATCTACAGCTAGCTGCTATGCTAACAATTATAGTTCTCAATACAATTAACAGTTTAAAAGAATTATTAAAAAATTGTTATCAAAGTGTGCAAAACATAAAATATATACAATAAAATACTATCGGCTAGATTGCGAGTTTTGCGGTATGAGTGAAAAAGCAGCGTTATGGCTCTTTTTCACTACCGCTGGTATTACGAGTCTTGCAGGTTTAGCTGCACCGCACACTTTTTTGGCCGTAATGCAACGTATCTACCACAGCTTTCCAAAAGTCCTTTTTCAATGGGATTTCCTTTGCGCCGGTATTATGAGTCTGCCTGGGAGGCCAAAAAGTGAGCAGTACAGCCAATACCGTCAAGATCCATACCGTAAACTGAAAATAAGTAATTATGGCTTTTATGCTACAACGCCGTAAGATAAAAGTCATAACTAAAGTGCTAAAAAGTACACTAACACATAAACTACCTATTAACCCCTAAACCGAGGCCCTCCTACATCACAAACACTAAAATAAAATTATTAACCTCTAATCTGCCGCTCTGGACATCGCCACCACTATAATAAAGATATTAAACCCTAATCTGCTTCCCCCGACACTGCCGAAACCTACATTACACTTATTAACCTCTAATCTGCCACCCCTAACATTGCAGCCACCTACCTACATTTATTAACCCCTAATCTTCCGCCCCCAACGTCGCGGCCGCTAAAGTTATTATCCCCTAACCCTAACCCTAAGTCTAACCCTAACACCCACTAACTTTAATGTAATTTAAATAAATCTAAATAAAACCTACTATTAATAACCAAATAATTCCTATTTAAAACTAAATACTTACCTGTAAAATAAACCCTAAACTAGCTACAATATAACTAATAGTTACATTGTATCTATCTTAGGTTTTATTTTTATTTCACAGCTAAGTTTGTATTTATTTTAACTAGGTAGACTAGTTAGTAAATAGTTATTAACTATTTACTTAATAACAAGCTAAAATAAATACAAAGTTACCTGTGAAATAAAACCTAACCTGAGTTACACTAACACCTAAGATTACACTACAATTAAATCAATTACATTAATTAAATACAATTAACTAAATTACAAAAACAAACAAACACTAAATTACACAAAATAAAAAGGAAATGATCAAATATTTAAACTAATTACACCTAATCTAATAGCCCTATGAAAATATAAAAGCCCCCCCAAAATAAAAAAAAAACCTAGCCTACAATAAACTACCAATAGCCCTTAAAAGGGCCTTTTGCGGGGCATTGCCCCAAAGAAATCAGCTCTTTTACCTGTAAAAAAAAATACAAACACCCCCCAAAAGTAAAACCAACCACCCACACAACCAAACCCCCCAAATAAAAACCTCTTTTTCTGCCCAAAGTCCCTAAGCTAAAAATAACCCCCCCCCATAAACCCTTATAAAAACCTAACACTAACCCCCGAAGATCCACTTACAGTTTTTGAGGACCAGACATCCATCCTCAACGAAGCGGCAGAAGTCTTCATCCAAGCGGCAAGAAGTCCTCAATGAAGCTGGGAGAAGTCTTCATCCAAGCGGCAAGAAGTGGTCCTTTAGACGGGCAGAAGTGTTCATCCAGATGGCATCTTCTATCTTCATCCATCCGGCGTGGAGAGGCTCCATCTTCAAGACATCCGGCATGGAGCATCCTCTTCTTCCGACGGCGACTGAAGAATGAAGATTCCTTTAAGGTACGTCATCCAAGATGGCGTCCCTTGAATTTCGATTGGCTGATAGAATTCTATCAGCCAATCAGAATTAAAGGTGAAACATTCCTATTGGCTGATTGGAACACTTGAATTCATCCACTTGGATGAAGACTTCTCCCGGCTTCGTTGAGAACTTCTGCCCGCTTGGATGAAGACTTCTCCCGGCTTCGTTGAGGAATTCTGCCCACTTGGATGAAGACTTCTGCCGCTTCATTGAGGATGGATGTCGGGTCTTCAAAAACTGTAAGTAGATCTTCAGGGTTACTGTTAGGTTTTTTTAAGGGTTTTTTGGGTGGGTTTTATTTTTAGCTTAGGGACTTTGGGCGGAAACAGAGCTAAATGCCCTTTAAAGGGCAATGCCCATACAAATGCCCTTTTCAGGGCAATGGGGGGCTTAGGTTTTTTTAGTTAGGTTTTTATTTGGAGGGTTTGGTTGTGTGGGTGGTGGGTTTTACTGTTGGGGGGTGTTTGTATTTTTTTTTACAGGTAAAAGAGCTGATTTATTTGGCCCGCAAAAAGGCCCTTTTAAGGGCCATTGGTAGTTTATTGTAGGCTAGGGTTTTTTTTATTTTGGGGGGCTTTTTTCATAGGGCTATTAGAATTGGTGTAATTAGTTTAAATATTCGATAATTTCTTTTTTATTTTGTGTAATTTAGTGTTTGTTTTTGTAATTTAGTTAATTGTATTTAATTAATGTAATCAATTTAATTGTTGTGTAATGTTAGGTGTTAGTGTTAGACAGGTTAAGTTTTATTTTACAGGTAAATTTGTTTTTATTTTAGCTAGGTAGCTAGTAAATAGTTAATAACTATTTACTAACTAGTCTACCTAGTTAAAATAAATACAAACTTAGCTGTGAAATAAAAATAAAACCTACGATAGCTACAATGTAACTATTAGTTATATTGTAGCTAGCTTATGGTTTATTTTATAGGTATTTAGTTTTAAATAGGAATTATTTTGGTAATAATAGAAATTTTTATTTAGATTTATTTTAATTATGTTTATGTTAGGGGTGTTAGGGTTAGACTTAGGGTTAGGGGTTAATAACTTTAGTATAGTGGCCCCTACGTTGGGGCGGCATATTAGGGGTTAATAAGTGTAGGTAGGTGGCGGCAACATTGAGGGTGGCAGATTAGGGGTTAATAAGTGTAGGTTGGTGGCGGCGACATTGGGGCAGCAGATTAGGGGTTAATAAGTGTAGGTAGGTGGCGGCGACATTGGGGGTGGCAGATTAGGGGTTCATAAGTGTAATGTAGGTGGAGGCGGTTTCGGGGGCAGCAGACTAGGGGTTAATAAGTGTATGTATGTGTCGGCGATGTCAGGGGCAGCAGATTAGGGGTTAATAAGAGTAATGTAGGTGTCGGCGATGTCGGGGGCGGCAGATTTGGGGTTAATAAGTGTAATCTAGATGTTGGGGTGGCAGATTAGGGGTTAATAAGTGTAGGTAGGTGGCGGCGATGTTAGGGGCGGCAGATTAGGGGTTAATAAGTGTAATGTAGGGGGTGGCGATGTCGGGGGCGGCAGATTATGGGTTAATATGTATAATGTAGGTGTTGGCGATGTCGGAGGCGGCAGATTAGGGGTGTTTAGACTCAGGGTTTATGTTAGGGTGTTAGGTGTAAACATAACTTTTGTTTCCCCATAAGAATCAATGGGGCTGCGTTATGGAGCTTTACGCTCCTTTATTGCAGGTGTTAGGCTTTTTTCAGCCTGCTCTCCCCATTGATGTCTATGGGGAAATCGTGCAAGAGCACGTAAAACCAGCTCACCGCAGCGCTGGTATTGGAGTGCGGTACGGAGCTCAATTTTGCTTTACGCTGCAATATTGCCTGCTAACGCCGGGTTTTTGTAAACCTGTAATAGCAGTTCTAGAGGGAGGTGAGCGGTGACAATAACTTGCAAGTTAGCACCGAGCAGCTCTTACTGCAAAACTCGTAATCTAGCCGTATATTAATTTATTATTTGAATTATTTAAAAAATTTAGAAAAACTTTGTATTTAATGTAAATAGCAAAAAAATAATTAATGTAATAATGTCAATATACAAAATTAAAAGGATACTAAAAAGTACAAAGTTCACAATGTTTTCTATTGTGAAGTCTCATGGCCTTATCAAGTGGGCTAAACAGGCATATCTCTTGGGCATATCTGAAGTTTTCTTACAGGTCTTACAGGTCAAATAGCATTCTCTAAGTATGTTACACCTGTAGGTTTTTCAGTTTTATCTCACTAAAAAAAAAAAATGTTTTAACAACCATCCTGCTGCTCCCGGACCCCGTCACCACTAAATAAACATAATAACCCCTAAACCTCTGGCCTCCCATATATAAACTAAATTAAGCTATTAACCCCTAAACCTAAAAGCCCGCTAACTTTAAATTAAAAATACCACATCCCTATCTTAAAATAAATTTAAACTTACCTGTAGAATTAAAATAAACTATTTTTAAACTATTAATTAACCCTCCCTAACTATTATACTACACTTAAATTAAACTAAAAATTAAATTAACTAATTTACATATTAATAAAGCCTAACCCTACTCAAATTATTTAAATCTACTATTTAACCTTATTAAAAATTACTAAACTACAAAAAAAATGAACGCTAAGTTACAGAAAATTAAAAACACTAAAATACGAAAAAAACAAGCCACATTTAAAAAATAAAAAAGAATTACACCTAATCTAATAGCCCTATCAAAATAAAAAAGCCCCCCCAAATAAAAAAACCCTAGCCTACAATAAACTACCAATGGCCCTTAAAAGGGCCTTTTGTGGGGCATTGCCCCAAAGAAATCAGCTCTTTTACCTGTAAAAAAAAAATATAAACACCCCAACATTAAACCCACCACCCCCACAACCAACATTAAACCCACCACCCCCACAACCAACCCCCCAAATACAAACCCTATCTAAAATAACATAAGCTCCCCATTGCCCTAAAAAGGGCATTTGTATGGGCATTGCCCTTAAAAAGGCATTTGGCTCTTTTACTGCCCAGACCCTACTTTAAAAATAAAACCCACCCAAAAAACCCTTAAATAAACATAACACTAACGATCCACTTACAGTTCTTGAAGTTCCCCTTGAAGGATCCATCCAGCAAGCAAGAAGTCTTCATTCAGGTGGCCTCTTCCATCTTCATCCATCTGGTGAAGTCTTCATCCAGACGGCATATTCTATCTTCAGCCATCCGGCGCGGAGCGGATCCATCCTGAAGACATCTGGCATGGAGCTCCTCTTCAATACAGACGCCACCGTAAACTGGAACTTGAATGCAAGCGACGTCACCCAAGATGGTGTCCCTTGCATTCCTATTGGCTGAAAGGTTCCAATTAGCCAATAGGATTAGAGCTGCTAAAATCCTATTGGCTGTTCCAATCAGCCAATAGGATTTGAGCAGCTCTCATCCTATTGGCTGTTCCAATCAATGGGGAGCTTAGGTTATTTTAGATAGGGTTTTTATTTGGGGGGGTTGGTAGTGGGGGTGGTGGGTTTTACTGTTGGGGTGGTGTTTGTATTTATGTTTTATAGGTAAAAGAGCTGATTTCTTTGGGGCAATGCCCCCCAAAAGGCCCTTTTAAGGGCCATTGGTAGTTTAGTGTAGGCTACAGTTTTTTTTATTTTGGGGGGCTTTTTATTTTGATAGGGATACTAGATTAGGTGTAATTCTTCTTTATTTTTGATTATGTGTTTTTTTTCCGTAATTTAGTGTTTTTTATTTTTTGTAACAGCGTTTATTTTTTTTGTAGCTTAGTAATTTTTAATAAGGTTAAATAGTAGATTTAAATAATTTGAGTAGGGTTAGTTTTTTTTAATATGTAATTTAGTTAATTTAATTGATAGTTTAATTTAAGTGTAGTATAATAGTTAGGGTAGGTTAATTAATAGTTTAAAAATAGTTTATTTTAATTCTACAGGTAAGTTTACATTTATTTTAAGATAGGGCTGTGGTAATTTTAATTTGAAGTTAGCGGCTTGTTAGGTTTAGGGGTTAATAGCTTAATTTAGTTTATAGTGATGTGGGGGCTGGCAGTTTAGGGGTTAATAGGTTTAGTTAGTGGTAGTGATGTGGGAGGCCAGAAGTTTAGGGGTTAATACATTTATTTAGTAGCGGCGGGGTCCGGGAGTGGTGGGATATGGTTTAATAATTTTATTTAGGTTGCGGCAGGGTCCGGGAGCGGCGGAATAGGTGTTAATAACAATATGTAGGTGGCTGCGTTATCGGGGTGGCAGATTAGGGGTGTTTAGACTCGGGGCTTATGTTAGGGTGTTAGGTGTAAATGTAACTGGTTTTCTACCATAGAAATCAATGGGATATCTGGCAGCATCGAACATAAGCTTTCACTGCTTTCAGACTCCCATTGATTCCTATGGCATCCGCGGCCTCCAGGGTGGCAGATTGTAAACCAGGTATGCTCGACCGGAATAGCCGCGAGCGTACCTGTTAACTATTTGATCACTTTTAAAAAGTGTCAAATAGTGCCGAATGTGTATTCCGAACATCTGTAATGACATAAGCATCGATTTGTGTCGGATTGAGACCGGCTGATCATATGTTACGTCACAGATTTAAAATGTTGCTGGTCTGTAGGCTTTAATAATTAGGTTGGATCATGCTCGCAACAATTACGCTGCGGAATTCCAGCATATTTGCGGTTGATGGCTTGATAGATATCCCCCTTACTGTCCTTTGCAAGATTCTCCATTGCAGAGAGCTTTATTATTTTCTGTAGGAGACAGCTCACTACTCACTGGGACTTAAAGGTTCAGCCCCTTGTTTAGTTTAGCGAACTTAGTTAAAACCACCCATGCAAGGGTCAGCGTGATATTTCTCTCTATCCTGGGAAATTTTAGAGAAATCAACCCTAAATCTTCAAAATGGAAAGTACAAAAAAATACAAGTAGAAGTGCTAATAGATGCATTTGGCTGAAAGTATTAGAGAACTGAGAAAGGTTAGGTATCTTCTACTAGAAACTGCTCATATTGTACAAACGATAAACTGTAAAAGTAACAGTAAGATAAATGAAGTAATGTGTGATTGCTCATCAACATACCAGTGATCTGAAAAAAATCATATTACTGAAGTTCATTAGGAATCGCGGTAGCAATTAGTGCTTTTAAAATTAACCCAAGATCAGATCTCTGGTTAATTTTATAAATGTGCCCCAAATGCCCCCAAAATACTGTGCAGTGTATTTTATTAAAAAATAAAGATACCTGAATCTTTATTTTTTAATAAAATAACTGCACTGGGCAGTATTTATGGATAAAGTTGGAGGGAGTAGGGTGTAAGAAAAAAAAAACAGCACTGAAAAGTTCCTTTACATTGCGGTCTATGGGAACTGTGTGTTCCCAGTAAATATATATGTATATGCTTATATACATATATATTTATGTGTTAATATGTGTATATACACATATTAACATATAAATATATATGTATATCAGCATATACATTTACAAATGCTGCAACTGCTGCACTTCTTACCCCCTTCGCTGTGATTAGGTTCTGATGCCATCTCTGACAGCATCAGAACGAGGCTCCCATTGGAATCTATAGAAGCCTGCTCTCGTGAGCGCAATGCTTCCCAACTGTTAACTTGTAATATCAGCGCACATTAATGTGCGCTGGTATTACAAAGTGGAGCACAAATATTGCTTTCATGAAAGCGATATTTAGCGCTCCACTTGTTATCTGGCCCATAATAGGATATTTAAGAGAGACTGCTTGCATTTTGGATAGTGAGAAAATGGACATTCAGATTAGAAGTAAGGGAAGTCATGTGAGCATTTGGTTAAAGAACCAACTTGTAAAGAGGCCATATTGGATAATATTGGATATAATACTACATAAACAGTGATAAACAGTGATAATGTATCAAATGTTTCTGTGAGTTAGAGCTTAGGGTCCAGTGGTCATCAATCAATATGGTTTAGTATTCAGGTATACATACTGTGCAGCTACACAAAAGCAAATCTTTTAGATTCTATAAAGTCCAATATTTCTTACTTGAGGAAATGCCTTAGCTATTTATTAATAGGGAATAAATTGCTTAAGGGGGAACAGGAACACTGGGAATATTTAAATAATGACATTTTAGATTCCAACTGTACTCTGCACTGGGCATGAATGTAAAAGTAAAATAGAAAAGAAACCAGTCTTATTCTTGAGATGAGTAATCCATGAAATTTTGGAATTCCTACATACTGAAACTCTTAAAACTTTAATAAAATGTCAACATATGTAAAATAATGTTTATTTTTTTTTTAAACAGTTTGTATTTTTAATAAATGATCTATTATTTAGAAATGTTGTCAAGTATATACAGTGTATAACATTATTAGTAAACAGAGAAGTTGCACTAATTTATTGTCATAATATATCACACAGAAGTGTTTATTGAAGGTATTTAAAGGGACAGTCTAGTCAAAATTAAACGTTCATGATTCAGTTAGGGCATACAATTTTAAACAACTTTCCAATTTACTTCTATCATCAAATTTGCTTTGTTCTCTTGGTATTCTTTGTTGAAGTTAAAACCTAGGTAGGCTCATATGCTAATTTCTAAGCCATTGAAGGCTGCCTCTTATCTTAGTGAATGTTGACACTTTTTTCACAGCTAGACAGCACTAGTTCATGTGTGCCATATAGATAAAATTTTGTTCACTCCCGTGGAGTTATTTATGAGTCAGCACTAATTGGCTAAAATGCAAGTCTGTCAAAAGAACTGAAATAAGGGGGCAGTCTGCAGAGACTTAAAAATTAGGTAATTCCATGGGTAAAAAGTGTTTTTATATAACCGTGTTGGTTATGCAAAACTGGGAAATGGGTAATAAAGGGATTATCTATCTTTTTAAACAATCTTGCAGTTCTTATTTTAATTCATTTTAGTTTTTGATGTGAGACTAGTTCTATTATGATACTACTGATACATACTTACCACAGCTAAGATTTAGGCCCTGATATTCAAAACCTCTCTGCTCAGGTGAGATACTCTAAAATGATACTCCAGCACTGCAAGATCACTAGGGAAATTTTCAAAAGGCAGATTTTGCTTTACTTCTGCAAGGGGTGTTCCTTGCATATCTGTATGTAAAGGAGAGACAAGCCTAGTGCAATACAGCACTGCATGACTTTGTGCTTTCTATTTTACATAATTTTATACTTCAGATTACATTTTATTACATTTAAACTTTGCACTTTCTATGTTCTATGTATTTTATTTTGTATACAGCAGTGTATTTAGGATTGTGATTTTACAAATTCTGATTATGACTTTACAGATTCTGTGTAACTTTAACAAATTAGGCTCATACTTTGTATATTTATGTGTATCCTTTACAGCTTAGATTGCACTTTGCATGTCTTTTTCTTAAATTAAAATTGAAAAACTGTCAGCTCCAGTATCCCAGAGAGTGTCATTACTTTCTATTGACCAGATAATCAAACATTCTCCTCATTCGGAGAGAGATTATAGTGCTGACTTCACAGAGACAAAACTCACTACATTTTCAAAGAAAAGGGAAGGAAGCTGAAAATCCCAGAGAGATGAGAGATGTCTTCCATAGAAAGTAATGAAGCTCTCTGGGATAAAAAATTCCGCATGGGAGAAAGAAGGTAACTGGAGAACCTCTGGGGCTCATATAAAGGCTCTTTTTGCATCAATTACAAATAAACGGAAAAGTTTTCACTACAATGTAACTTGCTTTTGTCTATATTTTAGTATATGTTATTTTTCTGTTAGTTAAAATAAGTTTATTGTGAATTTTGAGCAATCTTCACCTGCATACAGCTGGAGAGATAAATCAGTGAGACCAGCTAGTTTAAAATGCTTACAAAATTTCACAAGACTTAACCTGGGAACTCCCCTGTTCAACCCAGGGAACTGCCCTGTCCATCTCACTTTCTGAAGCTGTCAGTTTTAGTTTGCAATGTAGCAAATGCAAGGTGCAATGTAATTTGTAAAAGCTACACAGAAATATACAAAGTATGATCCTAATTTGTTAAAGTAACAAAGAAACTTTAAAAACATAATCAGAATTTGTAAAATCACTGCTGAGAGCTAAATCTAAATGTTTTCAAATAAAATGGGAAAGTACAATACTGAAAGGATCCAATCTAAAGTCTAAAATAATCTTATATACATAGCACAAAGTTTAATCATAACAAAACATATCATGCAGGGCTGTATTGCACTGGGCTTGTTTCTCCTTCATATATAGAAATGAGAGAGATCTTGCAGTGCTGGAGAGTTCCGCCATTTTTCTTTTGAATATTCAGTGAGTTCAGCTCCTGTGAAGTCTGAACTGAAATTTCTCTCCAAGCTTCAGAACCTGTAAACATCAGAGCCTAAGTGAGATTGCATATTGCCTATTGAACCTTATCAATAAATTGGGTGACTCTTAATGATATCAGGAAGAAACTGGATAAAATCTAACAGTTCTAAGGGAACTTTGATTTGCAACAGTCGAACCTATACTGTTTAAAAAGAGAGCTCATTTGAGAAGCTATAGAAAAGCAAAACTGATCATGACTGGAACTGGAACATGACATTAACATGGATGTATGAGAAATAGAGTACGCTAAACTAATCTAATTAGTTTTTATGAGATAATACGTTGATATGATATTCTTGGGTTTTGCAAATAATTATGATACAATGCCTTGTCTGAGATTATTGTAGAAAAATCAGAGTTTGTAAATATCTTAAAATATTAACAATTGGATAAACAACTGGTTAAACAACTTTGATATATCATAGTCATATTAGACAAAATAATATTTGGTTCCACAATTATCAGCATTGGGTTGAGTTTTGTTTAATATTGTTTCATAAAGGAACTAGAAGGGATTCAGTAGCAATATTTATTTGCAGTGTGTAAGGTGAGTAGGTGAGAGCAGGATATAATCAAAACCAGTTAAATCCTTAAAGGGACTTGAAACCCAAAATTTTTCTTTCATTATTCATATAGAACATACAATTTTAAACAATTTTCCAGTTTACTTCTATTATTTAATTTGTTTCATTTCCTTGTTATCCTTTGTAGAAAAGCATATATAGATAGACTCAGGAGGTGGGAGCTAGCTGCTGATTGGCTAAACATATATGCCTCGTTATTGGCTTACCAATGTGTTCAGCTAATTCCCAGTAGTGCATTGCTGCTCCTTCAATAAAGGATACCAAGAGAATTAAGAACAATTGTTAATATAAGTAAATTTGAAAGTTGTTTAAGATGCTCTATCTGAATTATGAAAGAACAATTTGGGGTTTTATGTTCTTTTAAGGGGAAAATGTAAAATGTGCAATAAATGAAAATGATTTATTCAATATATAGAAAGCCCAGAATATAATCTAGGAGAATTCCACTGGGAACAGTCAAGCAGCTCTTTTATAGAGTTATTGTTTTACAGGAAATAGCTCTGTAAAGAATTTACAAAAACTGGAATAATGGGCTGGTAAGTGACAAATGAAACTTAACACCGATAGTTGTAATATTTTACATTCTGGAAAGAAAAACACAAACATGCTACCTATCATTTAAGTAGGATAAGACTTCAAGAAATAGAGATGAAACATGAGTTTTAGTTCCTTGTAAACAAAAAACTTAAAAGTAGTGTTCAAAAGCCTGCAGCAGTTTTTAAGTACAGTTGGGTATGTAGTACCGTTTTGAAGATGTCATGCCCCATAGCATTTACCTGTGTGTGCTTCTAACCATGCTAAGCAACAGAATGGAGTTAGCACTGCTGGTGCATAATATATTAAGCTTCTGATAGAGGAGTTTAACACAAGTAGCAGCACTGCTGAGGATGAAATCTGTGCTAAGGTTAGCATGGTTTATCCTCCTGTCAGTATTAACATTTGCCCTATTCTTCAAAAAATAGCAATGTGGACAGAGATATTTGTACGATGGACACTGAAAGTGACCCTGTGGTATATGTTGCACAAAGTGTCAATCAGGAAGATTTACACTAACTCGTCAACTCCAGCTACTTGCTTGCACTGAGGATTTAATAAAGAAAATGGAGGATTTAGCTATAAAGAAAGGCTAGCTAAACTAGGCACTTGAGAGGTAATGTGATTACATTATATAAATATAACATAAATAGATCATTGTTTGTTCCAGAAAAAAATCCTATTAAATAGACATAATAACATTTTAACATTTTACTGAATAAAAAGTGCAAAATTTAAAGTTAGTTTTCCAAAATAAAATGAGCCTTGCAGCCTTGGGCATATCTGTTCTCTCAAATATCTCACCTGAATACACTGTTATTTGATTTGTATTTAAAATAAATAAATAAATAAAATATTGTTGCCAGCTGGGTGCTCCCTGTCACATTTACTATACTCTGTGAGACTCTTGATTTTATACTTTCTATTGGAAACAGCTTGCCTCTCCGTGGCATCTCCAGGGCTTACAATTATTGGGAGAAGCACTTCACAGGGGCCCACCGTTGTATTTTAATGTATTCGTGAATGAAGGGGCAGGACCGTATGTTGTTTGGGTGGTGTTGGACATTCCATGGGCCTGACAAAGCTGATGGAATCTTGTGCAGAGAAGTGGTGGGAAGTGGTGGGAAAACCGACTAATGATCACAGTTGGGGGTGGCACATGGGGTAGGCAGCCATTATGTTGGGGGGACCAGTGCCACCTCTCGGCACACTACTTTTGATTTATTCCCTATTTTTTTTATATAAAACTGTGAAGATCTTCCCTATGTGAGTCAGCGTAATATTTTATTTCATGCTGGAAAATTGTGGATAAACAAAAAAACATTTTTTGCTGTAAGAGTAACTAAGCTGTTGATGTCTATGGGGCATATTTATCAATGTGTGAGCCGACATGATACGATGTAGCATATCATGTCCGCTGCACATTGATAAATGCCTACATGCCTACAGCATACACTGTCGGCATTTATTATTGCATCAGCAGTTCTTGTGAAATGCTGGTACAATGCCGCCCCCTGCAGATTCGCGGCTAATTGGCCGCTAGCAGGGGGTGTCAATCAACCCGATCGTATTTCTATCCGCCGCCTCAGAGCAGGCAGACAAGTTATGGAGCAGCAGTCTTTAGACCGCTGCTTCATAACTTCTGTTTCCGGCGAGCTTGATAAATTGACCCCTTTGGCCGCTAGCAGGAGGTGTCAATCAACCCGATCGTATTTCTATCCGCCGCCTCAGAGCAGGCGGACAAGTTATGGAGCAGCAGTCTTTAGACCGCTGCTTCATAACTTCTGTTTCCGGCGAGCTTGATAAATTGACCCCTTTGTGTGAGAATTTAGTGACTGCCGATGCAATATACTGTATAATTTAAAAAGGGCTTTAATGTATTATTCTTATGATTGTCTGTGTTAAATGGGTAGAGTTCTAAATATATTAACGTCAGACTCCACTGGTACATATTATATGGTTAGATTTTATTATTTTTGTTTTCTTATTTAACAAAGATATTTCCAAACTCCCTTTATAAACTTGAGTTTATGAGTTTAAAAATTACAGAATTGTATTTTCTTGAGTTCAAAATAAATACTTTTAATCCATAAACTAATTAAGATTATACGTTATGGGAAATTTGGGCATATGTGTTTGGCCTATGGTTCTTATCGGCCATCAAAATCTATGCTTCTAAGTTTCTATGATCAAGAGTAATGAAATTTACGCTTCAGTAAACGCCCTAAGAGATGCATTTGAGTATTCACAGTGAACCTACATTAATACACTAGATATGTATATTGTTTATAAATTATTTTTTTAAATGTGTTCACGTGTTTTCATATAGCATAAGGCAGACTTAAGTTAAAATACTCTATAACTATATGGTTTACTAATTAAAATAATTATATGGGTGATTTAAAGCATGTGAAGAGGTTTTTGTTGTGTCTTGGAAACTCCAAGCGTGAATTATACGAAGAAAGCAAGTTCAGAGTATAAGTCTGGGAACCAATAAAGCCAAGCACACATACGATTATATTCCTTAGGTTTACAGTTTGCTCTAATAAATGAGTAATTACAGATATAAACTTTTTTTCTTTAACTGCAGGGTTGCAGTGTTGTGAAGTGATTGTTCCCGAAATAGCCATGTAATAAATTAACTTGTCAAGTAAATGCAACATGTAATAATGGTATTCTGCCTGTCCAATATGCAAATAAACTCAGATTTACAGAACTATTCAATTTTCTGTTGCTACAACCCCCAATTAAAACTGACAAAGATTAGCAGTTTAACCCCTTAAAGTCTAACATTGAAATCTACTATTTGTGCAAGGAAGCTCCTCACTCCTTTTGTTCCTTAATCACATTCCATTAGTCAAAAGTTGTTATTTTATGGCAATAAACTCAACAAGAATATGTTGTACTGTTTAACTCAAAATAAAGGTAGTGAACAGGTTATTTAAAATTGTTGTAAAGTGATGCTGGCTCCTTTCCCATTTTAAATAAATATATTTCACATTGAAGGATAATGAAAGTTAAAGTGTAATCCCCCATAAATTAATTTGTTTCATTTAATTACTGACAATGAAACAGCATTGCAGTGTATATGCAAATGCATTAGGATAGCTTGCTTTTTTTTTCTTTTCTGTCACCTGCGTATGATGAAAAATGCTGCAACAACCTGATTGGCTACATACTATACAGTGATTGTTTAGAACATTACAAAAACTTATGTGTAGCTAGGAGCAGATTGTGACCAACCTGGGCCCCTGGGAAAAAATATGAAAGGGCCCACCACCTCCTCCACCAACCTGCCCTTTCTGTCCCACTCCACCACCTATGTTCCTCCCTCACCCAACTGCTTTCCTGCCTCACTCCCACCTAACCTCCAGGGACAGCACCCACAACATCAACTGACAGGGACCCCACACTCCAGGTCCGTCATGGCCACAGACCTTTCAACCAGGCCCCCCACCCTCACAGGACAGACCCACACTACAGGGCCCCAGAGCAACAGACCTCTTATACAGGAACAAAAAACCCACTCAAGGACTATGCACAGGGTTCCTACTCCAGGGACAGGGCATCCAATTAGTAGGGATGGGCGAATCTTTCTAAAAATTCAAAATTTAAAACACATTTTGATGCATTCATTCATTCTAATCGAATTTTGAATGTTTATATAACATTCTAACATTTTATTTTTGAATTTTCTTTTTCGAATTTTTCAATAAAATTTGAAAATATTCGTTCGAATAATAGAATGTTTAGCTATGTATTCATTCAATTTTTAAATGTAATATTTGAATTTGCATGTGACATTCAAATTCGAAATAGTATTTCTAGTCTAAAACTGTGTTTAATAAATATAATATTCAAATTCGAATGCTACATTCGAATGTCACATTCGAATTTGAAATAGTATTTCTAGTCTAATACTGTGTTTTAAATGTAATATTCGAATTCAAATGTCACATTCGAATTCAAATGTCACATTCGAATTTGAAATAGTATTTCTAGTCATATACTGTGTTTTTTAAATGTAATATTTGAATTCAAATGTGACATTCAAATTCAAATGTCACATTCGAATTCGAAAAAGTATTTCTAGTTTACAACTGTGTTTAATAAATGTGATATTCGATTCAAATGTGATATTCGATTCGAATGTGACATTCAAATTCTAAATAGTATTTCTAGTCTAATACTGTGTTTTATAAATGTAATATTCAAATTCGAATGTGATATTCGTTTTGAATGTGATATTCGATTCGAATGTGACATTCAAATTCGAAATAGTGTTTCTAGTCTACAATTGTGTTTTGTAAATGTAATATTCGAATTTGAATGTGACATTAGAATTTGAATGTGACATTCGAATTCGAATGTGACATTCAAATTCACATGTGACATTCGAAAACTGTAAATAACATTCGAAAATCAAATTTTTAAGAATATTCGTTCTTATCAACATTCTATTATGTAAATCGAATTTCTACAATAACATTCATTCTAACATTCAAATTTGAATAGAAACACATTCGCCCATCCCTACCAATCAGCCCACGCTTAACTGCTTAGTTACTGCTAGCTGCCTAGGTATTGTTAGCTGGCTGTGACTGTGAGCATATGCAGCACACCAGGAGCCCCCCTTGGGAATGTCACTGGTGGGCCAGCTTACATGCCAGGCCTTTGGTCCAGGTCCTATTGCAAGACTGCTTAGTCTGCCCCTTTTTGTAGCTAGCACTAACTGGGATATAAGGATAAACATGTTAATTAGGGGTTAAAGTAAGTTGTTAGCACAATACACAGAAAATCATTAAAGGGATGGTGTGCTACATTTGTTTCCTCTTAATGCATTTCCAATAACTTGTTAAACCAGCTGCAAAGTATAAAATAGAAAAATTGGGAAATTGCTCCTTTAGGCTTATTGTTGTATATGAAGTAACTGCTTTTATTCTTTCAAAAGACAGCCCATTAAGGGCTACTGAGCATGTGCAAGATTCACATGATTTATGTATATGCATTATGTGTTTGACTTATTGCTGTCACATGATGCAGTGGGAAGGAAAAAAAACTAACTTTGAAATTCAAACTAAGGCCTAGATTTAGAGTTTGGCGGTAGCCGTGAAAACCAGCGTTAGAGGCTCCTAACGCTGGTTTTAAGCTACCTCCGGTATTTGGAGTCACTCAAAAAAGGGTCTAACGCTCACTTTTCAGCCGCGACTTTTCCATACCGCAGATCCCCTTACGTCAATTGCGTATCCTATCTTTTCAATGGGATCTTCCTAACTCCGGTATTTAGAGTCGTGTCTGAAGTGAGCGTTAGAATTCTAACGACAAAACTCCAGCCGCAGAAAAAAGTCAGTAGTTAAGAGCTTTCTGGGCTAACGCCGGTTCACAAAGCTCTTAACTAGTGTGCCCTAAAGTACACTAACACCCATAAACTACCTATGTACCCCTAAACTGAGGCCCCCCACAGCGCCGCCACTCGATTAAATTTTTTTAACCCCTAATCTGCCGACCGCCACCTACGTTATCCTTATGTACCCCTAATCTGCTGCCCCTAACACCGCCGACCCCTATATTATATTTATTAACCCCTAACCTGCCCCCCACAACGTCGCAGCCAGCTACCTACAATAATGAACCCCTAATCTGCCGACCGCAAAGCGCCGCTACTTAAGTTATCCTTATGTACCCCTAATCTGCTGCCCCTAACACCGCCGACCCCTATATTATATTTATTAACCCCTAATCTGCCCCCCTCAACGTCGCGTCCACCTGCCTACACTTATTAACCCCTAATCTGCCGAGCGAACCGCACCGCTACTATAATAAAGTTATTAACCCCTAATCCGCCTCACTAACCCTATAATAAATAGTATTAACCCCAAATCTGCCCTCCCTAACATCGCCGACACCTAACTTCAATTATTAACCCCTAATCTGCCGACCGGAGCTCACCGCTATTCTAATAAATGTATTAACCCCTAAAGCTAAGTCTAACCCTAACACTAACACCCCCCTAACTTAAATATAATTTAAATCTAACGAAATTAATTAACTCTTATTAAATAAATTATTCCTATTTAAAGCTAAATACTTACCTGTAAAATAAATCCTAATATAGCTACAATATAAATTATAATTATATTATAGCTATTTTAGGATTAATATTTATTTTACAAGTAACTTTGTATTTATTTTAACCAGGTACAATAGCTATTAAATAGTTAAGAACTATTTAATAGCTAAAATAGTTAAAATAATTACAAAATTACCTGTAAAAAAATCCTAACCTAAGTTACAATTAAACCTAACACTATACTATCATTAAATTAATTAAATAAAATACCTACAATTACCTACAATTAAACCTAACACTACACTATAAATACATTAATTAAATACAATACCTACAAATAACTACAATGAAATAAACTAACTAAAGTACAAAAAATAAAAAAGAACTAAGTTACAAAAAATAAAAAAATATTTACAAACATTAGAAAAATATTACAACAATTTTTAACTAATTACACCTACTCTAAGCCCCCTAATAAAATAACAAAGACCCCCAAAATAAAAAATGCCCTACCCTATTCTAAATTACTAAAGTTCAAAGCTCTTTTACCTTACCAGCCCTGAACAGGGCCCTTTGCGGGGCATGCCCCAAGAAGTTCAGCTCTTTTGCCTGTAAAAAAAAAAAAATACAATACCCCCCCAACATTACAACCCACCACCCACATACTCCTAATCTAACCCAAACCCCCCTTAAATAAACCTAACACTAAGCCCCTGAAGATCATCCTACCTTGTCTTCACCTCACCGGGTATCACCGATCGGTCCTGGCTCCAAAATCTTCATCCAACCCAAGCGGGGGCTGGCGATCCATCATCCGGTGGCTGAAGAGGTCCAGAAGAGGCTCCAAAGTCTTCATCCTATCCGGGAAGGAGAGTAGATCTGGACCGGCAACCATCATCTTCCAAGCGGCATCTTCTATCTTCATCCGATGAGGACCGGCTCCATCCTGAAGATCTCCACCGCGGACCCATCTTCATCTGGCGACGTCCAACTGAAGAATGACGGTTCCTTTAAGGGACGTCATCCAAGATGGCGTCCCTCGAATTCCGATTGGCTGATAGGATTCTATCAGCCAATCGGAATTAAGGTAGGAATATTCTGGGCATATTGGCTATGTTTTTTTTTACAGGCAAAAGAGCTGAACTTCTTGGGGCATGCCCCGCAAAGGGCCCTGTTCAGGGCTGGTAAGGTAAAAGAGCTTTGAACTTTAGTAATTTAGAATAGGGTAGGGCATTTTTTATTTTGGGGGTCTTTGTTATTTTATTAGGGGGCTTAGAGTAGGTGTAATTAGTTTAAAATTGTTGTAATATTTTTCTTATGTTTGTAAATATTTTTTTATTTTTTGTAACTTAGTTCTTTTTTATTTTTTGTACTTTAGTTAGTTTATTTCATTGTAGTTATTTGTAGGTATTGTATTTAACCTCTTAAGGACATATGACAGAATTTCTCCGTCATAAAACAATTGAGCAAACTGAAAGCTGTGTCCTTAAAGGGTTAATTAATGTATTGATAGTGTAGTGTTAGGTTTAATTGTAGGTAATTGTAGGTATTTTATTTAATTAATTTAATGATAGTATAGTGTTAGGTTTAATTGTAACTTAGGTTAGGATTTATTTTACAGGTAATTTTGTAATTATTTTAACTATTTTAGCTATTAAATAGTTCTTAACAATTTAATAGCTATTGTGCCTGGTTAAATTAAATACAAAGTTACCTGTAAAATAAATATTAATTCTAAAATAGCTATAATATAATTATAATTTATATTGTAGCTATATTAGCATTTATTTTACAGGTAAGTATTTAGCTTTAAATAGGAATAATTTATTTAATAAGAGTTAATTTCGTTAGATTTAAATTATATTTAAGTTAGGGGGGTGTTAGTGTTAGGGTTAGACTTAGCTTTAGGGGTTAATACATTTATTAGAATAGCGGTGAGCTCCGGTCGGCAGATTAGGGGTTAATAATTGAAGTTAGGTGTCGGCGATGTTAGGGAGGGCAGATTAGGGGTTAATACTATTTATTATAGGGTTAGTGAGGCGGATTAGGGGGTAATAACTTTATTATGATAATGGTGCGGTCCACTCGGCAGATTAGGGGTTAATAAGTGTAGGCAGGTGGAGGCGACGTTGTGGAGGGCAGATTAGGGGTTAATAAATATAATATAGGGGTCGGCGGTGTTAGGGGCAGCAGATTAGGGGTACATAAGGATAATATAATAATATGCAGGGGTCAGCGATAGCGGGGGCGGCAGATTAGGGGTTAATAAGTGTAAGGCTAGGGGTGTTGTTAGGGTGTTAGGTGCAGACGTAGGAAGTGTTTCCCCATAGCAAACAATGGGGCTGCGTTAGGAGCTGAACGCGGCTTTTTTGCAGGTGTTAGGTTTTTTTCCAGCTCAAACAGCCCCATTGTTTCCTATGGGGGAATTGTGCATGAGCACGTTTTTGAGGCTGGCCGCGTCCGTAAGCAACTCTGGTATCGAGAGTTGAAGCTGCGTTAAATATGCTCTACGCTCCTTTTTTGGAGCCTAACGCAGCCTTTATGTGGACTCTCAATACCAGAGTTATTTTTATGGTGCGGCCAGAAAAAAGCCAGCGTTAGCTACGCGGGTCCTTACCGACAAAACTCTAAATCTAGCCGTAAGTGATTATGCATTGTCTATTTACTATGCATTTGTTGAGTATGCTATTATACTTTAATGGTTTAATGGTTCTTTAATACTTATTGCCCAGGGTTGTCTGTCTCATATGTCTCTGACTTTATTCTACAAGGTCCCAATTCTAAACATTTTATTTACTGTTTTTACACGTATTTACAATTAAAAAAATGGTGGCTGTCTTCATTTTTTTCTATCTGTTTGTGTATTCTTTCATGGAGCAAACTGTAATGTGTCCCCACTACCTTACATTATCCTTTAGAGTGTAGATCCACTGATAACAATTTTTTTTTCTATTTTGCAGGATTGTTACCTGTTCATCTTTACAGTTCTTGAATAGATCTCAGGCATTCCAACAGTGTAATGTTGCTCTTGCCTCTAAAGGAATATGTCCTCCCTCTGTTTTCTCAACACAAAGGAGTGCTTCAGATTTTTCTCCAGGATTTAAAGGTTTCACTGTAGTTGTGGCGGGTATGCCTCCTCTAATGGGAAAAATATATTCTGTGGATGGACTGGATACCTGTCTACATTCCATTGCGTATATATATTCCCCATATTTACCGTTACAGTCCTGCCCCCCTACCCTCGTATAACCAATTATGAGAGAGCAAGGCTTGTCAGTCTCCCAGGTCAAATGAATCCGGGGTGATTTTCATCCTCTAAATCCAAGTTGGCAAAAGGGTTTATAAAGCAGCAGATTAAAATGCTACTTCATAAATATTAGTTGCAGGCTCAAATGAACAAGCCTGCAACCAATCAAGGCATTCACCTCATGTTAAATCTTTCCCCAAGTATGCACAATTTTGTTTTCAATATTGCAGAATTTAAAGGTTTGTGAACTCTGGTAGTTGTGGCTTCTATGCCACCTCCAAGTATGCACAAAAGTATGTCTGAAAGCAACCCTAAAGTTACATTATCAGGTTCTTCTGCTTAATCAGAGATCAGAACACCTTTGGATGCCATTATAGTTTTCTCAGACACATCAGGACACCTCAGGTTGATTTTCTAAAGGTGAGGTTTTTAAGATAATCATGAGTTTATTAATGTACTTTTATGTTTGAGCTTGAAAATCTTACGCCTAGATTTAGAGTTTTGTCGGTAAAGACCCGCATAGCTAACGCCGCTTTTTTTCCCAACGCACCCTTAAGACAACACTGGTATTGAGAGTTGTCTGAGGGGCTGCGTTAGGCTCCAAAAAGGGTGCGTTGAGCCTAATGTCCCGCCACTTCAACCCTCAATACCAGCGTTGCTTATGGTAGCGGTAAGCAGCTAAAACGTGCTCGTGCACGATTCCCCCATATGAAACAATGGGGCAGTTTGGGCTGTAAAAAAACCTAACACCTGCAAAAAAGCAACGTTCAGCTCCCAACGCAGCCCCATTGTTTTTATGGGGAAACAGTTTCTAAGTCTGCACCTAACACCCTAACATGAACCTCGAGTCTAAACACCCCTAACCTTACACTTATTAACCCCTAATCTGCCGCCCCCGCTATCGCTGACACCTGCATTATATTATTAACCCCTAATCTTCCGCTCCGTACACCGCCGCAACCTACATTATACCTATGTACCCCTAATCTGCTGCCCCTAACATCGCCGACCCCTATATTATATTTATTAACCCCTAATCTGCCCCCCCCCAACGTCGCCGCTACCTTACCTACACTTATTAACCCCAAATCTGCCGACCGGACCTCGCCGCTACTCTAATAAAGTTATTAACCCCTAAACTGCTGCACTCCTGCCTCGCAAACCCTATAATAAATAGTATCAACCCCTAATCTGCCCTCCCTAACATCGCCGCCACCTAACTTCAAGTATTAACCCCTAATCTGCCGGACCTCGCCGCTACTATAATAAATGTATTAACCCCTAAAGCTAAGTCTAACCTAACACTAACACCCCCCTAAATTAAATATAATTTTAATCTAACGAAATAAATTAAATATTATTAACTAAAGTATTCCTATTTAAATCTAAATACTTACCTGTAAAATAAACCCTAATATAGCTACAATATAACGAATAATTATATTGTAGCTATTTTAGGGTTTATTTTTATTTTACAGGCAACTTTGTATTTATTTTAACTAGGTACAATAGCTATTAAATAGTTATTAACTATTTAATAGCTACCTAGTTAAAATAATTACAAAATTACCTGTAAAATAAATCCTAACCTAAGTTACAATTAAACCTAACACTACACTATCAATAAATAAATTAAATCAATTACCTACAATTACCTACAATTAAATAAACTAAACTAAATTACAAAAAAAACCCCCACTAAATTACAAAAAAACCCCCACTAAATTACAAAAATAAAAAAAGATTACAAGAATTTTAAGCTAATTACACCTACTCTAAGCCCCCTAATAAAATAACAAAGCCCACCAAAATAATAAAGGTCCCTACCCGATTCTAAATTAAAAAGTAACCAGCTCTCTTACCAGCCCTTAAAAGGGCTTTTTGTGGGGCATGCCCCAAAGTAAACAGCTCTTTTGCCTGTAAAAAAAAATCACAATACCACCCCCCACCCACATACCCCTACTCTAACCCAAACCCCCCTTAAATAAACCTAACACTACCCCCCTGAAGATCTCGCTACCTTGAGTCGTCTTCACCCAACCGGGCCGAAGTCTTGATCCGATGGGGCAGAAGAGGACATCCAGACCGGCAGAAGTCTTCATCCTATCTGGGCAGAAGAGGACATCAGGACCGACAGACATCTTCATCCAAGTGGCATCTTCTATCTTCATCCATCCGACGAGGAGCGGCTCCATCTTCAAGACCTCCGGCGCGGAACATCCATCTTCAACGAATTAAGATTCAGATTCAAGTTCAATGGGATTGGCTGATCCAATCAGCCAATCAGATTGAGATCGCATTCTATTGGCTGATCGGAACAGCCAATAGAATGCGAGCTCAATCTGATTGGATGTTCAGATGGATGTTCCGCGCCGAAGGTCTTGAAGATGGAGCCGCTCCTCGTTGGATGGATGAAGATAGAAGATGCCGCTTGGATGAAGATGTCTGCTGGTCTGGATGTTAATACATTTATTATAGTAGCGGCGAGGTCTGGTCGGCAGATTAGGGGTAAATACTTGAAGTTAGGTGGCGGCGATGTTAGGGAGGGCAGATTAGGGGTTAATACTATTTATTATAGGGTTTGCGGGGTGGGAGTGCAGCGGTTTAGGGGTTAATAACTTTATTAGAGTAGCGGCGAGGTCCGGTCGGCAGATTTGGGGTTAATAAGTGTAGGTAAGGTAGAGGCGACATGGGGGGGGCAGATTAGGGGTTAATAAATATAATATAGGGGTCGGCGATGTTAGGGGCAGCAGATTAGGGGTTCATAGGGATAATGTAGGTGGCGGCGGTGTGTGGTTGGAAGATTAGGGATTAAAAATATTTAATATAGTGGCGGCGATGTGGGGGGACCTCGGTTTAGGGGTACATAGGTAGTTTATGGGTGTTAGTGTACTTTAGAGCACAGTAGTTAAGAGCTTTATAAACCGGCGTTAGCCCATAAAGCTCTTAACTACTGACTTTTTTCTGCGGCTGGAGTCTTGTCGGTAGAGGCTCTACCGCTCACTTCAGCCAAGACTCTAAATACCAGCGTTAGGAAGATCCCATTGAAAAGACAGGATACGCAATTGACGTAAGGGGATCTGCGGTATGGAAAAGTCACGGCTGGAAAGTGAGAGTTAGACCCTTACCTACAAGACTCTAAATACCAGCGGCCAGCCAAAACCAGAGTTAGGATCCCTTAACGCTGCTTTTGACGGCTAACACAGAACTCTAAATCTAGGCCTTAGTTCTTTATTTAAAGAGGTGTTTTTTTGTACTTTAGGCATCTAAGACCCTAAATCCTCTGCTGAAAAACCTTCCAAACAACTGGATTTGTTTTTTAAACCTTCTGCTAAGTCACAAGAGGTTTTTTCCTGTTCCTGAGGATCGTAGTAAATCAAGCCTGGCCTTTCCTTTGAATCTGTCCTCTAAATTTAATATGATGTTTTATTTTCTGGCTTCTAATGTAGCATTTTAGGAAACATTTCCAGTGGTGGATTGTGATATTTGCTTTAGCCAAATGCACTTATATTCCCTTAGAGAAGGGGTGAGCAACCTTGGCACCCCAGATGTTTTGGAACTACATTTCCCATGATGCTGAGATACTCTTTAGGCTGTCTGAGCATCATGGGAAATATAGTTCCAAAGTATCTGGGGTGCCAAGGTTGCTGACCCCTGCCTTAGAGGATAGTACTTTTTTCAGGAACTATATGTAACATCAAAAGGTCTTTTTCAGCAAGCATTGCTTCTGTAGCAGTTGCATCTTCTCTTTGGTGTTAAAATTTGTCTGAACAAATTTAAGAAGACTCTTTGAGGCCTATTTATCAAGCCGTCAACCGCAAATACGCTGGAATTCCACAGCGTAATTGTGGAGAGCCTGTTTCCCCTTATTTATCAAAACCTACAGACCGGCAAAAGTTGAAATCTGTGACGTAACTTACGCTCCCCCAGTCTCAGTCCGACACAGATCGATGCTTACGTCATTACAGATGTTCCGAATGCAAATTCGGCACTATCTGACTACTTTTGCAACTTAACAAATATTTAACAGGTACGCTCGCCACTATTTTGGCCCAGCGTACCTGGTTTTCAATCCGCCGCCCTGGAGGCAGCGGATGCCATAGGAATCAATGGGAGTCTGAAAGAAGCAAAAGCTCATGTTCGCTGCTGCCCAATATCCCATTGATTCCTATGGGAGAATAAAAGTTATGTTTACACCCTAACATAAACCCCGAGTCTAAACACCTCTAATCTGCCGCCCCTACACCGCCGCCACCTACATAATGTTATTAACCCCTATTCTGCCGCCCTGACATCGCCGCCACCTACATTATACCTAATAACCCCTAATCTGCCGCACCGACATCGCCACCACCTACATTATACTTCTTAACCCCTAATCTGCCGCCCCGACATCCCTGCCACCTACATTATACTTATTAACCCCTAATCTGCTGCCCCAACACCGCCACCACCTACATAATGTTATTAACCCCAATTCTGCCGCCCGACATCGCCGCCACCTACATTATACTTATTAACCCCTAATCTGCCGCCTCGACATCGCTGCCACCTAGATTATATTTATTAACCCCTAATCTGGCGCCTAAACATCGCCACAACCTACATTATACTTATTAACCCCTAATCTGCCGCCCCGACATCGCCGCCACCTAAATAATGTTATTAACCCCTATCCCGCCGCCCCCGGACCCCGCCGCAACTAACTAAATGTATTAACCCTTAAACCTCTGGCCTCCCACATCACTACCACTTACTAAACCTATTAACCCCTAAACCGCCAGCCCCTGACATCGCCATATACTAAATTAAGCTTTTAACCCCTAAACCTAACAACCCACTAACTTTATATTAAATATTAACTCATCCCTTTCTTATAATAAATTTAAACTTAACTTTAGATTTAAATTAAACTATATTAAACTATATTAAACTAATAATTAATATACCCTAACTATTAGAATAAAATGACATTAAACTAAATTAAACTAATAATTAATCTACCCTAACTGTTATACTAAAATTACATTAAATTACAAATTAAATTAAATATACTATATAGTTAAAAGCCTAAACCTACTCAAATAATTTAAATCAACTATTAAAAATTACAAAGTTACAAAAAACTAACAACTAAGTTACACAAAATAACAAACACTAAGTTACAAAAAAAAAAATAAACACTAAGTTACACAAAATAAAAACTAAATTATCAAATATCTAAACTAATTACACCTAATCTAAGAGCCCTATGAAAATAAAAAAGCCTCCCCAAAATAAAAAAAAAACCCTAACCTACAATAAACTACCAATGGCCCTTAAAAGGGCCTTTTGCAGGGCATTGCACCCAAAGAAATCAGCTCTTTTACCTGTAAATAAAAAATACAAATACCCCCCCAACAGTAAAACCCACCACTCACACAACCAACCCCCAAATAAAAACCTAATAAAAAAAACCTAAGCTCCCCATTGCCCTGAAAAGGGCATTTGGATGGGCATTGCCCTTAAAAGGGCATTTAGCTCTTTTACTGCCCAAACCCTAAGCTAAAAATAAAACCCACCCAATAAACCCTTAAGAAAACCTCACATTAACCCCCGATGATCCACTTACAGTTTTTGAAGACTGGACATCCATCCTCATCCAGGCGGCAGAATTCTTCATCCAAGCAGACAGAAGTCCTCATCGAAGCCGGTAGAAGTCTTATCAAGATGGCATTTTCTATCTTCATCCATCCGGAATCTTCTATCTTTATCCATCCGGCACGGAGCGGGTTTAGCTGACGTAGCACTCCCCATGTTTGGTTTCAATGAGCGCACTGTCTGTTTTGGAACACTTCAAATACAGCCCCCATCCACAGAAAATGCAGACAAATGGCAATGTTGGCAATGTTTAGCTGACGTAGCACTCCCCATTATATCTTTGGAAGACGCATTGCCACTCGGCACTTTACGGGTCTGCCATCTTTTTTAGAACATATCAATAGAGGCCAGAAAGGCAGTTTTTTGTTGGTCTGTCGATTTTCTTTCATGGTGGTAAGAGTCCATGAGAACGACCCATTTTCATTTTTTTATGTAATTATTTTTTTCTGGCTGAATTTCTAGTTTGCACCTCATTTTACCTAGTTTGTCCTTTCCTATCTTTCTACTTCTCCTTTCCTTCTCAGATTAAAATACTGGAAAGGTGGGAGGGATTAAGTGTTCTTAGAGCTTTTGTAATCTGTGCCTCTTCCTTGTGATCAGTAGTTGAATGCAAGGAAAGAAATGAATGTATCAGGTAAGTATACATTTTGTTTTATAAGCAAAGGATTGTGGGTATGCACTGCCTCCCTCTAGTAATTATTGCCACCATGTTGAAATCTACCTTTCATATTATTCCAGTGCTGATGTGTTTACGCATGTGCAACAATTCTTCTTCAGATGCCTGCAGTGTAACCTAGGTCCCAAAATGTCAGCAACCATAAGCAGAGGACAATGCATAAGTGTTTAAAGGAACATAAAACCCAATTTTTTCCTTTCATGATTTAGAGAGAACAACATTTTAAACAACTTTCTATTTACTTCTATTATCATATTTTCTTTTTTTCTTGTTATTCTTATTTGAAAAGCAGAAATGTAAGCGCAATTTATACATTAGCAAGAGCACTAGATGGCAGCACTGTTTCCTGCCATGTAGGGCTTCAGGCATGTGCACACTACCTACCTAGGTATCTCTTAAACAAAGAATAACATGAGAATGAAATACATTTGATAACAGAAGTAAATTGGAAACTTTTTAAAAATTGTATTCTCTATCTGAATCATGAAAGACATTTTTGGGGTTTAATGTCCCTTTAATTGCTGACAATTACTATATATATAGATTTAAAAAAAAATAATGCCTTTTATAAAGCAGCAAAATTAAATATCAGTGAATTTAAACAGAAAACAAATCTTAAAATAAAATCTAATTTTATAATGAAAAAATATAAAAATGTGAATCATTTTGTAATAATATAATAATTTAGTAAAATGTTTGTATTTCAATTAAACCCTTTATATATACAGGTGGCCCTCGGTTTACAACGGTTCAATTTGCACCGTTTCAGAATAACAACCTTTTTTTCCAGTCATGTGACTGCTATTGAAAAGCATTGAGAAGCAGTGCATTGATTAAAATAGCCAGTAGGTGGAGCTGTCCGCTTGTGTTGCAGCAAAGCCAAGCAAGCTGAAATTAATCAATTTAACCAGACCTGAGCTATCGAGCAGATTTCAAAGGAACAGTGTATAAATCAGTCCAGATTGGAATGCATAGAAAGAACTGTTTGCAGAAAAATGCAAGTGAAGTCTGTGTTGTGTGATTATTTTATTAGGTTTATAATGCTGTTTAGCATTTAAAGTCTTAATTTCAAAGCTTAAAAAATAATGTATTAGGTTTTACTTATGACAATTTTGAGAGGGGCCTGGAACTTAACTCCCTCACTTCCCATTGACTTACATTATAAACTGGGTTTCAATTTACAACGGTTTCGATTTAAAACCATTCCTTCTGGAACTCCAGCGTAAACTGAGGGCTACCTGTATATATATGTTGGTACACTATAGACCCATTGAGTAAAGGCATAAAATCAACATTTTCTAAACTAACTGTAAAATGTATGAGGACTGAACAAGCAAAATACACAGAACTATACACAAATATAGATAAGGCAGGTATAAGAAGACTTTAAAATAGCTCAGGAAAAGAAATTAGAATATTCTACAGTTTGCTTAGTCCTGATCTCAATCCTATTGAAAATATGTGGTACTATTTAAATATTGCAGTTCCCATACACCATCCAACCAACCTGAACCACTGGGAACAAATATTCCAAAAAGAAGGGCACAAATTACTCCCGGACAGTGTGCAAAGCTAGTAGATAATTACATTGTAAGATTTAAAGCATCAAAAATGTGGCTTAAATAATTATTAATTAGACGAATGGACCTATAACCGAAAAGGGGGGACTAATAAAATGTTTCATATTTGTTAGTTACGTTTGTCTGTTTTTTTGTTTGGCACTTTCCATGCCAAATCCCCCCAAAAAATAAAGGAAAGGAGGAAGGAGCTGAGATCGTTTGATAAATTAGCTAATTTGTTTGAAGTAATGTACAGGGGGTCTGACTATTCATCTTTACAACTTTCCATGTCCAATCCTGACTAAATGATTGATGTTAGGGACAGCAAGTCAGGTATTGAACCCCAAACAGGCTTGTCCAATCCACTTTTAACCTAACATAGGGAGGAAGGAGTCTAAGTGAACATCAGCCATCTTTAATCACTTTCACTTCAGATTTTAGACAATGCACTTGTGTGTGCCTCTGTCAGCTAATTCTCATTGTGTGTGCTGTTTTGTTTGCTTGAAATAAACCCTTTGGGGTCGATTTATCATGTCCCGAAAGGAGCCAAATAACCCTGTTTCTACGGGAGCCTTCAGGCTCGCCGGAAACAGGAGTTAAGAAGCAGCGGTCTTAAGACCGCTGTTCCTTAACTAGTCCGCCGCCTCTGAGGCTGTGGAAATCAATCCGCCCAATCGCATATGATTGTGTTGATTGACACCCCTGCTAGCAGCGAAACTGAACATACTTCATTATTTTTGTCACTCTGGGGACCAGGGATTTATAATTTTTCTTTACTAGCTTAGTGGTAAAGAGTTGTAGCTATATAATATATAATTCAGTGGGGCATTTCTGAGACTGGTAGGGCTCCCACTTTTGGACTTGTTTCCATTGAGATGATAATGTTTGGAAACATTAAAGTCTAGAATTTTTACGTTACCACCAGTTTCTAAAATTTACTACCTCAATGGCAACTAGGCCTTTGTTGGGGAAAAAGTTTTAATTTAAACCCTTTGGGATAGATTACAAGTGACGAGCTATAGCTTGTGCTCATGCGCAGACACTGCCAGAAGTAACTGTTAATGCTCCCCGGTTACTGCGTGTATTACAAGTTTAAAGTAAATGGTTTGCACACGAGCAAAAACGGATGCACACTAACTTCAGGACTTTGGATATCACAACCTTGTTAACTTCTTCTCCCCATAGACTTTAATGGAGTATGCTGATGAAAAAAACTAACACTTATCCTTTGTGCGCTAACTCAACACTGCATTAGATCAAGTGTGCTCAACCCGAAGGTAGTTATGCATATTTTGCATTGCGTTTTTTTAAATATATGTCTCTATATAACTAATTCATTTTTAAAAAAAATATATATTTATACCTATATATCTATATGAATATATACAGGTAATGATTAAACAAGGCCCAATTCTGTAAAGGACTCTTGGCTGGTGAGATTCTTTAAAAATGCTCACCAGTACTTTTATTTCCCTGTTGGAATTCTATAAAGCCACTTTTTACCCTGAAAACAGTTGGCTAGATTACGAGTTGTGCGTTAGCCTTAAAAAGCAGCGTTGAGAGGTCCCAACGCTGCTTTTTTCCTAACACTGGTATTACGAGTCTTGCAGGTACAGGTGTACCGCTCACTTTTTTGGTCAGACTCGAAAATACAGCAAATCCACTTACCTCAATTGCGTATCCTATATTTTCAATGGGACTTGCATAACGCCGGTATTACGAGTCTTCCAAACAGTGAGTGGTACAGCCTCTCCTGTCAAGACTGATACCGCATTTAAAAGTCAGTAGTTAAGAGTTTTATGGGCTAACGCTGTAGTATAAAACTCTTAACTAAAGTGCTAAAAAGTACACTAACACCCATAAACTACCTATTAACCCCTAAACCGAGGCCCTCCCACATCGCAAATACTAAAATAAAATTTTTAACCCCTAATCTGCTGAACCGGACATCGCTGCCACTATAATAAATATATTAACCCCTAAAACGCCGCCCTCCCGCATCACAAACACTAGTTAAATTTTATTAACCCCTAATCTGCCATCCCTAACATCGCCGACACCTACCTACATTTATTAACCCCTAATCTGCCGCCCACGTCGCCGCAACTATATTAAATGTATTAACCCCTAAATCTAAGTCTAACCCTAACCCCCCTAACTTAAATATAATTTAAATAAATCTAAATAAATATTCATATCATTAACTAAATAATTCCTATTTAAAACTAAATACTTACCTATAAAATAAACCCTAAGCTAGCTACAATATAACTAATAGTTACATTGTAGATAGCTTAGGGTTTATTTTTATTTTACAGGCAACTTTGCATTTATTTTAACTAGGTACAATAGTTATTAAATAGTTATTAACTATTTAATAGCTACCTAGTTAAAATAAATTCAAATTTACCTGTAAAATAAAACCTAACCTAAGTTACAATTACACCAAACACTACACTATAATTAAATTAATTACCTAAACTAAATACAAAAAATACAATTTAAATAAATTATCTAAAGTACGAAAAAACCCCACTAAATTACAGAAAATAATAAAATAATTACAAGTTTTTTAAACTAATTACACCTAATCTACTCCCCCTAATATAATAAAAAAGCCCCCCAAAATAATAAAAAGCCCTACCCTATACTAAATTACAAATAGCCCTTAAAATGGCCTTTTGCGGGGCATTGCCCCAAAGTAATCAGCTCTTTTACCTGTAAAAAAAAGTACAATACCCCCCAACATTAAAACCCACACACCCAACCCTATTCTAAAACCCATCCAATACCCCCTTAATAAAACCTAACACTAACCCCTTGAAGATCACCCTACCTTGAGAAGTCTTCACCCAACCGGGTAGAAGTCCTCTACAAAGCCGGCCGAAGTGGTCCTCCAGACGGGCAGAAGTCTTCATCCAGGCGGCATCTTCTATCTTCATCCATCCGGCGCAGAGCGGCTCCATCTTCAAGACATCCGATGCGGAGCATTCTCTTCAAACGAGGTCCAACTGAAGAATGAAGTTTCCTTTAAATGACGTCATCCAAGATGGCGTCCATAGAATGCTATCAGCCAATCGGAATTAAGGTAGAAAAATCCAATCAGCCAATAGAATGCCAGCTCAATCCTATTGGCTGATTGGATCAGCCAATAGGATTGAACTTCAATCCTATTGGCTGATTGCATCAGCCAATAGGATTTTTTCTACCTTAATTCCGATTAGGGGTTAATAAATAAAATGTAGGTGTCGGCGATGTTTGGGGCAGCAGATTAGGGGTTAATAAGTATAATGTAGGTGGCGGCAGTGTCCGGAGCGGCAGATTAGGGGTTAATAATATTATGCAGGTATCGGCAATGTCGGGGGCGGCATATTAGGGGTTAATAAGTGTAAGATTAGGGGTGTTTAGACTCGGGGGTTCATGTTAGGGTGTTAGGTGTAGACATTAAAAGTATTTCCCTATAGGAATCAATGGGGCTGCGTTAGGAGCTTTACGCTGCTTTTTTGCAGGTGTTAGGTTTTTTTTTCAGCCGGCTCTCCCCCATTGATTCCTATGGGGAAATCGTGCACAAGCACGTTTTGCCAGCTCACCACTACTGTAAGCAGCGCTGGTATTGAGGTGAGATGTGGAGCTAAATTTTGCTCTCCGCTCACTTTTCTGTGGCTAACGCCAGGTTTCTAAAAAAAGGTTTCCAACAGGAATTCAAAGTTTTGGAATTTCTTTGTCCATTTTCTTTGAAAGTGTTTATATGGGTTTTGTGTACTAAAACCAAGAGGGTCGGATACATCAGAAATGCTGCTGCCCACCTGCTATTGCTGCTCTGTTGTGGTCATCAGTCAATGAAAAATTCTTGGGAACAGCTAGGCATAGTGTGCAACAGAGTTTTGGCACAAATCTTTGTTCACTTGGTCTTGGAATCTTCCTTTTGTTTCGAGCCATACCTAGAGGCAGGAATTCATGATGACAACATCAGACTGAAGGTTGGCCTGGAAGTCAGATTAGATGTTATGCCAATACTTGTAGTACAAACAAGTTAGGGAAAAGATATAAAGAGAGAAGAATGTGGTTGTTGTAGTACTGCACATCCCATCATTGTGCATTTCTCTCATCATTATCAAAGTAGATCTCTCCCTTCTGTTTAAGTCGCGCTTCTGAGAGGTAAACAGATCTCTGAATTGAGTCTACAAGGATAACTTTAAACATGTTTAAGGAGCAGGTGTGTGGGAAGGTCAGAACTGCATTTCCTTTCACCCATACTACTTTCATGCCCCTTGTTACTTTGCTTGGAGTTGTATATATGGGGTTCATGTATCATAATCCAGATGCCTACATCAGTAACTTTGCTGCCTTCTGCTGCTCTTGCCCTTTCATGCGTTAAGGACCAAGGTTGTTTTTACATTTTTGCTGTGTTTGTTTTCAGCTGTAGTTTTCCTCTTACTCATTTACTGTACTCACTCATATTATATACTGTTTCTCTTGCCATTAAATGGACTTTCTAAAGATACCATTATTTTTATCATATCATATAATTTACTATAAAAAAAATATAAAATATGATGAAAAAATTAAAAAAAACACACTTTTTCTAACTTTAACCCACTAAATCTACATATCTACAACCACCAAAAAACACCCATGCTAAATTGTTTCAAAATTTTGTCCTGAGTTTAGAAATACCCAATGTTTACATGTTCTTTGCTTTTTTTCAAGTTATAGGGCAATTAGTAAAAGTAGCAATTTGCTATTTGCAAACAATTTTTTTGTAACACTGATTGTAACACTGATTGTAACTGATAGTAGTTAGACAACCCAAAGTATTGATCTAGGCCCATTTTTATATATTTATATATATATTTCATGCCACCATTTCACTGCCAAATGCGATCAAATAAAAAAAATCGTTAACATTTTCACCAACTTCAGGTTTCTCACTGAAATTATTTACAAGCAGCTTGTGCAATTATGGCAGAAATGGTTGTAAATGCTTCTCTGTGATCCCTTTTGTTCAGAAATAGCAGACATATATGGCTTTGGCATTGTCTTTTGGTAATTAGAAGGCCACTAAATGCCGCTGCGTACCATATTTGTATTATGCACAACAGTGAAGGGGTTAATTAGGTAGCTTGTAGGGATAATTTTAGTTTTAGTGTAGAGATCAGCCTCCCACCTGACACATCCCACTTCCTGATCCCTCCCTGGCCCCCCTAAAACAGCTCTCTTCCCTTCCCTACCTCACAATTGTCACCGCCATCTTAAGTACTGGCAGAAAGTTTGCCAGTACTAAAAGGAAAGGCTTTTTTAATAACATTTTATATATATATATATATATATATATATATATATACTCTGCAGTGTTGGATCCTCCCTTAACCCCCAACCTCCCTGATCCCCCCCAAAAAGCTCTCTAATCTTCCCCCTTTACCTACTTGCCGCCATCTTGGGTACTAGCAGCTCTCTATATACAAAAGACAGCAACACCAATATTTCACAGCAAAGTTATGTGTTTATTAGGACATAACCAACAGGGCACAACGACGTTTCGGTCTACACAACCTTAATCATGTTGTATTGATGTTAATGCATTGACCTTGCAACATGATTAAGGTTGTGTAGACCGAAACTTTGTTTTACCCTGTTGGTTATGTCATAATAAACACATAACTTTGCTGTGAAGGATTGGTACTGCTGTCTTTGGTATATTAACTTAATTTGGGGGAATACAAGACCCTGCAGCGTGCACCTATATAAGCACATTGATGCTGGACACGCTGCTTGCTGTGATTATTATTACTAGCAGCTGTCTGCTGTCTGCCAGTACCCAGTTTGCTAAAAAATTGGCTCTTTTTATAAAAAAATAAATAAAATCCCATGTTTCTGTAGTGTAGCTGCCCCCCCCCCCCTCAATACCCTACCCCCTTCCCCCTCCCAGATCCCTTTCTCAACACTTATAACCCTCCTCTCCCTCCTTCCCATTCACAAAAAGGTGTCCAAAGTGTAGCGGTCCCACACGCTCCTGTGCACTCCCGCTCCCACATGCACGCGACTGGACCTCTCTGTAACTAAGCAGGAACTGCTCCAGTGATAGACTGCCCACCTGCCTCCCTGCTATCCCTCCCATGAAACCAACGATCAACACCATCGCTGGCCAATGTAGCGAGGGCCACAGAGTGTCTCTCTCTGCATCGGTTGCTTAAAAAAAGGGTATTGCATGATGCCTCAATATCGAGGCATTGCTGCAATAACCTGAGAGCGTCTGGAAGCGATCACAATCATTTTCCCCAAGGACATACCAGGTACGTCAATTGACATTAACTGACAATTTTTGCAGGACGTACCTGGTACGTTCTTTGTCATTAAGGGGTTAAAGGGACAGTAAAGTCAAAATTAAACTTTAATGATTCAGAAAGAGCATGCAATTTTAAACAACTTTCCTATTTACTTCTGTTGTCAATTTTGCTTCTTTCTATTGGTATCTTTTTTTGAAGAGTAAAACTAGGTAGGCTCTTAAGAGCTCAGGAGTGTGCATGTGTGTTTTGTAATCTATGGAAACAGTGTTTTGCAACCTTGGGCAAGATTACATATGTTGCAAATTTTTCAGCGCAACTGCTGAAACCCATGTCACCCGTAAGTTCACCTCTCATGTCGGGTGAATCACATAACACACGCCGCCATATGATATACTGGCGTAAGTCGGATAAATTGGTGACGTTCAGAAATCTGCGCAACTACACATCTCTGGTATCGCTAGTAACTTACACCAGAATATTGCACACGTAACTGAAAAATAAATTAAGTTTTATATAAATGTTAAATTCAAACGTAAAAATCAAAATCGAAATAAAATATAAACTGACACGTCAAAAGCCATTCAAAAACCCTAAACCGCCATACCCCTACATTACAATAACTAATAAAATGTATTAACCCTTAAACCGCCATCCCCCCACATAGCAATCACTAATAAAATGTACTACCCCCCTACACCGCAACTACTAAATAAACATATTAACCCCTAAACCTCCACACCCCCCACAACGAAAAGTATCTAATTAAACTATTAACACCTAAACCACCATACCCCCACAATGCAAAGTATTAAACTAATAACTAATAATTACCTCCCAACATTTACAACCACCCCCCAAAATAAAAAAAAAACCTAACTAAAGGGTATTTGGATGGGCTTGCCCTTAAAAGGGCATTCAGCTTAGCTCTTGTTCTGCACATTAAAAATAAAAATAAAAGCAGCTTTCATCCTATTGGCTGATTATAATTTGAAGAATCAAATCAGCCAATAGGAATGAAAGGGTACCCCTATATAAAATGGGTAGCTTCCGCCTCTGCAACTGTAATGAAGATATAAGATGGTCCTGCGATGGATGATGATGTTTCGCCACTGGAATGAGGATCTTTCGCCGCCGGGATAAAGATGGATTGCAGCCATTCATCATTGGTGATAACTAATTATGTGCTTAGTGTTAGTTTGTTTGTTTTTTAGATTAGGGGCTTCTTTTATTTTTAATAGGCAGAAAAAGAGCTGAATGCCCTTTTAAGGGCAATGCCCATCCAAATGCCGTTTTCAGGGCAATAGGTAGATTAGGGATTTTTTAGTTAGTTTTGTTTTATTTTGGGGGGGTTGGGAGTGGGGGGTTGTAATGTAGGGGGGGGGTAATTTCTTTATTTTTTTGCAAAAGAGCTGTTAACTTTAGGGCAATGCCCTACAAAAGACCCCTTTAAAGGCTATTGGTAGTTTATTTCTAGATTATGTTTTTTTATTTTTTTTGGGAAAAGTTTTTTATTTTGGGGGCTATTAGAATAGGAATAATGTTTTAATTTTGGATCATTTTGTTTGTTATTTATTGTAATGATAGCTTTTTATTTTTTGTAATTTTAGTGTTTTTTAAATTGTATTTGTAATGTTAGGATATATTATTTTATAGTAATGATAGGTTTTTTTATTTTTTGTAATGTTAGTTTTTTTGTAATTTAGGTTTTTTAATTTTTGTAACTTAATTTTTATTTTTAAGGTAGTTTGTATATTTTTAATTTTATTTAAGTGTATTTTAATTGGGGTTAAGTTAGGAGGTGTTAGGTTAGGGGGCTTAGTTATTAGTATAATACTTGCTTTGTGGGGGGATGGCGGTTTAGAGGTTAATAGTTTAATTAGGTGTTTGCGATGTGGGGGATGATGGCTTAGGGGTTAATAGTTTAATTAGGTGTTTGCAATGTGGGGGGATGGCGGTTTAGGGGTTAATAGTTTAATTAGGTGTTTGCAATGTGGGGGGATGTCGGATTAGGGGTTAATTGTTTAATTAGGTGTTTGCAATGTGGGGGGATGGCGGGTTAGGGGTTAATAGTTTAATTAGGTGTTTGCGATGTGGGGGATAAAGGATTAGAGGTTAATAGATTAATTAGGTGTTAGCGATGTGGGGGGATGGTGGTTTAGGGGTTAATAGTTTAATTAGGTGTTTGCAATGTGGGGGGATGTCGGATTAGGGGTTAATTGTTTAATTAAGTGTTTGCAATGTGGGGGGATGGCGGGTTAGGGGTTAATAGTTTAATTAGGTGTTTGCGATGTGTGGGATAAAGGATTAGAGGTTAATAGATTAATTAGGTGTTAGCGATGTGGGGGGATGGTGGTTTAGGGGTTAATAGTTTATTTAGGTACTTTACGTTGTGGGGAAATTGCGGATTTGGGGTTAGTATGTTTATTTAGTAGTTGCTACGTGGGGGGATGGCGGTTTAGGGGTTAATGACTTTTATTAGTGATTGCAATGTGGGTGGATGGTGGTTTAGGGGTTGATATTGCACATGCATTAGATGTTTGTTAAGGCTTCCAGGGAGTAACAATGTTTTTTTTACTGTGTGCAAGGATTTTTGCGCCTGTCTAGGTGTGGCGAGATGAAAGTGGAGTAAAATATCTCCATTCTGTGTGCGTAAAACCTTGCGCTGCATTTGTGATACCAACTGGCACCGCCAGTTCCATATTAGTTTATGGGAGTAAAAAATGTGCACTCCCTCAAAAATTAACGTGTGTAACTTGTCTACTGCGACGGGTTTGTGATCGCTCGATTAGACATAAATTTGCTAACACTTGTTTTTGCGCACGTCGCCAAGTATGCGATCGAGGCCCTTATGTGCCTTATGTGTAGCTTTGTATTAAATGTTGCAAAACACTGCTGTCATAGAGTACTAAAGACACGTGCACACTCCTGAGCTCTTATGAGCCTACCTTGTTTTACTCTTCAATAAAATATACCAAGAGAACAAAGCAAATTTGATAACAGAAGTAAATTGTAAAGTTGTTTAAAATTGCATGCTCTATCTGAATAATGTAGGAGGAAAATTGATCAGTAAAGTGCAAACTGTGAAAAAAAACACCACATATGACATCTCTATTTAAATAGAGTGCTCCTTTAATAAAAAACAAATATGTTAAATCAAAGTAAACAAACAGTTTGTGTTAAAAACGGTAAACAATGTACCTGATTTATTGCTAAATGAACACTTATTTATCAGTGTAGCTACTGGGTGCAATTAGATGAGAGAGCAGATATTACTTAAGTTCTACTATCACATGCTTTTTGCTTCAAAAATCCTCTACTATAGCATGGCAATAAACTGACTGTATCTAGAGCAGATGTCTCCTAGCAACACTTCAAAGGAAAAGCTGCTCATATTCCTTTCTATAGAGATCACATCCCCATTTGTAGAATTGTGATAGGAAGAAATTGATCAATAGATTTGTCAATGAAGATCAGTGGTTTGTTCATAGGAGATGAAATGAAGCTTATAAGGAGTAGAATACCCTGCTGTGGCATAAACATTGTGGAAGATCTTTAATTTGAGGCTTCTTTGTTCCCTTTTGTACTGGACGCAGGGACGAAACTACAGGGGGTGCAGAGGTCGCAATTGCGACTGGGCCCCCAATAAAAATACAATAAAAACCGTCGACCTGCCACTGACTGCACTGATATCATGTGAGTGTGACATGATGCTTCACTAGTGTCTCTGACTACAGGGGTTCATGTTTCTGTTTTACCTATTGGTGTTTATGTGTGTGTGTGTATGTGTGTATGTATGTATGTGACTGTGTGTGTATTTATGCATGTATGTGTGTGTGTGTGTATGTTTGTTACAGACCTTGTTACTACAGCATGGGGGGCGGGGGGTAAACAGTGTCAGTCTATACAGTACCACTATATACAGTACAGGGGGTTGGACCATGTCACAGACTACTGTGGTCACTTTATAAAGTACTGGGGCGGGTAGGGTCAGGCTAGCCATCTCACCGGTAGATTACAGACTGTGTCACTGACTAACTATATACAGTAATGGTGGGTTAAACAGTGTCCCTATATACAGTAATAGGGGGTCAGACCATCTCACAGACTGTAGGCACAGGGTACATCCTTTTGCAGACATGTAATCTGATTCACATTTTTTTCTGTGTTAAATGTAAAAAAAAAAAAAGATATGTGTCAAATTCACTTTCTTTTGGGGGGGGGCTGGGGGGTCCTTCTTAGATTCTTGCACCTGGGCCCTATGGTTTCTAGTTATGCCTCTGACTAGAAGCCTTGAACTTATTAATGGAATCATAAAATCAGAGAATTACCTAGGCATTTTAAAGACAAATGTGCTACCCAGTGTCAGAAACCTAGATATAATTTAAAGATCATGGGTCCTCCAGCAGGAAAATGATCCAAAGCACATATCCAAAAATAGACTGTTTTAGTCGAGGGGTTAGATTTATCAAAGGTACCTGTAGCAGATCATGTGCGCCTGACATCTGGTGAAATGCTTGTGCAATGCCGTCCCCCTGCACATTGGCGGCCAATCAGCCACTAGCAGGGGATGTCAATCATCCCGATCGGATCCGATTGGAATGATTGTTGTCTGCCATCTCAGAAGTGGCAGATGAGTTAAGTTTCAGGCAGACCTGAAACTTCGGGGGTAGATTGCAGCATCCGCTGCTTGATAAATCTACCCCCTGATCTCAATCTGTTCTGCTCAAAGCTTTGGTAAGAGCTGAAATCTGCCATTGAGAAATAGAATTCTGCAAACATTCAAGATCTTGATTAAATTATAAGTGAAACGTGAGAGAACCTGCCAGCTTATACACAGCTTCAAGATAATTTGTTGGGTTGCACAAAAAGGACAAAGGTGCCTTTAATGCTGCCCAGGTCATATTTTATGTTTCTTCAGTGAAATCACTACGTGACAATAGAAAGGGCATCTTTTTGTTGAATGTTTTAGGGTATTCCATTAATATATTCTTAAAAATAAAGTAAGCACATTTTTCAGTTATTTCTGAAAATTCTGTTGATGAAGTTCAAAATATTCATAGGTGCCAATAATGATGACCAGAAGTGTACAATGCTCCCTTTAACTTCCCCACATACAGAAGCTGCAAATCCCATACAGTATATTCCTACACCTTTTCAGTCTTGCATGTATTATTCACGCCAGAACTATTTCATTCTCTAACACAGCTACAAAAAATGTGCAGCTTAGAATCTTCTGGAATACTGAAAAAACAATAGTGGTTGAGGGAACCCAACACTCTGAACCACATGTGCTTCCAAGTTACATGCATCAGGATACGAATAGTTGTATCTTTAAAGGCAAAACATATTTCAAAACAATGTAATAAATAGTACTGTGCTATGTTAAACTTCTTTTTTGTTTTTGTTTGTATTTTACAGATGTTTCTATTTCTAATATAAATTATGTGTGGCTTTTCATACAAACTTACTATAAAATGGAACAACATGTTGAATGCTTTGCCGTATTAATAATGCATACAGTAAATTAACTGATCACCTAAAAGCAAGATGACAATGAAATGGTGTTGCATGCTTAGTGACATTTCAATACAAACACTTTAGCTGTGATGTCAACCATTAAGAGGCGGAATGTTCCACATCCAAATTCTTCCTTTTACTTTGTAATTCTGTTTTTTGTTTGTTTTGTTATTTATACTTAAAGGTTTCAAGAATTGCCACGGTCTTGCCTGCTTCTGCATGACTGTTCTGAGGTTTTAATTGCAGTAATGAAGGCAAAAAAAAAACAACCCAAAAAAACAATCTGACCTTCTGGGGTATTCTTAGGAATAAAAGAACAGACTATATATTTAAAGGTAACAAATGATTCATAGCAGCTTAGCAGGCAGGCTTGTGGGTCCACGCTTCCTCTGTGAATGTTTTTTTCTGCATTACAAACCCTTACATTAAATTGTGATAAATGAACAACGGAGGCTATTCATACAAATCAATGACTTTAGTGTATGTGTCATTAGCTTGAGAGATGCAGGCAGCGGTCACTACTATAAATCATTGGATGATCTGCTGTCTGCAACTAGATGTGTTAGGAAGGTTAAGGAATGGAATTATCTGTGCATTTTGCTTTATATATTCACCTGGTAATAGGGAAAAAACAAGCTTTAAAATAACAGAAAAATAAATACAGCATAAAAATATATATATTTGCTTAGGAAGATATGTTATACATTCATTTGATTAATTGTTGTGTCTTTACTGCTTTACATATGACAGGAATTTTCTATTTGAATAGTCATCTATGCAGCTGATGCAAACGTGCTATCTTTTTTGTTCGTAGCTCAACTACTAAAGGGTTTGGCCTAGCGCACAATACAGAGTAATACCTTACTGTGCAGTATTTCTTCCTTGTGCCCCATAAATCTAATGTTCAGTAACCCGTGACCGTGTTCTTCATTCCAGTACCTTGCTATTGCTTAGGGGTATGATTAGAATTTAATATATTACAGATAGAGTTCACTTTTGGCTATCAGGGCTATGACAATGAAATGTGAAAGAGTTAGAGCCCTTTTGTGACTGAATTTTGCAGCAATAAAAAAAGAAAATATTGCGGATGGACATTCTCTCACTCTAATAAGAATTTATAATACAAATATACTGCAGTCCGGAAATGCAGGCTTTACAGTGTGTGTCTTTATTTTAAAGAAGTTATCCACTGAATTTAGACAGAGATGTGCACTGCTAAGTTTTTCATAACACAGATGTCCCTTAATTGCAGAGAAACTCTCATTGGAGTTTCAAAGAAACCACATAGAACGATGTTGTTTAAAGGGACATGAAGCATGTTAAGAATGTAATATAACATATTTAATTATGCATAATAAAAAACATTGCAATATACTTTGATTTCTTTTTATTTTGACCCCCTTTCCTGTAATTTACCTCAGAAAATTGTGTGTTTCCCAAGTCATGTTGTAATTGTCTATTCCCTACTCCAGACAAATAGGTCAATGTTTAACCTCTTAAGGACATATGACGGAATTTTTCCGTCATAAAACAATTGAGCAAACTGAAAGCTGTGTCCTTAAAGGATTAACAGCTTCAGAAACTTATTTACATATACTGCAAATTGGTCTCAGCTAGGGTTGCCACCTTGACCATGTTTTCCTGGGCACTTATGAGTTATACATGCTGCAGGGTGTGCAGAGGGCAATATGCATTGTGCACCTGGACACCACACAAATAGTTACCCTGGACAGCAGTATTTATGTTCCTCCCTGCACACCCTGTAGCATGTGTAAATCATAAGTGTACAGGAAAACATGGCCGGGGTGGCAACTCTAGTCTCGGCAGAGGTGATAAAAGGCATTTGAAAGGGATACTTAAAAAATGCAAATGTTGCCATGCCTGCCCTATCAACCAATGGATCATTAGCAGGCAGTGCATATAATTCAGTAAGCATTAGTAGGAAATACACAACAGATACTGCTTAAAAAAAAAAAAAAATGTTTTTAATGGGGGGGGGGGGGGGGGGGTAAGAAAACATTATTTTTATTTTGTTTTAACGTTGTTCTTTCAGATGAACATTAGACATTATCCCTTTAAATGCATGTTTTCTTGATGGGCTAATATTTATGATGTGGCCCATGTTCTTTTTGTGGCTGAAACACAATTACATTTGAAAATAGACAAGCTCTGTGTTTTGTGTATATAGATATGTTTATTTGACATTGTTTTATATTTACTCTTACACTTCCATAAAAATAAACACTTGTGGCACCTGCACATTTTAATATGTAAAGTGATTCCTTCCAATCATTATGCTAATTACTACTGCAAGAGCATAAGTTAGCTTTGGAAATCTGATCACCTGTAAAACAGTTTTTTTCACCTTTACAAAAATAGCTTCTAATCTGAAAAACATATTGATATACAGTACAAGTTTATCAAGCTTGCAAATGCTTAAAGAGACATTATTATTATTCTTTATTTATAAAGCGCCAACAGATTCCGCAGCGCTCTCCATGGGTACAAAGATAAAAGTACCGTACAATACAATATAAAAGACACCAGACAAAGTTTAACAAACAAATACAGGGGGAATTGAGGGCCCTGTTCCCGTGGGAACTTACAATCTAGATGGGTAGGAGGGTGAGAAACAGGAAGTGGGGACTGCAAAGGTGGGAATGATGTTAGTGTGGAGCTAAATGAGGGCAGCTATTAGGCAAGTGGAATTCATTTGTTACTGATTTGGAGATAGGCTTCCCTGAACAAAAGGTCTTTAGGGAGTGTTTAAAGGAGGAAAGGTTAGGGGAAAGTCTGACAGCTCAAGGAAGTGCCTTCCAGATGGTTGGTGCCGCACGAGAGAAGTCCTGTAGTCTAGCATAGGAGGAGGTGATGGTAGAAGATGCAAGGAGCAGGTCATTGTTGGATCTTAGGGGGCGAGCTGGAGTATATTTGTTGATGAGTGAGGAAAGGTAGGGGGGGCTGCATTGGTAAGGGCTTTGTACATCAGGATGAGAATTTTGAATTTAATTCTGCTGTGAATGGGGAGCCAGTGAAGAGACTTGTAGAAAGGTGCAGCAGATTCAGAACAGAGGTGGATTAGCCTAGCAGATGCATTTAGGATGGATTGAAGAGGTGAGAGGTGGGAGAGAGGGAGGCCAGTTAGTAGGTTATTACAGTAGTCAAGTCGAGAAATTACCAGGGAGTGGATTAGCTGTTTAGTAGTTTCAGCACTCAGAAATGGACGAATTTTGGAGATATTGCGTAGGTGGTTGCGACAGGATGAAGAGAGCAATTGGATGTGGGGTATGAAGGACAAATTGGAGTCAAGTGTAACTCCTAGGCAGCAGACTTGGGGTGATGGGGAGATAGTGGTGTCTCCAACAGTGATTGAAAAGTTAGAAACCGAGGTAGAATAAGAGGAGGGGATTAGAAGGAGCTCAGTCTTGGACATCATGAATTTTAGGTGGTTAGAGGCCATCCAAGAAGAAATGCCAGATAAGCAGACACTGATGTGAGAGAGGACAGAAGGAGAGAGTGCAGGGGTGGATAGGTAGATCTGAGTATCATCAGCATAGAGGTGATAGTTGAAGCCATAGCTGCTGATAAGTTTACCCAGTGAGGAAGTATAAATAGAGAAGAGTAGAGTACCCAGAACAGAGCCTTGAGGTATTCCAATAGACAGATTCAATGGAAAGCAGTGAGGGGGTCTGTAAATCTATTATCCATTTTGGGCAGGAAACTCCATATATGGACCTATATATCTGAGGGTTTCAAAATGCTAATATTTACTTTGAAGTGGCCCACTGATCTAAGAAATGACTGCCTGAACTAATTAGACCAAATGTTTTCTTCCTTTGTTCTCATTTGGATGTATTGTAATCAGGAAAAATGGGGTTTTGGGGCTGTTATGGCTATAGCCCACACAATTCATATTAAATTTTATATTAGCAAAAATAAAACATCAATTCATGTGGTACATCTGTAGTCCACTTCATGTTATTCACAGATACCCTGACAGCGTGCATTCCAAAGAGCACAAGAAAAGAGAGGGGGGTTAGCGGTGTGGGTTAATAGAGATGAGATCGTTAGGGTTGTGTGACCTCGAGTTTTTGCAGTAGGGGACTGAATGAGAGTTTAAAAGTGTGGTGATTGCTGCAGGGCCAGGGTTAGGAGAGATGTCACCAGCAACAAGCAGTAGTAGGAGTGTGAGTGACAGAAAGTGAGAGTGAGGCTTGTAGGAGTGGGTATGATTAGAGACAAGAGAGTTAGATGGGGAAGTATTTCTAAGAAGACAGAGTAGTTCATGAGAAGACAGCATAGGGGATGAGAGAAGGGAGGGTGAGACATGGATAGTGTGGGGGTTATTGTTGCTACAGGGAAGTGCAGAGAGTTTTAGGAAAAGGACAGACAAAAAAGCAGAAAAGACATGGGGGCATATTTATCAAGCTCCGTATTGAGCTTAACCACTTGACTGCTAATGACGGCTCTGAGTTGTCACAGAGTTTCCCACTCTGGTGCTAATGACGGCTCAGAGCCGTCAGTAGCACTCTCCCACCTTGAGGGAGATCTGGGGGCTCCCACCCGCTCCTACCCTGGTGATCTGGTCTGCATAGTGACAGGCATCGCCGGGGCTTCACGTTATGTGCAGTGGCATCACGCGCAATAACGTTATGACATCATCGCGCAACTTTATTTATACTTAACAATGTTAAATATAGGAGCAGGGGGCATGCTGCTTAGAAGCCTGTTTCTCAGGCATCTAAGCAGCTACAGACTCCCAATACCCACCATTGGAAAGGTATTCATCTAACCTTTCCAATAGTGTAAGTCTTGGGGATCTAAAAAAACATTGTTGTTCAAAAAATAAAAAAATAAAAAACACTTAAAAAATCTTAGCACCCAGGTGGGAAAGTGCTTAGCACTCAAAGGGTTATTGCCCTTTGTTTCTGGTGAGCCTTCAGGCTCGCTGGAAACACAAGCTATAAAGCAGCGGTCTAAAGACCGCTGCTCCATAACCTGTCCGCCTGCTCTGAGGCGATGCACAGACATTGCCAGAAATCAACCAGATCGAATACAATCGGTTGATTGACACCCCCTGCTAGCAGCTGATTGGCCGCGAATCTGCAGGGGGCGGCATTGCACCAGCAGTTCACAAGAACTGCTGGTGCAATGATAAATGCTGAGAGCGTATGCTGTCGTCATTTATCGATGTGCAGCGGACATGATCCACAATATCGAATCATGTCCGCTCGCACAATGATATTTCGGCCCCATGGAGAGCATTGTGCAGGAGAATAGTTAGTAAGTTTTACCTGTTAGTGGGACTGCAGTTTACCCCTCCAGTTTCTAACTCTAGTTCTTAACTCGCCACTTGTAACACAGGCCACTTAGAAGCACAGGGCATACATAGCCAAGGCTCAGATACCCTTTGCTCACCTGTATATAGCAGTGAGATTTGAGTTGGAATGATTTTATTCAGCTGTGTACAAATAGACTAGTTAGGAGACTGGAGTTACACACACTTGCAAATTAGATTGAGGGGGGAGACAAATGGCTGGGGAAGCACACAGAAATTGCACAAAAGAACTGATAACAAATTTAAAGAAAAATCATAAATTTAGACATCAGGAGAGAAGCATACCAGTGTATTACAAACAGATTAAAGGGATGTGGAAGGACAACCAGGCAGACAAAGGAAGCAGAAGAGAAGCATACCAATGTATTACAAACAGATTAAATGGAGGTAGAAAGGCAACCAGGCAGATAAAGGAAGCAGGAGAGAAGCATACCAGTGTATTACAAACAGATTAAAGACGTAGAAAGGCAACCAGGCAGATAAAGGAAGCAGAAGAGAAGCATACCAGTGTATTACAAACAGATTAAAGGGACGTAGAAAGGCAACCAGGCAGATAAAGGAAGCAGAAGAGAAGCATACCAGTGTATTACAAACAGATTACATCAGGAGAGAAGCATACCAGTGTATTACAAACAGATTACATCAGGAGAGAAGCATACCAGTGTATTACAAACAGATTAAAGGGATGTGGAAGGACAACCAGGCAGACAAAGGAAGCAGAAGAGAAGCATACCAGTGTATTACAAACAGATTAAAGGGACGTAGAAAGGCAACCAGGCAGATAAAGGAAGCAGGAGAGAAGCATACCAGTGTATTACAAACAGATTAAAGGAACGTGGAAGAACATGAAACTTTTTTTCAGATTCAGATAGAGCATACCATTTTCAACAACATTCCTATTTACTTATATTATCAAATTTGCTTCATTCTCTTGGTTGAAGGAGCAGCAATGTGCTACTGGGAGCTAGCTGAACACATGAAGTTAACCATTGACAAGAGGCATATATGTGCAGCGACCACTTAGCAGCTAACTCCCAGTAGTGCATTGCTTCTTCTAAGACTACCTAGATATATTTAAAACAAAGGATACCACGAGAACAAAGCAAATCAGCGAAATAAGTAAATTAGAAAGTAGTTTAAAATTGCATTGCATTCAATTTGAATCATGAAAGTCAAACTTTGACTTTACTGCCCCTTTAATAATTTGTTTGCAAGTAACAGTTTCATGTCATTCAAGTGTAAGAATGAACTATACCTAAATTATATACATACTTTTCAGCAAATATCCTGTTGTAGTGTGAAAATGTGTATCATGGAAGACATCAGTGTACTGAGGTGGGGCTCTGAAAAAGGCCTGAAGACTCAGGGCATGATGGTAAAATATTCTCCTGTTTGAATATAAATTGTAGTGAAGACATCACATGGGCTGAAATCACTAAATGTTAAGCGAAAGAGGCACTGCGAGATTTCACACAAGATTCTAAGCAGTAAAGTGTTCCTATACTTGTCTAAAGAGTGTTCTCTGTATTTCTGTATGTGAAGGATAGACAAGCCTAGTGCAATATAGTACTACATGATATGAGAGTTTTTTTATTCTTACACTTTTTGCTTTAGATTTTATATTACATTAAACTTTAGATTGGGTCCTTTCAATATTATTACATTTAAGCTTTGCACTTTCTATTTTAAATTTTAATACATGTAGATCTAGATCCAGCATTGATTTGACAAATTCTTATTATGTTTTGGAAGTTTCTATGTTACTTTAACAAATTAGGATCATACTTTGTATATTTCTGTGTATTTTTTTTTCTCTATAGTAAAATAAAACAGAGCTTCAGAAAGTGGGTAGGACAGGGCAGTTTCCTGGGTTGAACATGGGAGTTCCCAGTAGAAATGGACATTTGGCTGCACCAATAGCTGCTGAATTTTAAGTAGGCGGCCCATTGTTGACTTTTTCTCTTTTTGAAGCAGGATTTATGCTTGTGAAAGTTTACCATACTAAGATTTGTGCAAATCCATATCTTAGTATGGTAATACAAGCATAAATCCAGATCTGAAAAGAGTCAATGAGGGGCCGTCTACTTCACATATTGTAACTAACAAAGCTTTATGCTCGGTTGCCGGGTGAGCGTTTGGTCACGCTCATGACGTAGGCGTGCGTGCAGTGGCGGGGAACGCTTCCAAGTCAGGAGTGTTTGGTGCGGTGAGTGCCGACACAAGGAGAAGGCCCTTCAAGCCTAGCTGGCTAGGAGCTGGGAAAAGGGGAGCTTGTATCGCAGCAGAGCATTCCCTGCACACACATGCCCGCCGAGCCAGCGACGCCATATCTCTTGGCTGGAGTATCCTGCCTGAGGCAAGCTGTGGGAAAGGACAGCGGACGTCGTACAAGCAAAACAGCATTGCTTGATCTGGTAACCCTAGAGTTTGAGAGGCCTATTATTGTCTAGTGGCCATAGACATTCTACTTGATATATAGCCTTAAAGTGAATCGCTTTCTCAGCCAAGGCATAAGCATGTAATAACGGATTACTTCCTGGGTATATCTAGTCTGACATAAGTCTTAGAGGGTGAAGAGTGTTAGAAATTGCATTTGGGACACAATTGGCATATGGGTTTCCTGCCTGGTCTAGGAAACATATGTTTGATGTCTAACAGGATAAGTCCCTCAGTCGTTATGTGCAGTGAAGCAACCCAGTGAATTGGGACTATTATTAAAAGCAGGGGCAAAGCAAGTCTGGTATATTTTAGAAGGGTGAAGATCAGAGGGATAAGGCTGAAATCTGGAGGGTATATACATATGCTCAGAGGAGGAACTTGGTGCTCTTAGCCCTGCCTCCCCTATATAAAGTCCCTATTAAAGTTACCAGTGAAGTATCCCCTAGCTTCTAGCTGATATTGTTAAAATTGGTGAAATTCAAGAAAGTTGGTCTCCTTAAAGGCATAGTATTGCATTAAGCCTCATCCTGTGTTGTCCTCACATCGTCTCTGAAAAAGAAAAGGTCTAATAGGTCTCAAGGCTATCTCTAATGCTTCAAAATTTATCATAATAGCCTTTCTGTCTGGATAAATACTCCTTTGATGAACACCAAGTTTATAAAGCAGTTATGGAGAAAATCTGGGACTATTAGCCTTCCTTCTATCTCCAAAGTGTATAGAAAATATTTGGCTGCAGAACTGCCTTAAGATATTTTTCTTTTGCTCATAGATGTATGACATTTACAACATGGACAGTAAATCCTACCTTCTTGGAAATTTGAGTAGCCCTCAGGACTCTTTAAAGTTGCAACAATAGTATATGCTGATATAAATGGTTTATCTATTCATTAGGTGTATACTAAATGTTGAAAAATGTTGTCAAGGGTTAAGCTATCTTGGCAAGCCTATCTTGTGTAATGCATATCCAGCTGCAAACCTCTGGTGCTCAGGCATCTAAAGTGGGTGCTATAGTAATATAGACGTGTACTTTGCTAGTGTACAGACAAAGTTAACTGAATATGTCAATTTTGAAATGTTTTGATAGTTATTACTAAAAAGGTATAAGAATCGCTGCATAGCCTTTTAAGATTTAAGGTGTGTTGAAAATAATCACCTTTACCTCTCATGTGCCTAGGTGGCGAATATTAAATCACATTAAAGTGTAGGGGTTAGAATTGTACAGTAATAGGCATGAATTGAATAGTATATGCTGACCTGCACTATATATGTTTAGGCTAAATGTAACAATAGCACACGTAGATTTGCATTGTATATATTTGTGCTAACTGTGTTAAAATCCTGCAGGATTGAAGCTGTTCTGAGAATCTTGGCTGTACTTAGGGATATAGAGTTGTATAGTTGCAGCCCCTACGGGCAGGATTGGAAAGAAGCCTATAGACAAATTTAACCAGAATGTGTTAATCAGGAAATATTCTCATATTTTTCACTAAATAGGTAAAGTAAGTGTGGCACAACCTGTTAAGAATTAAGTTCTGTGGGGAATAAGTACGTTTTTCTTTTTATATAGTTAGATAGCAGTGGCACAATTTATCTGTTTGAATAAAAATCACACATAGAATATAGGGGTATAAGGGTATTCAAGTAGTCTGATCCAAACTTTATTTGGACGTATGAGGGTTGTAGAAATAGGGTAAGTTAAAAAATTGTGAAAAGAGGAGACGAGGAGAAGAGAGGAAGAGAAAGAGAGAGGAAAGGGAGTTAGGCACATTAGATTTTTATAGGAAATAGGAAAAAGACTAACTATTTAGATGGTTTTTGCATAGGTGGCGTGATTTGTACAGCTGAGTGTTTTTGTTGTTGTTTTTTTTTGGGTTTTCTTGAGACATCAACTTATTACATATGGAGAAATTTGTCCATTCTGTTAAATAGATGACTTGGAGGATAGAACCAGGAGGAATAACCTCAGAATCATCGGTGTACCTGAAACAGTAGAGTATACAGACTTAAAAAAGTTTTTTATGGAAAAACTCCCCCAGCTTTTAGAATTGCCCTGTCCAAAACGCCAGTTGGTAGTTGAAAGAATCCACAGAATAGGACAGGAGAGATTGAGGCCAGATGGTAGTAAGATCACAAGGCCTATAATCGCCAAACTGCTTAATTTCCAGGACAAAGTTGATCTATTAAATGCATACCGAAAAAAGAAAGAGGTAGAGTTAGAAGGAGGCAAATGACTTGTTTTTCAGGATTATTCCATAGAAACTACTAATCTCCGTAAGGTAATGGCCCCTCTTTGTACGCAAATTATTAAGAAAGGCTATGAAGCCTTTCTATTATACCCTGCCAGGATCAAGGTGCTCAAAGACAATAATTGGCACATATTAAATACACAACAGGAAGCGTATAAGTTCTTAGATGAAAATGAAGTATATAACAGTCTTAAGATGTAGTAGGCCATAAAGCTTACAAAGTTAATGGATTATATATTAGGTGAAGGTTTTTACTTTGGTTGTGTGTTGAGTGGAATTTTTTTTTTTTCTTCTCTCCCTTCTGCTGGTCCCCCCCCACCCCCTGATGGATGCTCCGAGCATGCATAAGTACGGTATTAGAGCAGTAATGGATCTTTTGGCAGCTATATTGCCTTGCTACTATGACAGATAAAGTTAACATAGATCTTATTTCATGGAACGTTAGAGGCATTACCTCTCCAATTAAAAGAAAAATGATTATGAAAAACCTTAAAAAAAATCAGATGTAATATTGCATTCCTTCAGGAAACCTACACAGTTCAAAATGAAGCAAATAAACTCAGAACAGGTTGGGTGGGGGAAGTTATTGCTTCATCAGGCAACGCCAGGAAACGCGGGGTAGCCATCCTTTTGCATAAAAACTACAGTACAGGATTATACAGTCCGAGATAGACCCAGATGGATGGTTTATAATTGTGCAGTTGGAGATAAGAGTTCAAAATTATGTTTTATGTAATGTGTATGGTCCGAATAATCATATACGGGAATTCTGGGATAGATTACAGGGTAAATTATCTCAATTCATAGAGAGCAAGTTGATTGTAGCGGGGGATTTTAATTTGATTGCTCAATACCCTTTAGACAGATGGCCCCATAGAAAGAAGGCGGTTAGCAGAGAGAAACAGGATATCACCCTATTTCGAAAGATTAGAAATGCCTTAAATTTAAAGGATGTCTGGCGTATGCATAATCCCGAGACAAAGGGTTTCACTTGCAAGTCAAATACTTTTAAGACGTTGTCTCGGATAGATTATATTCTCATTAATGAAAAATTAATGGGGATAGCAGTAGCAGATATAAGCGAAATTATTATTTCGGATCATGCACCTATTTCACTTACGTTACCAGTGGCGGGGCCCTCAAAAAGAAATTCTGCTTATCCCTTCCCAAAATATCTGTATTCGAATTGTAAGTTTAAGAATTGGCTGATTGAAGCTTGGAAGAAATTCGAATATATTAACGTTGGGTCTGTCTCCAGTCCGGAAACATATTGGGAAGCCTCAAAGGCGGTATTACGCGGAGAAGTAAAAGCTTATCTACATAAAGTATGGAAAAAAAATCAGATTCGGGACGTCCAGCTTTCAAATCAGCTATCTAACGCTTATAGTACGTATATACAAGAGGCATCCCCAACTAATTGTCAAAAGTATTTGCAAACTAAAAAAGAGAGATCTTTCTTCAACAAAAAGCGGCAAGTGATCTTACTCGGTCTCATGCACGGATGTATAAATATGGGGGTAAGATAGGGAAGAATCTAGCTAATTTTGTGAGACAAAATCGGGGTCCTAATTATATTCCAGTGATAGCGACTAAGGACAGAAGGCTTACTAATACTAAAGATATTAGCGCTGAATTTCTTGAATAATATAAACAGATCTTTCTTGCGCGAGATACCAATGAAACTAATAAAACAGCATTTTGGAATACCTGTAAGGTACCATGTATAGAACCCGAGGCAGTTGGAGCCATGCAGGCGACAATCGACAAAGAAGAAATTAGCCAGGCGATCAATGAATGTAGTCTTAATAAAGCGGCGGGCCCTGATACTTTGCCAGCAGAATATTATAAAATCTTGTCAGATCAAGTGATAGAGCCCTTACATGTTCTATTTAATTCATACTTTGTCCAGGATCAGCCAATATCGGTTAATTTTAGCGCTTCATTAATTGTTTTAGTGCCGAAAAAGGGCAAGAATGTAGAAAAAGTAGATTCATATAGTCCTATTTCGTTATTGAATACGGACTATAAGCTTCTATCCAGTATCTTGGCAACAAGGCTTCAGAAAGTTCTTCCTAGCTTAATTCACACGGATCAAACAGGCTTTCTAAAAGGCAGATCGTCATTCTTAAATTTGCGGAAATTATTGTTGACGGTGGAATATTATAACGCAAGAAAGAAATTAAATGTATTAGAATCTGAGGATAAGGCAATTATTGCCTTAGACGCCGAAAAGGCCTTTGATTCTATTAGCTGGGCACACTTAAGTTTTACCCTGGAACAATTTGGCCTTAAAGGCCCCTTTTTATCTTTTATCCAGGCCCTATATAAGAATCCGAGATCCACACTAATAGTTAACGGAGAATGTACAGAGTTTTTCCAATTATTTAGAGGCACGCGTCAAGGATGTCCGTTGTCCCCGCTCTTGTTTAATCTTTGTATTGAGCCTCTCGCAATTGCCCTTCGCAAGACCATCAAGGGGATTAAAGTGGGGAACTCAACTGTACAAATTTCTCTCTACGCGGACGATCTACTTGTATTTCTCTCCAATACGGGGGAAAATATACCGGTATTATTGAAATTGTTGGATACGTTCGGATCTTTTTCAGGTTATGCAATTAATTTAAAAAAATCGGAAATTCTATGGTTAAATCGCACCAGTGATTCCTACGCGGCTTTGCTTTTTAAAGAAGTCAAAAATATAAAATATCTAGGTATATTTGTGTCAACCTCCCCTGAGGAGTGGTATAAGACAAATTATTCTGGAGTAATTAAAAAATTTTTTACAGGATATATCTAAATGGTCACTTTTTCCATTAACACTCGCGGCCAAAATAAATTTAATTAAAATGATCGCATTACCTAAATTGCTATATGTTATGCAAAATATCCCACTTTTCCTAAAAAAAGGGGACATGAAACAGCTAAATACGGCTCTCAGTCACTTTTTATGGGGGAATACTAAATCAAAGCTTTCATTAAAAAGACTTAGCCAGCCGAAAGAGCAGGCTGGATTAAGTCTTCCATCAATACAAAAGTATAATATTGTATGTCTCTTAAAGATCGTCCCAGACTGGTTAACGGATAAATGGGCATTAGCACTGCGGGATATAGAAGTTGACTTTTTCAAACCTTGTTCGCTTAAGGCACTTGTACATATGAATTACAAAGACTGGCCTCTACTGCTCAAAAAAATGTATACCTTTAAAAACCCGATAATAGCGTGGCAAAAATTTTGCCGGGTTCAAAATATTAATTACCACTGTTCTAAATTTCAGCCTATAAAAAACAATCCGGAATTTCCCACAGGGACTGACTCAGAAATTTTTAAAAGATGGAAATTTAAGGGATTGGAATTTTTTTATCAATGTCTAGACTTAGATAGGAATCTCATTCACTCTTTCAGTACCTTAAAGGAAAAGTTTGATCTTCCTAATAGAGATATGTTTGCTTACTTTCAAATTAGACACTTCCTGAATGCTCAGTCTTTAATTGACTATCACAAGAATTGGGAAAGAGTTTATGCTGGCATGAGTATTTTCCTTCAGGGTAAAATCTCTATATCCCAATGGTATAATCTGTCATTATTTAAAGAAGGACATATGGCCATGGAACGTTTGTGTGAAAAATGGTCTACTGATATCCCTAGTATAGGAATCAAGATAATAGAAAAAAGTGTTTTCAGAGCATGGGCAGCTACCCCGCAACTCTCTTGGAGGGAGTCCCATATAAAGCTAATTAACAGAGTATATATTACTCCAGTTGATTTAGGCAGATGGAGTAAGGCTCAAATTTATGTATGCTCTCGGTGTAATGCTCCTAATGCGAATTTGATACATTGCATATGGGCTTGTCCCAAGGTAAATCAATTTTGGCGTAAAGTAAGATATTGGATCTCCAAAGTTTTAAAGCATGAAGTGGTTTTGGACATAGTAGATATTAGGGTTGCACCGATACCATTTTTTTATGACCGAGTACAAGTTCCGATACTTGTTTTCAAATACTCGCCGATACCAATTACCGATACTTTTTTTTAAATGTCATGTGACATTTTACCAAGCACAATACAGTAATAATAATAATTATTTAAGATTCCTTCTTTATAATTATAAAGGACTGTAATTCAAAAGACATTATGAAATAATAAAAGTTTTATTTGTCACAAAGTTCACTGAACACGTTTATAAATAAAAATATTACAATAAAATATTAAATTTAAAGGGGTGATGCAATTGGGTTGTAGGGCTGTTATATAACATCAATCTGACATTTGTATGGAGGTTCAACTCTAAGCTGAACAGTCTTTTACTTTCCACACTACTGCATGGTGCAGAAAGATATTTTTGGGCCATTTTAGCCAGAGCTGGAAATCTGTTTATTAACTGCCCAGTACTTCAGGGGTTTGTCTGAATCAGGTACAGTGATCTCTCCTACAATGATACAAATAACAGCAATTTGTATTGGCAGAACAGTAGTAAACAATTTTTAGTTCAGTGTCCACTCCAGTTTAAAATGAAATGGGAACATGCAGTTTGAAAAAAACGCCACAAGGTAGCATATGGGTAGGAAGCGGAGGTATCGGTTTAAGTATTGGTACATTTGCACGAGTACAAGTACTCATGCAAATACTTGGTATTGGTACAGATACCGATACTAGTATCGGTATCGGTGCAACCCTAGTAGATATTGTCTTCTTGAAAAAATATGACAGGGGTGAGAATATTGATTTTATCAATTTCATAATACTGTGTGCTAGAAATGTAATATTCTCTTCTTGGAAATCCAAGAAGAGACCGGCGCTAGTGGCGTTACTAAATATGTTAGATAATAAATTAATCCTGGAACAGTATGATATTCCATCAGGGTCTGAAAATGAGATTGAAAGTTTTTTTAATAAGTGGTGCGATTATATATTTTCAAAATCAATATAGCTGCAAAGGAGACTTATCTCACCTTTCAAGAATTCTTTATGGATCCAAAATGCTGTTTTGAGAGGGGAAATTCACGGAACTATCCTGGATAATAGCTAATGAGCTCAGCTCGGGGGACTGTCGGGGTTGCGGGGGGGGGGCTCCCCTCTTTTTTGTTTTATGAATCCTTCTTTTCCTTTTTTTTTTTTGTTGTCTCTTTGTGTATTTGTATGTTTGTTTTGTATTGTCTCGTCTCCTGCTTTTTTATGTTTATCATTTATTTTTTGTGTTTTTTGGTGTTTGACGGACTGGCCCAGGAATAATATATTTTAGGAAATACTTTAAGGTGCTTGCCCGTGCCATATCTGTATCTATACATTCTTGCCTCTGCGCAAATGTCTACCATATCATTTGAAATGTGTAATGTCTTTGTATTGTTTTGTTCTTTAGACATGACTACTGTTTCAATATTCAGATGTCCTGCATGATGTATAAAAATAATAAATAAAATTATTTAAAACAAAGCTTTATGCTGCCCATGTCTAGTTCCCAGGGTATGTCTGAAGCTCTCTCACATTTCTGTAAGCATTTTAAACAAGCTGGTCTCACTGAAGTATCTACCCAGATATATGCAGGTGAAGTTTGCTCAAAATTCACAATGCACTTATTTAACTGACAGAAAAGTAATATATATAGTACTAAACTAGTGGCAAAAACAAGTTAAATTGTAGCAAAACATTTTATTTTAATTTGTATTTGCTGCAAATTAAGACTTTGCATCAGCCCCTGGTGTTCTCCTGGTAACTTCCTTCTCCCCTGTGAAATTCTGTATCCCAGAATGTATGTCCATATTTATTGTAATTTTGTTTTATAAAACATCAATGTTTAAAACTGGGAAGGTGCTACTCTTTCTAAATTGAGACTAATAATACTTTATTCCAGTTGTGCTTAAAAATAGATTTTTAAGTCCCTTAAGTTTTGATTAACACAAAACTTTTATCAAAATCTGGATAAAGCATTATTTCTCCATTTGGTTGTCATCCATGCAATGCTTTTAACGCAGATGATGACCATGGGCCGTCATCCTGGGGGCAGGTATGCTTTAGGGGTCAATTTTACTGGGGCACTTTGAAGTCACCAAGTGGCCCAGCATCTCCAAGGCAATCCAGCTATGTCGTTGAGGTCACTTAAGACAGCTAGATTGGAGTAAGCATTTACACCTCTCAATCTCCGCTCCATAAGTCCTAGAAATTTCCAAGACTTGCTATTTGAAAGGTAATTGCTTGCTCTTTTAAGCGTTGTGAATCTTGGGGGTTAAAGTATAACCACAATTTTAAAAAAGAATACATGTTAAAACACATTTTACACTTATATTCTCTTATAACAGGTAATCAAAAAAGGCCTAGAGACCCCCATGTCTTATTGTTTTAAAGCCCAGAAACTCCTCTTTAAAATAAATCCCCTATATAAGTTTTAAAAGCCAGTTGATAATTGTGGTAATAGTGATCACCTGGTGTGTATAAACATGAATTTATTTGAGTAGAGGCTAATGGGAGCCCCTACGTGCCAAGTTATAGAACAATATGTCTAAAGGGTGACTCTTTTCTTTTCACTATAGAGTTTGGAAAAAAGCAAGCTTTTGTTTACAACCTTAATATTTGAATACATTTTTTTTTAATGTGGGGTCATTTGGGATCCCTTATGTGCACATCAAAGTTATTTAGCTACGTCCAAAAGCCCTTATTTATATGAAGATAACCCCTTCTTTCTTTTGACTTTAAAATGTAGAACAAATAACAAGATTAATTGTTTACAAATTTCACATATTATGTTGTAGATTTCTAACATGTTATGATATATATATATATATATATATATATATATATATATATTGGTATAGTTTGGCTCTGCTGTAAAAATAATATATAATATATGAGGGTTTCTCACTAAAAAAATGCCTACACTGAGGATCAAATTAGCAGTTGTTCTTCTTATTTTCTTTTTTCTAAAGTGATTTGACCATTCTTATTTAGATACTAGTTTGGATACCCTATTCCAGCTTCACTATACAGCATATAGAAAATGTATCATGTGCTGATGAGGTCTTCATAGACTGTAGAGATACAGGGGGGTAGTTGTCAATGCGTCTACTTTACCTGCCTTCGCCGGTTCAATACGCCTGCCTAAGCTCGCCTACCATCGCCACCGCGGACCTGCAAAATTTCGCCTGTTATCAATAAATCTGTCAAAAAGCCACGCACCAAGTACGGGCCGATGAGCAGCGGACTGTGAGAGTTATCACTCATCCGATCTCGCTGTTCTTCGGCTAAAGTTATTAACCCCTAAACAGATTGAGCTTGCATTCTATTGGCTGATCGGAACAGCCAATAGAATGCAAGCTCAATCTGATTGGCTGATTGGATCAGCCAATCGGATTGAACTTCAATCTGATTGGCTGATTCAATCAGCCAATCAGATTTTTCCTACCTTAATTCCGATTGGCTAATAGAGTCCTATCAGCCAATCGGAATTGAAGGGACGCCATCTTGGATAACGTCCCTTAAAGGAATATCCATTCGTCGGTAGTCGTCGGGAAGAAGAGGATGGCTCTGCGTCGGCTTATCTGAAGATGGCTCCGCTCCGCTCCGGATGGATGAAGATTGAAGACGCCGCATGGATGAAGACTTCTATCGGATGGAAGACTTCTTCAGCGCTGCCTGGATGATGACTTCATCGGATGGAAGACTTCTTCAGCGCCGCCTGGATGATGACTTCTTCCACTCCGGATCTCCTCTTCGGTTCCATCGGTGGGTCGGCTGGCTGAAGACGACTAAAGGTAGGATGATCTTCAGGGGGGTAGTGTTAGGTTTATTTAAGGGGGGTTTATGTTAGATTAGGGGTATGTGGGTGGTGGGTTTTAATGTTGGGGGGGTTGTATTTTTCTTTTACAGGCAAAAGAGTTGAATTCTTTGGGGCATGCCCCGCAAAAGGCCCATTTAAGGGCTGGTAAGGTAAAAGAGCTTTAAACTTTTTTAATTTAGAATAGGGTAGGGCATTTTTTTTATTTTGGGGGGCTTTGTTATTTTATTAGGGGGCTTAGATTAGGTGTAAGTAGCTTAAAATTGTTGTAATATGTTTTAAATGTTTGTAACTTATTTTTTTTTTATTTTTTGTAACTTAGCTTTTTATTTTTTGTACTTTAGTTAGTTTATTTAATTTAATTGTAGTTATTTGTAGCTAATTTATTTAATTAATGTAATGATAGTGTAGTGTTAGGTTTAATTGTAACTTAGGTTATTATTTCTTTAACAGGTAATTTTGTATTTCTTTTAGCTAGGTAGTTATTAAATAGTTAATAACTATTTAATAACTATTCTAACTAGCTAAAATAAATACCAAGTTACCTGTAAAATAAATATAAATCCCAAAATAGCTACAATGTAATTATTAATTACATTGCAGCTATCTTAGGGTTTATTTTACAGGTAAGTATTTAGTTTTAATTAGGAATAATTTATTTAAGTATAGTGTAGTGTTAGGTGTAATTGTAACTTAGGTTAGTTTTTATTTTACAGGTAAATTTCTCTTTATTTTAGCTAGGTAGCTATTAAATAGTTATTGTTATTGCTAAAATAAATTGAAAGATGACTGTAAAATAAAAATAAATCCTAAGATAGCTACAATATAATTATTATTTATATTGTAGCTATATTAGGGTTTATTTTAAAGGTAAGTATTTAGTTTTAAATAGGATTAATTTATTTAATAAGAGAAATATTATTTAGATTTATTTAATTAATATTTGAGTTAGGGGGGTGTTAGGGTTAGTGTTAGACTTAGCTTTAGGGGTTAATAATTTTATTACAGTGGCGGCGGTGTAGGGGGGGCAGGATAGGGGTTAATAAACTTATTATAGGTGGCGACGGTGTAGGGGGGGCAGATTAGGGGTTAATAAGTTTAATATAGGTTGCGGCTGGGTCCGGGAGTGGCGGTTTAGGCGTTAAACTATTTATTTTGTTGCGGCAATGTCCGGGATCGGCAGGATAGGGGTTAATAACTTTATTATAGAGGGCGACGGTATAGGGGGGGCAGGATAGGGGTTAATAGGTATCATGTAGGTAGCGGCGGTGTCTGGGAGTGGCGGTTTAGGGGTTAATACATATATTATAGTTGCGGCGGGGACCGGGAGCGGCGGTTTAGGGGTTAACATATTTATTATAGCTTGCGGTGGGCTCCGGGAGTGGCGGTTTAGGGGTTAATCAGTTTATTAGAGTGGCGGTGGGCTCCGGGAGTGGCGGTTTAGGGGATAATACATTTATTTAGTTGCAGCGGTGTAGGGGGACAGATTAGGGGTGTTTAGACTCGGGGTACATGTTAGGGTGTTATGTACAGACATCTCCTATAGGAATCAATGGGATGTCGGGCAGCAGCTAACATGAACTTTCGCTATGGTCAGACTCCCATTGATTCCTATGGGATCCGCCACCTCCACGGCGGCGGTTTGAAAACCAGGTACGCTGGGCCGGAAAAGTGCCGAGTGTACCTGCTAGTTTTTTGAAAACTAGAAAAAGTAGTCAGATTGTGCCGCACTTGTGTGCGGAACATCTGGAGTGACATAAGAATCGAACTGTGTAGGACTGAGTCTGGCGGATCGAAGCTTACGTCACTAAATTCTACTTTTGCCAGTATCTAGGGCTTGATAACTAAGGCAAATCAGCCTCGCCACAAATATGCTGCGGAATTCCAGCGTATTATTTTTGACGGCTTGATAACTACCCCCCACAGTAAGAAAAAAGATGAGCTCATTTTCATATCCTAATCCAGAATTTCCTGCTCTTGTAGAAACTCTCACCTAGATTACAAGTTTTGCACTAAACATGGTGCGAAACGAACGCAACAAAAGTTACGTTATTTCACCCTCCATAGCGCTGCCATTACGAGTTACTGAAGAGCCTCCTTGTGCATGCAATATGGTGGCGTTAAGCTCAATACCGCACAAAAGCCAAGGGCTACTTTGACGTGCTTGTACACACTTTCCCCCATAGACATCAATGCTGCCACTATAATAATGTTATTAACCCCTAATCCGCCGCTCCCGACACATCGCCGCCACTATAATAAAGTTAATGACCCCCTAATCTGCCACCCTCGACATTCCCGCCACTAATAAAAGCTATTAACCCCTTTTCCGCCACTCCCCGACATCACCACCACTAAATAAAGTTATTAACCCCTAAACCTCCGGCCTCCCACATCTCCACCACTAAATAAACCTATTAACCCCTAAACCGCCAGCCCCCCACATCGCAAAACACTAAATAAAACTATTAACCCCTAAACCTAACACCCCCTAACTTTAAATTAAAATTACAATATAACTCTATTTAAATAAATAAAAACTTACCTGTGAAATAAAAATAAACCTAACATTAAACTATAAATTAACCTAACCTTACTATTCTAATAAAATAAAACAAAATATCAATTAAAATATCTATATTACAAATTTAAAAAACCTAACACTACGAAAAAAATTAAAGAATCTAAATTACAACTAAAAAAAAAAAGTTCTTCCTAGCTTAATTCACACGGATCAAACAGGCTTTCTAAAAGGCAGATCGTCATTCTTAAATTTGCGGAAATTATTGTTGACGGTGGAATATTATAACGCAAGAAAGAAATTAAATGTATTAGAATCTGAGGATAAGGCAATTATTGCCTTAGACGCCGAAAAGGCCTTTGATTCTATTAGCTGGGCACACTTAAGTTTTACCCTGGAACAATTTGGCCTTAAAGGCCCCTTTTTATCTTTTATCCAGGCCCTATATAAGAATCCGAGATCCACACTAATAGTTAACGGAGAATGTATAGAGTTTTTCCAATTATTTAGAGGCACGCGTCAAGGATGTCCGTTGTCCCCGCTCTTGTTTAATCTTTGTATTGAGCCTCTCGCAATTGCCCTTCGCAAGACCATCAAGGGGATTAAAGTGGGGAACTCAACTGTACAAATTTCTCTCTACGCGGACGATCTACTTGTATTTCTCTCCAATACGGGGGAAAATATACCGGTATTATTGAAATTGTTGGATACGTTCGGATCTTTTTCAGGTTATGCAATTAATTTAAAAAAATCGGAAATTCTATGGTTAAATCGCACCAGTGATTCCTAAGCGGCTTTGCTTTTTAAAGAAGTCAAAAATATAAAATATCTAGGTATATTTGTGTCAACCTCCCCTGAGGAGTGGTATAAGACAAATTATTCTGGAGTAATTAAAAAAATTTTTACAGGATATATCTAAATGGTCACTTTTTCCATTAACACTCGCGGCCAAAATAAATTTAATTAAAATGATCGCATTACCTAAATTGCTATATGTTATGCAAAATATCCCACTTTTCCTAAAAAAAGGGGACATGAAACAGCTAAATACGGCTCTCAGTCACTTTTTATGGGGGAATACTAAATCAAAGCTTTCATTAAAAAGACTTAGCCAGCCGAAAGAGCAGGCTGGATTAAGTCTTCCATCAATACAAAAGTATAATATTGCATGTCTCTTAAAGATCGTCCCAGACTGGTTAACGGATAAATGGGCATTAGCACTGCGGGATATAGAAGTTGACTTTTTCAAACCTTGTTCGCTTAAGGCACTTGTACATATGAATTACAAAGACTGGCCTCTACTGCTCAAAAAAATGTATACCTTTAAAAACCCGATAATAGCGTGGCAAAAATTTTGCCGGGTTCAAAATATTAATTACCACTGTTCTAAATTTCAGCCTATAAAAAACAATCCGGAATTTCCCACAGGGACTGACTCAGAAATTTTTAAAAGATGGAAATTTAAGGGATTGGAATTTTTTTATCAATGTCTAGACTTAGATAGGAATCTCATTCACTCTTTCAGTACCTTAAAGGAAAAGTTTGATCTTCCTAATAGAGATATGTTTGCTTACTTTCAAATTAGACACTTCCTGAATGCTCAGTCTTTAATTGACTATCACAAGAATTGGGAAAGAGTTTATGCTGGCATGAGTATTTTCCTTCAGGGTAAAATCTCTATATCCCAATGGTATAATCTGTCATTATTTAAAGAAGGACATATGGCCATGGAACGTTTGTGTGAAAAATGGTCTACTGATATCCCTAGTATAGGAATCAAGATAATAGAAAAAAGTGTTTCCAGAGCATGGGCAGCTACCCCGCAACTCTCTTGGAGGGAGTCCCATATAAAGCTAATTAACAGAGTATATATTACTCCAGTTGATTTAGGCAGATGGAGTAAGGCTCAAATTTATGTATGCTCTCGGTGTAATGCTCCTAATGCGAATTTGATACATTGCATATGGGCTTGTCCCAAGGTAAATCAATTTTGGCGTAAAGTAAGATATTGGATCTCCAAAGTTTTAAAGCATGAAGTGGTTTTGGACATAGTAGATATTAGGGTTGCACCGATACCATTTTTTTATGACCGAGTACAAGTTCCGATACTTGTTTTCAAATACTCGCCGATACCAATTACCGATACTTTTTTTTAAATGTCATGTGACATTTTACCAAGCACAATACAGTAATAATAATAATTATTTAAGATTCCTTCTTTATAATTATAAAGGACTGTAATTCAAAAGACATTATGAAATAATAAAAGTTTTATTTGTCACAAAGTTCACTGAACACGTTTATAAATAAAAATATTACAATAAAATATTAAATTTAAAGGGGTGATGCAATTGGGTTGTAGGGCTGTTATATAACATCAATCTGACATTTGTATGGAGGTTCAACTCTAAGCTGAACAGTCTTTTACTTTCCACACTACTGCATGGTGCAGAAAGATATTTTTGGGCCATTTTAGCCAGAGCTGGAAATCTGTTTATTAACTGCCCAGTACTTCAGGGGTTTGTCTGAATCAGGTACAGTGATCTCTCCTACAATGATACAAATAACAGCAATTTGTATTGGCAGAACAGTAGTAAACAATTTTTAGTTCAGTGTCCACTCCAGTTTAAAATGAAATGGGAACATGCAGTTTGAAAAAAACGCCACAAGGTAGCATATGGGTAGGAAGCGGAGGTATCGGTTTAAGTATTGGTACATTTGCACGAGTACAAGTACTCATGCAAATACTTGGTATTGGTACAGATACCGATACTAGTATCGGTATCGGTGCAACCCTAGTAGATATTGTCTTCTTGAAAAAATATGACAGGGGTGAGAATATTGATTTTATCAATTTCATAATACTGTGTGCTAGAAATGTAATATTCTCTTCTTGGAAATCCAAGAAGAGACCGGCGCTAGTGGCGTTACTAAATATGTTAGATAATAAATTAATCCTGGAACAGTATGATATTCCATCAGGGTCTGAAAATGAGATTGAAAGTTTTTTTAATAAGTGGTGCGATTATATATTTTCAAAATCAATATAGCTGCAAAGGAGACTTATCTCACCTTTCAAGAATTCTTTATGGATCCAAAATGCTGTTTTGAGAGGGGAAATTCACGGAACTATCCTGGATAATAGCTAATGAGCTCAGCTCGGGGGACTGTCGGGGTTGCGGGGGGGGCTCCCCTCTTTTTTGTTTTATGAATCCTTCTTTTCCTTTTTTTTTTTTTGTTGTCTCTTTGTGTATTTGTATGTTTGTTTTGTATTGTCTCGTCTCCTGCTTTTTTATGTTTATCATTTATTTTTTGTGTTTTTTGGTGTTTGACGGACTGGCCCAGGAATAATATATTTTAGGAAATACTTTAAGGTGCTTGCCCGTGCCATATCTGTATCTATACATTCTTGCCTCTGCGCAAATGTCTACCATATCATTTGAAATGTGTAATGTCTTTGTATTGTTTTGTTCTTTAGACATGACTACTGTTTCAATATTCAGATGTCCTGCATGATGTATAAAAATAATAAATAAAATTATTTAAAACAAAGCTTTATGCTGCCCATGTCTAGTTCCCAGGGTATGTCTGAAGCTCTCTCACATTTCTGTAAGCATTTTAAACAAGCTGGTCTCACTGAAGTATCTACCCAGATATATGCAGGTGAAGTTTGCTCAAAATTCACAATGCACTTATTTAACTGACAGAAAAGTAATATATATAGTACTAAACTAGTGGCAAAAACAAGTTAAATTGTAGCAAAACATTTTATTTTAATTTGTATTTGCTGCAAATTAAGACTTTGCATCAGCCCCTGCTGTTCTCCTGGTAACTTCCTTCTCCCCTGTGAAATTCTGTATCCCAGAATGTATGTCCATATTTATTGTAATTTTGTTTTATAAAACATCAATGTTTAAAACTGGGAAGGTGCTACTCTTTCTAAATTGAGACTAATAATACTTTATTCCAGTTGTGCTTAAAAATAGATTTTTAAGTCCCTTAAGTTTTGATTAACACAAAACTTTTATCAAAATCTGGATAAAGCATTATTTCTCCATTTGGTTGTCATCCATGCAATGCTTTTAACGCAGATGATGACCATGGGCCGTCATCCTGGGGGCAGGTATGCTTTAGGGGTCAATTTTACTGGGGCACTTTGAAGTCACCAAGTGGCCCAGCATCTCCAAGGCAATCCAGCTATGTCGTTGAGGTCACTTAAGACAGCTAGATTGGAGTAAGCATTTACACCTCTCAATCTCCGCTCCATAAGTCCTAGAAATTTCCAAGACTTGCTATTTGAAAGGTAATTGCTTGCTCTTTTAAGCGTTGTGAATCTTGGGGGTTAAAGAATAACCACAATTTTAAAAAAGAATACATGTTAAAACACATTTTACACTTATATTCTCTTATAACAGGTAATCAAAAAAGGCCTAGAGACCCCCATGTCTTATTGTTTTAAAGCCCAGAAACTCCTCTTTAAAATAAAGCCCCTATATAAGTTTTAAAAGCCAGTTGATAATTGTGGTAATAGTGATCACCTGGTGTGTATAAACATGAATTTATTTGAGTAGAGGCTAATGGGAGCCCCTACGTGCCAAGTTATAGAACAATATGTCTAAAGGGTGACTCTTTTCTTTTCACTATAGAGTTTGGAAAAAAGCAAGCTTTTGTTTACAACCTTAATATTTGAATACATTTTTTTTTAATGTGGGGTCATTTGGGATCCCTTATGTGCACATCAAAGTTATTTAGCTACGTCCAAAAGCCCTTATTTATATGAAGATAACCCCTTCTTTCTTTTGACTTTAAAATGTAGAACAAATAACAAGATTAATTGTTTACAAATTTCACATATTATGTTGTAGATTTCTAACATGTTATGATATATATATATATATATATATATATATATATATATATATATATATATTGGTATAGTTTGGCTCTGCTGTAAAAATAATATATAATATATGAGGGTTTCTCACTAAAAAAATGCCTACACTGAGGATCAAATTAGCAGTTGTTCTTCTTATTTTCTTTTTTCTAAAGTGATTTGACCATTCTTATTTAGATACTAGTTTGGATACCCTATTCCAGCTTCACTATACAGCATATAGAAAATGTATCATGTGCTGATGAGGTCTTCATAGACTGTAGAGATACAGGGGGGTAGTTGTCAATGCGTCTACTTTACCTGCCTTCGCCGGTTCAATACGCCTGCCTAAGCTCGCCTACCATCGCCACCGCGGACCTGCAAAATTTCGCCTGTTATCAATAAATCTGTCAAAAAGCCACGCACCAAGTACGGGCCGATGAGCAGCGGACTGTGAGAGTTATCACTCATCCGATCTCGCTGTTCTTCGGCTAAAGTTATTAACCCCTAAACAGATTGAGCTTGCATTCTATTGGCTGATCGGAACAGCCAATAGAATGCAAGCTCAATCTGATTGGCTGATTGGATCAGCCAATCGGATTGAACTTCAATCTGATTGGCTGATTCAATCAGCCAATCAGATTTTTCCTACCTTAATTCCGATTGGCTAATAGAGTCCTATCAGCCAATCGGAATTGAAGGGACGCCATCTTGGATTAGGGGTATGTGGGTGGTGGGTTTTAATGTTGGGGGGGTTGTATTTTTCTTTTACAGGCAAAAGAGCTGAATTCTTTGGGGCATGCCCCGCAAAAGGCCCATTTAAGGGCTGGTAAGGTAAAAGAGCTTTAAACTTTTTTAATTTAGAATAGGGTAGGGCATTTTTTTTATTTTGGGGGGCTTTGTTATTTTATTAGGGGGCTTAGATTAGGTGTAAGTAGCTTAAAATTGTTGTAATATGTTTTAAATGTTTGTAACTTATTTTTTTTTTATTTTTTGTAACTTAGCTTTTTATTTTTTGTACTTTAGTTAGTTTATTTAATTTAATTGTAGTTATTTGTAGCTAATTTATTTAATTAATGTAATGATAGTGTAGTGTTAGGTTTAATTGTAACTTAGGTTATTATTTCTTTAACAGGTAATTTTGTATTTCTTTTAGCTAGGTAGTTATTAAATAGTTAATAACTATTTAATAACTATTCTAACTAGCTAAAATAAATACCAAGTTACCTGTAAAATAAATATAAATCCCAAAATAGCTACAATGTAATTATTAATTACATTGCAGCTATCTTAGGGTTTATTTTACAGGTAAGTATTTAGTTTTAATTAGGAATAATTTATTTAAGTATAGTGTAGTGTTAGGTGTAATTGTAACTTAGGTTAGTTTTTATTTTACAGGTAAATTTCTCTTTATTTTAGCTAGGTAGCTGTTAAATAGTTATTGTTATTGCTAAAATAAATTGAAAGATGACTGTAAAATAAAAATAAATCCTAAGATAGCTACAATATAATTATTATTTATATTGTAGCTATATTAGGGTTTATTTTAAAGGTAAGTATTTAGTTTTAAATAGGATTAATTTATTTAATAAGAGAAATATTATTTAGATTTATTTAATTAATATTTGAGTTAGGGGGGTGTTAGGGTTAGTGTTAGACTTAGCTTTAGGGGTTAATAATTTTATTACAGTGGCGGCGGTGTAGGGGGGGCAGGATAGGGGTTAATAAACTTATTATAGGTGGCGACGGTGTAGGGGGGGCAGATTAGGGGTTAATAAGTTTAATATAGGCGGGGTCCGGGAGTGGCGGTTTAGGCGTTAAACTATTTATTTTGTTGCGGCAATGTCCGGGATCGGCAGGATAGGGGTTAATAACTTTATTATAGAGGGCGACGGTATAGGGGGGGCAGGATAGGGGTTAATAGGTATCATGTAGGTAGCGGCGGTGTCTGGGAGTGGCGGTTTAGGGGTTAATACATATATTATAGTTGCGGCGGGGACCGGGAGCGGCGGTTTAGGGGTTAACATATTTATTATAGCTTGCGGTGGGCTCCGGGAGTGGTGGTTTAGGGGTTAATCAGTTTATTAGAGTGGCGGTGGGCTCCGGGAGTGGCGGTTTAGGGGATAATACATTTATTTAGTTGCAGCGGTGTAGGGGGGACAGATTAGGGGTGTTTAGACTCGGGGTACATGTTAGGGTGTTATGTACAGACATCTCCTATAGGAATCAATGGGATGTCGGGCAGCAGCTAACATGAACTTTCGCTATGGTCAGACTCCCATTGATTCCTATGGGATCAGCCACCTCCACGGCGGCGGTTTGAAAACCAGGTACGCTGGGCCGGAAAAGTGCCGAGTGTACCTGCTAGTTTTTTGAAAACTAGAAAAAGTAGTCAGATTGTGCCGCACTTGTGTGCGGAACATCTGGAGTGACATAAGAATCGAACTGTGTAGGACTGAGTCTGGCGGATCGAAGCTTACGTCACTAAATTCTACTTTTGCCAGTATCTAGGGCTTGATAACTAAGGCAAATCAGCCTCGCCACAAATATGCTGCGGAATTCCAGCGTATTATTTTTGACGGCTTGATAACTACCCCCCACAGTAAGAAAAAAGATGAGCTCATTTTCATATCCTAATCCAGAATTTCCTGCTCTTGTAGAAACTCTCACCTAGATTACAAGTTTTGCACTAAACACGGTGCGAAACGAACGCAACAAAAGTTACGTTATTTCACCCTCCATAGCGCTGCCATTACGAGTTACTGAAGAGCCTCCTTGTGCATGCAATATGGTGGCGTTAAGCTCAATACCGCACAAAAGCCAAGGGCTGCTTTGACGTGCTTGTACACACTTTCCCCCATAGACATCAATGGGGAGAGAGTGTTAGAAAAAAACAAACACCTGCGATCGCGGAATGACGATCACCATAACACAGGGGTCAGCAACCTTCGGCTCCCAGATATTTTGGAACTACATTTCCCACGATGCTGAGACACTCTTTAGGCTATCTGAGCATCATGGGAAATGTAGTTACAAAACATCTGTTTGCCGAAGGTTGCTGACCCCTGCCATAACACAACCCCATTTATGTCTATAGGGAAAAAAAGTTACATTTAAACCTAACACCCTAACATAAACCCCAAGTCTAAACACCCCTTATCTGCCGCCCCCGACATTGCTGCCACTATAATAATGTTATTAACCCCTAATCCGCCGCTCCCGACACATCGCCGCCACTATAATAAAGTTAATGACCCCCTAATCTGCCACCCTCGACATTCCCGCCACTAATAAAAGCTATTAACCCCTTTTCCGCCACTCCCCGACATCACCACCACTAAATAAAGTTATTAACCCCTAAACCTCCGGCCTCCCACATCTCCACCACTAAATAAACCTATTAACCCCTAAACCGCCAGCCCCCCACATCGCAAAACACTAAATAAAACTATTAACCCCTAAACCTAACACCCCCTAACTTTAAATTAAAATTACAATATAACTCTATTTAAATAAATAAAAACTTACCTGTGAAATAAAAATAAACCTAACATTAAACTATAAATTAACCTAACCTTACTATTCTAATAAAATAAAACAAAATATCAATTAAAATATCTATATTACAAATTTAAAAAACCTAACACTACGAAAAAAATTAAAGAATCTAAATTACAACTAAAAAAAAAAATCCTACGAAAAATGTAAAAAATCTAAGATTACCAAAAATAATAAAAACTAAAATTGCGAAAAATAAAAAACACTAAGATTACAAAAAAAAAATTAAAGGAATTATCAAAAATAAAAACAATTACACCTAATTTAATAGCCCTATAAAAATAAAAAGCCCCCCAAAATAAAAACACCCCTTAGCCTACAATAAACTACCAATAGTCCAAAAAAGGGCCTTTTGTAGGGTATTGCCCTAAAGAAATCAGCTCTTTTACCTGTAAAAAAATACAAAGTCCCCCTACCAACCAACCAACCCCCCAAAATAAAAAACCTAACTCTAAAAAAAACCTAAGCTACCCATTGCCCCTAAAGGGGCATTTGTATGGGCATTACCCTTAAAAGTGCATTTAGCTCTTTTGCATTGCCCTTAAAAGGGCATTTAGCTCTTTTTCAAATTGCCCATCCCTAATCTAAAAAAACCCCAAAAAACCCAACTCCCCCCCATAAAAAAACCTAACACTAACCCCAGAAGATCTACTCACGATTTCTGAAGTCATCCAGGCGGCGAAAAGTCTTCATCCAGACGGCGAGGTCTTCATCCAGGAGGCGAAGTCTTCATCCATCCCGGGGGCGTCTTCTATCTTCATCCCTGTGGCGTGGAGCGGAGCCATCCTGGAAGCTGATCCCATCCTGCGTAGAGCGTCCTCTTCATACGGTTGCCGCTGTACACTGAAGTTGAATGCAAGGTAGCCGTTTCAAAATGGCATCCATTGCATTCATATTGACTGATTTGATTCTTAAAATTCAAATCAGCCAATAGGATGATAGCTACTGAAATGCTATTGGCTCTCATCCTATTGGCTGATTTGTTGCCCATTCTCTTCTGTTGTGATACTGTTAAAGGGACAGTCAACACTAAAACAGTTTTTGTTTAAAAAGATGGATACTTTACTACCTATTCCCCAGCTTTGCACAACCAACATTATTATATTAATATACTTTATAACATTTAAACCTCTAAATTTCTGCCTGTTTCTAAGCCACTACAGACAACCTCTTATCTCATGCTTTATTACTTGCTTTTCACAATAGGAGACTGCAAGTTCATGTGAGCCATATAGAAAACATTGTTTTTGTGTCCATGGAGTTATTTAAGATTCAGCCTAACACAGCACTGATTGGCTAATATGCAAGTCAATAGATAATAAATAAAAGGTCATGTGATCAGGGGGCTGTCAGAAGATGCTTAGATACAAGGTAATCACAGAGGTAAAAAGTATATTATAACTATGTTGGCTATACAAAACTGTGGAATGGGTAATAAAGCGATTATCTTTTAAAACAATAAAAATTCTAGTGTAGACTGTCCCTTTATAAAGGTATTTTCACAGTACTACTGATTTATAACCTTGCCCTATAGTGCAATAAATAAAAATATACACTGTACTGCCACTTGTGTTGATACATTCAAACAAAATTTAATTTAAAAAGAACATTATCACACAGTCTGCAACCGAGCAAGCTAAGATTTTTGTTCATAAAATTAAAGGGACATAAAACCCAAACATTTTCTTTCATGTTTCATATAGGGAATACAATTTTAAACAACTTTGCAATTTACTTCTATTATTAAATTTGCTTCCTTCTCTTGTTATTCTTTGCTGAAAGGTTTATCTAGGCAAGTTCAAGAGCAGCAAAGAACCTAGGTTCTAGCTGCTGATTGGTGGCTGCATGTATAAAGTGATTGTCATTGGCTCACCCATGTGTTGAGTTAGAAACCAGTAGTGCATTGCTGCTCATTCAACAAATGATACCAAGAGAACGAAACAAATTAGATAATAGAAGTAAATTAGAAAGTTGTTTAAAATTGTATTCCCTATATGAATCATGAAAGAAAATGTTTGGGTTTCATGTCCCTTTAAGACAGTACTTGTTGCCCAGTTAAGTAAATATATTGGATGAAATAATATTACAAAATTTTATTCAGAGGTCTTGGGAAATGACTAAATTTCCATAAGTCTTCCCAATTATAACACAAAAGATTTTAACACTGTGTCATGGATAAAAGGACAATAAATGTTTCTAAATACACTGCTTAAACACACTCCCATCTTACAGCTATTTAACTGGGGCAATAAAAGCATGTATGCATTATAAAGCTCTGACTACCTGCTTCATTCTTCTTTGCTTTTGTTCCAGCGTGCATCCTTTTAGTCTGTGAGTAGTCTAATTAGAAGCATGAGCAGGGGCTCTCTCCCTGCCCTTAAATCAGTAATTGGGTTTAGTGCAGAGACTGTCAGGAAATTAACACATCACACTATGACAGCTGTTAATTTTTCCTGCTTATTTGTCGTATGAATCACTGCTGATTTGCTGGAGTGCATAACAAATTAGTGGTCTCTAATCAGCGCCCTCTCTCCTATGAGTAGCACCTACTTGTATATATTTTTTCTTTTTCTTTCTTTTTTTTTTTAAGTCCATTACTTCACTGCTTCAGCAGAGATGTCTGTTGCTAGGTGTGTCATTGTCAATAAATCAGAATAAGCAAATGCTAAAAGCACAAGAAGCTGTTTAAACTTTGATGAAGGCTTTTAGTTACATTTTTAAACTTACACATGCAAGGTTATTTTTTCAAATTGACACTGCTCAGCATAATATCTTGTCAAGTGTCTTGTAAGGTAGTCTGTTTTTTTGTTAAAGTGGAATCTAAAAACATATTTTGCACAAGTTTAAAGTATTCTTCAGCTCTTTAAAATATCTAAATTAATCTGTAGATGGGGTTTTATTAAGATTATTTATTCTTTTATTGATAAAAAAGCAAGGTTAAGTAATTTAACATATAGACACATCACTCTTTAAATGGCCAAAGAACTTGTGCAGATTATTATAAATGCTTATGTGATTAGAACTGACTTTCTGCGTATTCAAAATGGATACCCTGGAAAACCTGCTTCTGGCAGTTTTATATTTTGCTCTTTTTTTTAATGGAGGGATTCTCATTTGAAAGCAGGAGCCATTGCTTGCTATAGGATATCCCATGATCCCATACTTTTCTGCAATTTAATCATAACCAAGGCTCAAAATAATTAGTCACATGGCAAAATTCAGTACTTAATATAATACCAGCCAGTCTATACTAACGCCTAACCAAATCCCTGAGCTGCAAAGACAAAATCAGAATGGAACCACAAAACAAACAGATTGTGTCCCCGTATTTACACCTCAGATTGTGCTACCCTTCATGAAAACTCCTGAGAGATCAAGTCCCTCAGTCATGTGACACTGGTTCCTTCCTTTGTGACTGATTATCAGTGATATACTAAATCAGCTTGCAAAAAAAGATCTCTGGATGTGTTGTATTAAATAAATGCAACTTTGGTATTTTGTATGTTACAAACTAATTGAAAAAAAATAAAAAATTAACATTCAAATGCGGATTCTCATAGACCTTAATTCAATATAAACCCATGAAAATCACAAATCAAATGAGATATCTCATATTTTTAATGTCTCTTTATAATTAAATGAAGCATTCGGCATACAGTATGCACCATATCTCTTTATATCTCTTTATACGGAAACATTCAATCATTCTTATTAAAAATCCTAATAAAATGATAAAAATATATATACACACACACAGTTTTATGATGGGAGACTATATTCCTTACCTGCAGTTTCTCCCTTGTACAAAACATTGTATTTTTGTATGTCACTAAGGTTTTTTTACATGCTAGTTCTAGCATAGGAAATAAGGCTGCAAATCAGCAGAGACTAACAGTCACACTATCAGGGACAGGCTGGGGGCTCACAGAGGACAGAGGGATGTTGACAGGTAGGAAAATCTGTGATATGCAAGAGAATTTTTGCAACAAGTGTGAATTTGCTTCTTAAATAGAATGGAATCACAAGCAGCTTTAACAAGGGAAACCAAATAAATAATAATATGAAAGAAATCAACAGTTGTCTGTTTTTGTAAAAGGAGCGAGGAACGCATTGGAGGTCTACAAATTTCTAAAAAATAAAAATAAATTGCAATATATTGCAAACTCATTACTATAATTAAAGATTCGATCCTTGCATAATTGTAGTTGGTGGGTGACGTCTGTGACAATGTGTTATAAAATATCAGTCTGGTAAAATTCTTATTAAAATAACAATGAAATGTGTCATTTTAAGACATTACTGAAATATAGTGAGGATTGTACTACGATATTCCTAAGCATTGTTTAAAAGAACATAAATAAAGTATAATAATAATAATAATAATAATAATAATACTGGTGAATAGTAATCTGGGACTGTAGTGTCCCTGCATTATATTGCAGAAGGTTGCTGTTGTGTAAGAATCGTTCTTTGCCCCACGCTCCCTAGAGAGGCCAAATAGCTAAATCTGTAACCTAGTTTTCCAAAATGCTGAAAATTGCCTAAACCAGCTATTTCATTTCAGGATACAGACTTTGTTTTTTGTCCTGTTTAGGGAGTTTGGGACAAGCACAATTTTGCACAATAGCAAGAGGTACTTAATGTAATTTTAAAACTAATCTGCATTTGAGTTCTTTACTGCTAAGATTGGTATTGCATACAGGCACACAATGTTGGTCTCTGGGCTTTGATGAGCACTAGTATGATTGAGATGCATGGATCATACCCACAAATCAGCCTGTATAAGTTCAAAAATGGGCAAACAGCAAAGGATCTTGCAATAGTACTATTGACTTTCATATCCTTTTAATTTTCCAATACGTTAATGGCTATCATTTCCCATATAAATGCAGGGATCCTTAGATCTCAACCTTGAAATGAAACTGATACAAGGAAACAAACTGCAAGAGGTATTCATTTCATACAGGCACTATATTTGAAAGCAAGGGGTTTTGTTATACTGCCCAGGGGCCATTGAATGGAGTGCTATTTGATACCACCACTGCCTGAAATTATAGAAGAGGAGCAAAGGTGCTGTTTGATTGAGAGGGTAGAGGGTTTAATATGTCCCAGTCCAAAGTGGCAGAAAGGAAGAATGAAGGAAGAGGGGTATTTTAATGTCATTAGAAGGAAGTTCTAGTATAGTTCTACAAATAACTAATAATAATAATAATAATATAGACCTATGTAGAAAAGGTTCATTTGCTCTAGGATGCCAGTTTAAAGTCTGCTGTAAGAAATAGACTATGAGATGAAATAAATAGTTGCGAGAAAAAAAATTGTCCAAACTTTGAGATCACAATATTAATAAAGATGCCCACTACATGCTGTGAACCCTAAGAGTGTAAGCTCACAAGCCCAGATTTCTTATAAATCACTTTTATGCAAGGTCATTTACACCAGTGTGCTATTCATGGGCAGAATCGTCTACCTATTTATCTGGTCTATTATTGCTTCTTGTAAATGTTACTATTAAATCTACAAATAAATAATAATAATAATATTGTTATTGCTATTTGCTTTTGGCTGTGAGAACTGAAAGAGCTGCACACCAAGAGCAAATGTTGCCTGTGAGTAGTGTTATACAATTCCTACCCATTTATTTTAAAAATAGTATATTACAATGTTTTTATTTTATTTTTACATACAATCATCACAGTAGTCTATAAAGAAAGAAAGGGGTTGAAGACAGTTCTAGGAGGAGGAGATGAACATAGCACTATCAGCATATGAGGAGCCCTCAGCATATGAAGAGCCCTCAGCATATGAGGAGCCCTCAGCCTATGAGGAGCCCTCAGCATATGAGGAGCCCAGCCAGGGCATCAGCATATTCTTCCGGGGGAGGAATTATTTCTTTATTCTGCACCATCCATATATCTTCTTATCTCAGAACAGGGATATGGAGAAAGTGCATAGAGGACAGCGCCAAAAGTATAATAATGTATACAAACTCACTTCGTAAAAGAACAATAGCCTAACAAAATTGTTCAGAACATATGTAGCAGATGTGGGGGTGAAGGAGCGCTTCAAGGTAAGGCTTAAGTATACTTTAGAAAATAGATTAAGTGGCTAATACAAGTGAAAATCTAGTGCAGATAAACTGGATGTAGTATGGTTATGTTACGTTAAGTTGAATTGAAATAAATAGCAATGTGATAGATAGAGTATTGCAACAATAGCTGCTATGAAAATGATCAAATTCAATTAATGTTGGGGAATACAGCAATAAGACCAATATGATAAAATAGACTAAAAAGTATATGAGGTAAGAAAACAGTGCTAATAATAATAGCTGTGCATATTACAGAGACAAGATTATGAACTCTCCTAGTATACTAGTATACACTTTAAGAGAATACTAGTTACGTATAAAGTCAAATATTTATTATATTAAAACAAATATAAAATCGAAATGGGTTTAAACATGAATCATATGCAAATAAAACACAATCTGATAATACAGGCACGGCTAGAGTCGTGCATTAAAATTTGCAATAGAAAAAGATTGGCCAATCTGAAAAATTAGAACAATATAGAAAACCAGTGTCCCAAGAAAGGGGGGGGGGGAATGGAGCTGTATATAGTGTCCCGAAACCGGTTCTTGAGTGGGGAATGGGTGAAGTGTCCCAAAGTAAAATCCAAGTGAGATCTCCCCAGTATGGGGAAGTTGTCGGATCCAAAGTGTATCACGAACAAAAATATATAAAGCAATCCGTTATATAGAATGAGTGCGGTCCAAATGCTGAGATCCAAAGTGAAAAATAGTAGTGTCCGATACTGGAATAAGAAAAAGCTGTGGAAAAAAGAGAGAACAAAATACTACACAAAGTGATCACAATGAGGTAACTATAATTAGGAATGTGCTCACCATATTTAAACAAAAAACTTGGGCTGGTATGTTGTTCACAATGGATGTCTACGCGTTTCAGCCTACAATGAGGCCTTTGTCAAGACTATACCAGCTGAGAGGACAGGACAAACAGTTTCAAACACATTAATTATCTTGTATTTGGGTGCCACCTCCAGCACCAATAGCATCTGACTTGTCTCCTATGCCTACTGCAGAACCACTAACAGAAGTTATTGGCCACAATGTCCAGCACTCACAGCACCAGTGTCACCTCCTTATGGGCCTCCTGTCATTGCCCCTACACTATGTCTGGTGGTATCACCTTCTAAATATCACAATTTATCTCTGCTGAGCTTGTAATATATGAGTAAAGCTTTTTGTAGGAAGACATTAGCAATTAGAAACAGCTTTGCTTTATCATTTGGCTACCATGACCCTGATTAACCATAGTCATACCCTTATACAGCTCTGACTTATGTCCTAGCCACCAAGACGTCTGGTCCTATCATCATATATGCATATGCACTTTTTGAGTTTCATATAGAATAAAGAAAGTAAATACTACACAGGGTTTAGTCACTTCAATGTGAAGTAGTATTTGGAGAAAAAAAAATGATTTTCTATGATGCAAATAACAACAGCTGACATATATTCATTCTCAGTATCTCTAAGTTGATTCTGCCACAATGAGGAAGTGTTCAGAGACAGAGCATTATATATTCTTTCAGAATATGTATCTCAGCCCCTACGCCACATAGAAGTATATAATTATAGCTATACAGATATAATTAAGACAAGTGTTTTTTCATTGTTGTTTTTGTTTGGTTTTTTAAATGAAGGGTGTTTGACAGGTGATCATTATAAAAATGGGGATCACCGGCAGCACCAGAATTCAAGGAATTATGGCTGAGAGGGAGGGATGGAAGCAATAAAGGATCTCCTATATTTTGTAATGTCTAACCTGGAGAAATGTTATTCTAAAGCCAATGTTTTAAGAAAGGATTGCTCCCTTAGGATTGTATGCAGATGAACACTAACCACTGGACACCAATGATATTTCTATGAGGATGGAGGGAAGGATGTTTATGTCTCCTCTACTGTACTTAGAAGAGAATGGAAATAGATGTATTCCTTTCTTTGTGTAATATGTTACTGTGTCTTTAATTGTAGTTTGCTACTGTGTCTTTAATTGTGAGCCTTTCTTTTAGGCTATTTAAGCATCACTTCCTGCTCCTTCTTTGCTTGTTGTTCAAGCTTGTACTTGGAGCTTGTTTTAGCCTGTAATGCTGCTTAAAACTACTGCAGCTTACTGAATTAATTCTCATCTTATTCGTCTGCTGCTGCCAGCATCAACTCCTGCTGCTGCACTCTCTGCACACGCTGAACTTGGAGAGGATCAGCTCTATTGCAAACAGAAGTAATTCTTTATCAAACATAATACCTGAAACTTCCACAACATCAATGTATTTCATTTCCATTACTCTTTTCCCGATTCATATTTAGTTTATCTGCATTGTGCTTTAATCTATTTACCTCTGTGTTAATATATTAATTGCACTGTTCATACCACTCCTGAGGTTAAGGTATCAGGAATGTAAACAACATTGCTACAAACATATAAAGCTCAGCAGATGAAATCCTTCCTGCTAACATCACACTTTGAATGAAGAGTCACATATACCTTTAATTTGCAGCTTATGAAAGCCGTTAAACACTAGACATGTGCGGTTCGTTTCGGATTAATTCGGAAATTCAGTAAATTCGGTAAATTCGGAGATTCGGATCGATTCGGATTTCCGAATTAAAATACTTCCGAATCTACCGAATGAATCCGAAATAGCTGCCGTATCTCCGAATAAATCCGAATTAGCTCGTTAAGATTCGGCATTTCCCCATAGGAAACAATGGGAGTTTCGGCTGAAAAAAAACTAACACCGCAGCCCCATTGTTTCCTATGGGGAAACACTAAGTCTGCACCTAACACCCTAACATGTACCCCGAGTCTCTAAACACCCCTAATCTAACACTTATTAACCCCTAATCTGCTGCCTCCGCTATCGCTGACACCTGCATTATTTTATTAACCCCTAATCTGCCGACCGAATATCGCCGCCACCTACATTATAACTATTAACCCCTAATCTGCTGTCCCTAACACCGCCGACCCCTACATTATAGTTATTAACCCCTAATCTGCCTCCCCCCAACGTCGCCGCAATCTAACTACAAGTATTAACCCCTAATCTGCCGACCCGATATCGCCGCCGCCTACATTATAACTATTAACCCCTAATCTGCTGTCCCTAACACCGCCGACCCCTACATTATAGTTATTAACCCCTAATCTGCCCCCCCCCAACGTCGCCGCAATCTAACTACAAGTATTAACCCCTGCCACCTACATTATAACTATTAACCCCTAATCTGCTGTCCCTAACACCGCCGACCCCTACATTATAGTTATTAACCCCTAATCTGCCCCCCCCAACGTCGCCGCAATCTAACTACAAGTATTAACCCCTAATCTGCCGACCCGATATCGCCGCCGCCTACATTATAGCTATTAACCCCTAATCTGCTGTCCCTAACACCGCCGACCCCTACATTATAGTTATTAACCCCTAATCTGCCTCCCCCCAACGTCGCCACAATCTAACTACAAGTATTAACCCCTAATCTGCCGACCGCAAATCGCCGCCACTATAATAAATGTATTAACCCCTAAACCGCCGCACTCCCGCCTCGCAAACACTATAATACATTTTATTAACCCCTAATCTGCCCTCCCTAACATCGCCGCCACCTACCTACAATTATTAACCCCTAATCTCCCGCCCCCATCGTCGCCGCTACTATAATAAGGTTATTAACCCCTAAACCTAAATCTAACCCTAACACTAACACCCCCTAACTTAAATATAATTTAAATAAAACGAAATAAGTTTACTATAGTTAAATAAATGAATCCTATTTAAAACTAAAGACTTACCTGTAAAATAAACCCTAAGATAGCTGCAATATAACTAATAGTTACATTGTAGCTATTTTAGCATTTATTTTTATTTTACAGGCAACTTTGTATTTATTTTATCTAGGTACAATAGTTATTAAATAGTTTATAACTATTTAATAACTACCTAGCTAAAATAAATACAAATTTACCTGTAAAATAAATCCTAACCTAAGTTACACTAACACCTAACACTACACTATCATTAAATTAACTAAATAAATGAATCATATTTAAAACAAAATACTTACCTGTAAAATAAACCCTAATATAGCTGCAATATAACTAATAGTTACATTGTAGCTATTTTAGCATTTATATTTATTTTACAGGCAACTTTGTATTTATTTTAACTAGGTACAAAAGCTATTAAATAGTTATTGACTAATTAATAGCTACCTAGTTAAAATAATTACAAAATTACCTGTAAAATAAATCCTAAGTTACAATTAAACCTAACACTACACTGTCATTAAATAAATTAACTACAAGTACCTACAATTATCTACAATTAAATAAACTAAAGTACAAAACCCCCCACTAAATTACAAAAAAAACAAACACTAAATTACAAAAAATAAAAAAATATTACAAGAATTTTAAACTAATTACACCTAATCTAAGCCCCCTAATAAAATAACAAAGCCCCCCAAAATAAAAAAAAATGCCCTACCCTATACTAAATTACAAAAGTTAACAGCTCTATTACCTTACCAGCCCTGAACAGGGCCCTTTGCGGGGCATGCCCCAAAGAAAACAGCTCTTTTGCCTGTAAAAAAAAAACACAATCCCCCCGCCACATTACAACCCACCACCCACATACCCCTACTCTAACCCAAACCCCCCTTAAATAAACCTAACACTACCCCCCTGAAGATCTCCCTACCTTGAGTCGTGTCACCCAGCCGGGCCGAAGTCTTCATCCGATGGGGCAGAAGAGGACATCCAGACCGGCAGAAGTCTTCATCCAAGCGGGGCAAGAAGAGGTCTTCCATCCATCATACAAGTACCAAAATACAAACAAACACTAAATTACCAAAAATAATAAAATATTACAATAATTTTAAACTAATTACACCTAATCTAAGCCCCCTACTAGCTATTAATATAGCTTCAATATAACTAATAGTTACATTGTAGCTATTTTAGGATTTATATGTATTTTACAGGCAACTTTGTATTTATTTTAACTAGGTACAATAGTTATTAAATAGTTAATAACAATTTAATAACTACCTAGCTAAAATAAATACAAATTTACCTGTAAAATAAATCATAACCTAAGTTACAATTACACCTAACACTACACTATCATTAAATTAACTAAATAAATGAATCCTATATAAAACTAAAGACTTACCTGTAAAATAAACCCTAATATAGCTGCAATATAACTAATAGTTACATTGTAGCTATTTTAGCATTTATATTTATTGTACAGGCAACTTTGTATTCATTTTAACTAGGTTCAATAGCTATTAAATAGATATTGACTATTTAATAGCTACCTAGTTAAAATAATTACAAAATTACCTGTAAAATAAATCCTAACCTAAGTTACAATTAAACCTAACACTACACTATCATTAAATAAATTAACTACAAGTACCTACAATTAAATACAATTAAAAAAACTAAACTAAAGTACAACCCCCCCCCCCACTAAATTACAAAAAATAAAAAAATATTACAAGAATTTTAAACTAATTACACCTAATCTAAGCCCCCTAATAAAATAACAAAGCCCCCCAAAATAAAAAAAATGCCCTAACCTATACTAAATTACAAAAGTTAACAGCTCTATTACCTTACCAGCCCTGAACAGGGCCCTTTGCGGGGCATGCCCCAAAGAAAACAGCTCTTTTGCCTGTAAAAAAAAACCACAATCCCCCCCCCCACATTACAACCCACCACCCACATACCCCTACTCTAACCCAAACCCCCCTTAAATAAACCTAACACTACCCCCCTGAAGATCTCCCTACCTTGAGTCGTGTTCACCCAGCCGGGCCGAAGTCTTCATCCGATGGGGCAGAAGAGGACATCCAGACCGGCAGAAGTCTTCATCCAAGCGGGGCAAGAAGAGGTCTTCCATCCATCAGAAAAGTACAAAAAAACAAACAAACACTAAATTAGCAAAAATAATAAAATATTACAATAATTTTAAACTAATTACACCTAATCTAAGCCCCCTACTAGCTATTAATATAGCTACAATATAACTAATAGTTACATTGTAGCTATTTTAGGATTTATATTTATTTTACAGGCAACTTTGTATTTATTTTAACTAGGTACAATAGCTATTAAATAGTTAATAACTACCTAGCTAAAATAAATACAAATTTACCTGTAAAATAAACCCTAACCTAAGTTACAATTACACCTAACACTACACTGTCATTAAATTAACTAAATAAATTAATCCTATATAAAACTAAATACTTACCTGTAAAATAAACCCTAATATAGCTACAATATAACTAATAGTTACATTGTAGCTATTTTAGCATTTATATTTATTTTACAGGCAACTTTGTATTTATTTTAACTAGGTACAATAGCTATTAAATAGTTATTGACTAATTAATAGCTACCTAGTTAAAATAATTACAAAATTACCTGTAAAATAAATCCTAACCTAAGTTACTATTATACCTAACACTACACTATCATTAAATAAATTAACTACAAGTACCTACAATTAAATACAATGAAATAAACTAAACTAAAGTACAAAAAAAACAAACACTAAATTACAAAAAATAAAAAAAATTACAAGAATTTTAAACTAATTACACCTAATCTAAGCCCCCTAATAAAATAACAAAGCCCCCCAAAATAAAAAAATGCCCTACCCTATACTAAATTACAAAAGTAATCAGCTCTATTACCTTACCAGCCCTTAAAAGGGCCTTTTGCGGGGGCATGCCCCAAAGAAAACAGCTCTTTTGCCTGTAAAAAAAAAACACAATACCACCCCCACATTACAACCCACCACCCACATACCCCTACTCTAACCCAAACCCCCCTTAAATAAACCTAACACTACCCCCCTGAAGATCTCTCTACCGTATCTTCACCCAGCGGGCCGAAGTCTTCATCCGATCGGGCAGAAGAGGACATCCAGACCGGCAGAAGTCTTCATCCAAGCGGGGCAAGAAGAGGTCTTCCATCCATCAGAAGTCTTGATCCAGGCGGCATCTTCTCTGTTCATCCATCCGGAGCGGAGCGGCAGCATCCTGAAGACATCCCACGCAGAGCATCCTCTTCTTTCTTGATCCGACGACTAGGTGACTGTACCTTTAAGTGACGTCATCCAAGATGGCGTCCCTTGAATTCCGATTGGCTGATAGGATTCTATCAGCCAATCGGAATTAAGGTAGGAAAAATCTGATTGGCTGATTTAATAAGCCAATCAGATTCAAGTTCAATCCGATTGGCTGATGGAATCAGCCAATCAGATTGACCTCGCATTCTATTGGCTGTTCCGATCAGCCAATAGAATGCGAGCTCAATCTGATTGGCTGATTGGATCAGCCAATCGGATTGAACTTGAATCTGATTGGCTGATTGAATCAGCCAATCAGATTTTTCCTACCTTAATTCCGATTGGCTGATAGAATCCTATCAGCCAATCGGAATTCAAGGGACGCCATCTTGGATGACGTCACTTAAAGGTACAGTCACCTAGTCATCGGATCAAGAAAGAAGAGGATGCTCTGCGTGGGATGTCTTCAGGATGCTGCCGCTCCGCTCCGGATGGATGAACAGAGAAGATGCCGCCTGGATCAAGACTTCTGATGGATGGAAGACCTCTTCTTGCCCCGCTTGGATGAAGACTTCTGCCGGTCTGGATGTCCTCTTCTGCCCCATCGGATGAAGACTTCGGCCCGCTGGGTGAAGACACGGTAGAGAGAGATCTTCAGGGGGGTAGTGTTAGGTTTATTTAAGGGGGGTTTGGGTTAGAGTAGGGGTATGTGGGTGGTAGGTTGTAATGTGGGGGGGGGTATTGTGTTTTTTTTTACAGGCAAAAGAGCTGTTTTCTTTGGGGCATGCCCCCGCAAAAGGCCCTTTTAAGGGCTGGTAAGGTAATAGAGCTGATTACTTTTGTAATTTAGTATAGGGTAGGGCATTTTTTTATTTTGGGGGGCTTTGTTATTTTATTAGGGGGCTTAGATTAGGTGTAATTAGTTTAAAATTCTTGTAATTTTTTTTATTTTTTGTAATTTAGTGTTTGTTTTTTTTGTACTTTAGTTTAGTTTATTTCATTGTATTTAATTGTAGGTACTTGTAGTTAATTTTTTTAATGATAGTGTAGTGTTAGGTTTAATAGTAACTTAGGTTAGGATTTATTTTACAGGTAATTTTGTAATTATTTTAACTAGGTAGCTATTAAACAGTAAATATCTATTTAATAGCTATTGTACCTAGTTAAAATAAATACAAAGTTGCCTGTAAAATAAATATAAATGCTAAAATAGCTACAATGTAACTATTAGTTATATTGTAGCTATATTAGGGTTTATTTTACAGGTAAGTATTTAGTTTTATATAGGATTAATTTATTTAGTTAATTTAATGACAGTGTAGTGTTAGGTGTAATTGTAACTTAGGTTAGGGTTTATTTTACAGGTAAATTTGTATTTATTTTAGCTAGGTAGTTATTAACTATTTAATAGCTATTGTACCTAGTTAAAATAAATACAAAGTTGCCTGTAAAATAAATATAAATCCTAAAATAGCTACAATGTAACTATTAGTTATATTGAAGCTATATTAATAGCTAGTAGGGGGCTTAGATTAGGTGTAATTAGTTTAAAATTATTGTAATATTTTATTATTTTTGCTAATTTAGTGTTTGTTTGTTTTTTTGTACTTTTCTGATGGATGGAAGACCTCTTCTTGCCCCGCTTGGATGAAGACTTCTGCCGGTCTGGATGTCCTCTTCTGCCCCATCGGATGAAGACTTCGGCCCGGCTGGGTGAACACGACTCAAGGTAGGGAGATCTTCAGGGGGGTAGTGTTAGGTTTATTTAAGGGGGGTTTGGGTTAGAGTAGGGGTATGTGGGTGGTGGGTTGTAATGTGGGGGGGGGGTATTGTGTTTTTTTTTACAGGCAAAAGAGCTGTTTTCTTTGGGGCATGCCCCGCAAAAGGCCCTGTTCAGGGCTGGTAAGGTAATAGAGCTGTTAACTTTTGTAATTTAGTATAGGGTAGGGCATTTTTTTTATTTTGGGGGGCTTTGTTATTTTATTAGGGGGCTTAGATTAGGTGTAATTAGTTTAAAATTCTTGTAATATTTTTTTATTTTTTGTAATTTAGTGGGGGGGTTTTTGTACTTTAGTTTAGTTTTTTAATTGTATTTAATTGTAGGTACTTGTAGTTAATTTATTTAATGATAGTGTAGTGTTAGGTTTAATTGTAACTTAGGTTAGGATTTATTTTACAGGTAATTTTGTAATTATTTTAACTAGGTAGCTATTAAACAGTAAATATCTATTTAATAGCTATTGTACCTAGTTAAAATAAATACAAAGTTGCCTGTACAATAAATATAAATGCTAAAATAGCTACAATGTAACTATTAGTTATATTGCAGCTATATTAGGGTTTATTTTACAGGTAAGTCTTTAGTTTTATATAGGATTCATTTATTTAGTTAATTTAATGATAGTGTAGTGTTAGGTGTAATTGTAACTTAGGTTATGATTTATTTTACAGGTAAATTTGTATTTATTTTAGCTAGGTAGTTATTAAATAGTTATTAACTATTTAATAGCTATTGTACCTAGTTAAAATAAATACAAAGTTGCCTGTAAAATAAATATAAATCCTAAAATAGCTACAATGTAACTATTAGTTATATTGAAGCTATATTAATAGCTAGTAGGGGGCTTAGATTAGGTGTAATTAGTTTAAAATTATTGCAATATTTTATTATTTTTTGTAATTTAGTGTTTGTTTGTATTTTGGTACTTGTATGATGGATGGAAGACCTCTTCTTGCCCAGCTTGGATGAAGACTTTTGCCGGTCTGGATGTCCTCTTCTGCCCCATCGGATGAAGACTTCGGCCCGGCTGGGTGAACACGACTCAAGGTAGGGAGATCTTCAGGGGGTAGTGTTAGGTTTATTTAAGGGGGGTTTGGGTTAGAGTAGGGGTATGTGGGTGGTGGGTTGTAATGTGGGGGGGGGATTGTGTTTTTTTTTTACAGGCAAAAGAGCTGTTTTCTTTGGGGCATGCCCCGCAAAGGGCCCTGTTCAGGGCTGGTAAGGTAATAGAGCTGTTAACTTTTGTAATTTAGTATAGGGTAGGGCATTTTTTTTATTTTGGGGGGCTTTGTTATTTTATTAGGGGGCTTAGATTAGGTGTAATTAGTTTAAAATTCTTGTAATATTTTTTTATTTTTTGTAATTTAGTGTTTGTTTTTTTTGTAATTTAGTGGGGGGTTTTGTACTTTAGTTTATTTAATTGTAGATAATTGTAGGTACTTGTAGTTAATTTATTTAATGACAGTGTAGTGTTAGGTTTAATTGTAACTTAGGTTAGGATTTATTTTACAGGTAATTTTGTAATTATTTTAACTAGGTAGCTATTAATTAGTCAATAACTATTTAATAGCTTTTGTACCTAGTTAAAATAAATACAAAGTTGCCTGTAAAATAAATATAAATGCTAAAATAGCTACAATGTAACTATTAGTTATATTGCAGCTATCTTAGGGTTTATTTTACAGGTAAGTCTTTAGTTTTAAATAGGATTCATTTATTTAACTATAGTAAACTTATTTCGTTTTATTTAAATTATATTTAAGTTAGGGGGTGTTAGTGTTAGGGTTAGATTTAGGTTTAGGGGTTAATAACCTTATTATAGTAGCAGCGACATTGGGGGCGGGAGATTAGGGGTTAATAATTGTAGGTAGGTGGCGACGATGTTAGGGAGGGCAGATTAGGGGTTGATAAAATGTATTATAGTGTTTGCGAGGCGGGAGTGCGGCGGTTTAGGGGTTAATACATTTATTATAGTGGCGGCGATTTGCGGTCGGCAGATTAGGGGTTAATACTTGTAGTTAGATTGTGGCGACGTTGGGGGGAGGCAGATTAGGGGTTAATAACTATAATGTAGGGGTCGGCGGTGTTAGGGACAGCAGATTAGGGGTTAATAGCTATAATGTAGGCGGCGGCGATATCGGGTCGGCAGATTAGGGGTTAATACTTGTAGTTAGATTGCGGCGACGTTGGGGGGGGGCAGATTAGGGGTTAATAACTATAATGTAGGGGTCGGCGGTGTTAGGGACAGCAGATTAGGGGTTAATAGCTATAATGTAGGCGGCGGCGATATCCGATCGGCAGATAAGGGGTTAAATAATGTTATTATAGGGTTTGCGATGTGGGGGGGCCTCGGTTTAGTGGTTCATAGGTAGTTTATGGGTGTTAGTGACTTAGTGTACTAAATGGGTGTTAGTGTACTAAAAACATACCGAATTTCGGAACGGAATAGAACCGAATTCAGCCGAATCCGAATAAATCCGAAACGAATTTATTCGGATCCGAATAAATCCGAAACGAATTTATTCAAATTTTGCCGAATCAGATTCGATCCGAAACGAAATTCGAAAAGTCCGAATCGATCCGAACTGAAAACGAACCGAATTTTTTAGCGGTGCACATGTCTATTAAACACTACACCATTTGTTTTATATTGTTTTGTTTAAATTGTTTAGTGTATATTGTCAGGTTTTTTTTAAGAAACTGGTTTAAAATACTGCTTAAAGGACCACTAAATACAGTAGAATTAAATAACTGAATAAAAAATATATAAAATACAATGCAGTTGTCACCCTCGGCAGAACGGGTTCAGGAGTTTGGGGCTCATATGTAGTGGTGTCAGACATAGGGCCATCGTATGCATTAAAAGGGGCCAGTAGAATGGACTTCTTTGTGGAACTACCCCTTTTAGTCATGGTTGAGAAAACAGACAGAAAAGGCAAGTTTTTTGCGCGGCAAACTTGTGAGTCTAGAATTAGCAGCAGTGATGCCAACACTGAACCCTAAGTCAGAAGCTGTGCCATCTATAGGGCCAGGAACTGGATTGTCTACTTGAGGACCGAGGACTGAAGTGCCCAATTGAGGGCCAAGGATTGGAGTTCCCACTCGAGGGCCGAGGACTAAAGCAAGATACTGATGCTTGGCAGACACCCTTGGCAGGGTTAGGGCACTAGACCTGGATACTGGTGCTTGGCAGCTACCCTCTGCAGGGCTTTGGTGCTGAAGCAGGATACATGTGCTTGGCAGATGCCCTCTGCAGGGCTATAATACTGAAATAGGATACATGTGCTCGGCAGACACCCTGAAGCAGGATACCAGTGCTTTACAAGCGCCCTGGGTAGAGGAGCCGGATACAGGTGCTTGGCAGTTGCCCTCTGCAGGGCTAGGGTACTGTAACAGGATACCATTGCTTAACAGGCTTAGGTATAGGAGAAGGATACCAGTGCTTGGCAGATTCCTTCTGCAGGGCTAGGGTACTGGAACAAGATATGGTGTTTGGCAGGCATCCTCTTCAGGGCTAGGTAATAAGACTACCAGAATTACAGGCTGGTGACACTGAATATACAAGAAGCAGTGACAGGCTGGTAACACAAGAATATTCTGAAGAGAAACCGAGAGTTAAAATGCCAGAGAAACGTCCAATCAATCGCCAAATACAGGGGGAATCCAGAAGAATAGAAGAATGACAAACCAAGTTCAGAATACCAGGGAATCAGTCCGATCTTTTGCCAAGCACAGGGGTGATCCAGTAGAAAGTGATCTGATCTTGTTAAGAAGAATACCCAGCGCCAACTATAATCATACAGGCTCCTCAAAGAGAAAGACCTCCTAACCAGGTCCCAGGTAGAATAATTTATAGTGTTTGAGAAGCGCTAATAAAGCTTAAGTATGAAATTTAAACAGTTTAAAATAACAGTTAAAAATAAATTTAATTTCCTTTTCATAAAATACAGACAAAAAATCTGGAATATAGTTTTACAACATATAGCTATTCAAACCTACACATCTAAAATCTATGATATATGAGCATAAAATAAAAAATGAAACCAAAATAAAAATATAATAAAAATATTGAAATAAAAAAAAATGTTTCCAATAGAAAAAGTGACTTTCAAAGGATTCTGTGGCCTTAAAAAAAATAATAAAGCAGCTTACAGCAGTATCGCACTTTTGACATAGCGGATACTTAAAGATTTGCACTCTATCGGATACAATACTATTTTTTTTTATATACTTATAAACTTAATTTTATGTTTTTATTTTTTATATTTTTGGTGTACACCCACATTGACTATTCATATTCTAATTTTTTCTTCATTTTTTTTGTAACTTCTTCATGAAAGGATGAACAGAATTTTTTAAAGAAGGATTAATATTTATATATCCCCTTTGGAAGGAAAGACACTTAACACTATCTATTTCTAAGGACACAATTTTTTGTTTATTTGTTTTTCTAAGGCTGTCTATCTATCTATTTATCATCTATCTATAATTGTAATGTACTAATGAATAATTCAATTACATATTCAACATTTCAAATTAATAAAATGCTCAGCCTAATTAGATTTGCATAAGAAAGAAGGATTATTATTTATATATCCCCTTTGGAAGGAAAGACACTTAACACTTTCTATTTCTAAGGACACCATTTTTATTACTTTTTTAAGGACACTGAATTCTTTAAAAGTCACTTTTACTATTTGACACCTTTTTTATTTATATATTTTTATTTTCTTAGGCCTAGATTTAGAGTTCGGCGGTAAAAGGGCTGTTAACGCTCCGCGGGTTTTTTTCTGGCCGCACCATAAATTTAACTCTGGTATCGAGAGTTCAAACAAATGCTGCGTTAGGCTCCAAAAAAGGAGCGTAGAGCATTTTTACCGCAAATGCAACTCTCGATACCAGAGTTGCTTACGGACGCGGCCGGCATCAAAAACGTGCTCGTGCACGATTCTCCCATAGGAAACAATGGGGCTGTTTGAGCTGAAAAAAAACCTAACACCTGCAAAAAAGCAGCGTTCAGCTCCTAACGCAGCCCCATTGTTTCCTATGGGGAAACACCTCCTAAGTCTGCACCTAACACCCTAACATGTACCCCGAGTCTAAACACCCCTAACCTTACACTTATTAACCCCTAATCTGCCGCCCCCGCTATCGCTGACCCCTGCATTACACTTTTAACCCCTAATCTGCCGCTCCGTAAACCGCCGCCACCTACGTTATCCCTATGTACCCCTAATCTGCTGCCCTAACATCGCCGACCCCTATGTTATATTTATTAACCCCTAATCTGCCCCCCACAACGTCGCCGACACCTACCTACACTTATTAACCCCTAATCTGCCGAGCGGACCTGAGCGCTACTATAATAAAGTTATTAACCCCTAATCCGCCTCACTAACCCTATCATAAATAGTATTAACCCCTAATCTGCCCTCCCTAACATCGCCGACACCTACCTTCAATTATTAACCCCTAATCTTCCGACCGGAGCTCACCGCTATTCTAATAAATGTATTAACCCCTAAAGCTAAGTCTAACCCTAACACTAACACCCCCCTAAGTTAAATATAATTTTTATCTAACGAAATAAATTAACTCTTATTAAATAAATAATTCCTATTTAAAGCTAAATACTTACCTGTAAAATAAATCCTAATATAGCTACAATATAAATTATAATTATATTATACCTATTTTAGGATTAATATTTATTTTACAGGCAACTTTGTAATTATTTTAACCAGGTACAATAGCTATTAAATAGTTAAGAACTATTTAATAGTTACCTAGTTAAAATAATTACAAATTTACCTGTAAAATAAATCCTAACCTAAGATATAATTAAACCTAACACTACCCTATCAATAAAATAATTAAATAAACTACCTACAATTACCTACAATTAACCTAACAATACACTATCAATAAATTAATTAAACACAATTGCTACAAATAAATAAAATTAAATAAACTATCTAAAGTACAAAAAATAAAAAAGAACTAAGTTACAGAAAATAATAAAATATTTACAAACATAAGAAAAATATTACAACAATTTTAAACTAATTACACCTACTCTAAGCCCCCTAATAAAATAACAAAGCCCCCCAAAATAAAAAATTCCCTACCCTATTCTAAAATACAAATATTACAAGCTCTTTTACCTTACCAGCCCTGAACAGGGCCCTTTGCGGGGCATGCCCCAAGAATTTCAGCTCTTTTGCCTGTAAAAAAAAACATACTATACCCCCCCCCCAACATTACAACCCACCACCCACATACCCCTAATCTAACCCAAACCCCCCTTAAATAAACCTAACACTACCCCCCTGATGATCTTCCTACCTTGTCTTCACCATGCCAGGTTCACCGATCCGTCCTGGCTCCAAGATCTTCATCCAAGCCAAGCGGGGGCTAGACATCCACTGAAGAAGTCCAGAAGAGGGTCCAAAGTCTTCCTCCTATCCGGCAAGAAGAGGACATCCGGACCGGCAAACATCTTCTCCAAGCGGCATCTTCTATCTTCTTCCATCCGATGACGACCGGCTCCATCTTGAAGACCTCCAGCGCGGATCCATCCTCTTCTTCCGACGACTAGACGACGAATGACGGTTCCTTTAAGGGACGTCATCCAAGATGGCGTCCCTCGAATTCCGATTGGCTGATAGGATTCTATCAGCCAATCGGAATTAAGGTAGGAATTTTCTGATTGGCTGATGGAATCAGCCAATCAGAATATAGTTCAATCCGATTGGCTGATCCAATCAGCCAATCAGATTGAGCTCGCATTCTATTGGCTGTTCCGATCAGCCAATAGAATGCGAGCTCAATCTGATTGGCTGATTGGATCAGCCAATCGGATTGAACTTGATTCTGATTGGCTGATTCCATCAGCCAATCAGAAAATTCCTACCTTAATTCCGATTGGCTGATAGAATCCTATCAGCCAATCGGAATTCGAGGGACGCCATCTTGGATGACGTCCCTTAAAGGAACCGTCATTCGTCGTCTAGTCGTCGGAAGAAGAGGATGGATCCGCGCTGGAGGTCTTCAAGATGGAGCCGGTCGTCATCGGATGGAAGAAGATAGAAGATGCCGCTTGGAGAAGATGTTTGCCGGTCCGGATGTCCTCTTCTTGCAGGATAGGAGGAAGACTTTGGACCCTCTTCTGGACTTCTTCAGTGGATGTCTAGCCCCCGCTTGGCTTGGATGAAGATCTTGGAGCCAGGACGGATCGGTGAACCTGGCATGGTGAAGACAAGGTAGGAAGATCATCAGGGGGGTAGTGTTAGGTTTATTTAAGGGGGGTTTGGGTTAGATTAGGGGTATGTGGGTGGTGGGTTGTAATGTTGGGGGGGGGTATAGTATGTTTTTTTTTACAGGCAAAAGAGCTGAAATTCTTGGGGCATGCCCCGCAAAGGGCCCTGTTCAGGGCTGGTAAGGTAAAAGAGCTTGTAATATTTGTATTTTAGAATAGGGTAGGGAATTTTTTATTTTGGGGGGCTTTGTTATTTTATTAGGGGGCTTAGAGTAGGTGTAATTAGTTTAAAATTGTTGTAATATTTTTCTTATGTTTGTAAATATTTTATTATTTTCTGTAACTTAGTTCTTTTTTATTTTTTGTACTTTAGATAGTTTATTTAATTTTATTTATTTGTAGCAATTGTGTTTAATTAATGTATTGATAGTGTAGTGTTAGGTTAATTGTAGGTAATTGTAGGTAGTTTATTTAATTATTTTATTGATAGGGTAGTGTTAGGTTTAATTATATCTTAGGTTAGGATTTATTTTACAGGTAAATTTGTAATTATTTTAACTAGGTAACTATTAAATAGTTCTTAACTATTTAATAGCTATTGTACCTGGTTAAAATAATTACAAAGTTGCCTGTAAAATAAATATTAATCCTAAAATAGCTATAATATAATTATAATTTATATTGTAGCTATATTAGGATGTATTTTACAGGTAAGTATTTAGCTTTAAATAGGAATTATTTATTTAATAAGAGTTAATTTATTTCGTTAGATAAAAATTATATTTAACTTAGGGGGGTGTTAGTGTTAGGGTTAGACTTAGCTTTAGGGGTTAATACATTTATTAGAATAGCGGTGAGCTCCGGTCGGCAGATTAGGGGTTAATAATTGAAGGTAGGTGTCGGCGATGTTAGGGAGGGCAGATTAGGGGTTAATACTATTTATGATAGGGTTAGTGAGGCGGATTAGGGGTTAATAACTTTATTATAGTAGCGCTCAGGTCCGCTCGGCAGATTAGGGGTTAATAAGTGTAGGTAGGTGTCGGCGACGTTGTGGGGGGCAGATTAGGGGTTAATAAATATAACATAGGGGTCGGCGATGTTAGGGGTAGCAGATTAGGGGTACATAGGGATAACGTAGGTGGCGGTCGGCAGATTAGGGGTTAAAAATTTTAATCGAGTGGCGGCGATGTGGGGGGACCTCGGTTTAGGGGTACATAGGTAGTTTATGGGTGTTAGTGTACTTTAGGGTACAGTAGTTAAGAGCTTTATAAACCGGCGTTAGCCAGAAAGCTCTTAACTCCTGCTATTTTCAGGCGGCTGGAATCTTGTCGTTAGAGCTCTAACGCTCACTGCAGAAACGACTCTAAATACCAGCGTTAGAAAGATCCCATTGAAAAGATAGGCTACGCAAATGGCGTAGGGGGATCTGCGGTATGGAAAAGTCGCGGCTGAAAAGTGAGCGTTAGACCCTTTAATCACTGACTCCAAATACCAGCGGGCGCCCAAAACCAGCGTTAGGAGCCTCTAACGCTGGTTTTGACGGCTACCGCCGAACTCTAAATCTAGGCCATAGATTTTGGATGTATATGTTTGAATAGCAATATGTTGTAAAACTATATTCCAGATTTTTAAACTGTTATTTTAAATTGTTTAAATCTCATACTTAAGTTTTATTAACACTTTAAATGATCCAGTAGAAAGGTCAGTAAAAATGTTGAGATCAGATGCCTGGAGATACACCAAAACAATTTGAACTCTGGAAACAGAGGAGAGGCCCAAACATAGTTAATGAACCACAATGTCAGGGCAGGGTGTGGTCTGAGAGGCAGCCTTTTATAGTTGGGTTGATTAGGTAACTGATTGCAGGTGGAACTAAAGAGCACAGCCAATGTAGGAAGCAGGTCTCTGAAAACATCATGATGGCTCAAAGGTAAGGCAATGGGCTGCAATCTAGGAGTCCCCGGTTCAATCCTGGGCATGAGCATGACAGCAGTAGAGCTTACTTAGAATTTGAAATGATCAGAAGAATATTTTATGGCAAATATCAAAGCTAATCCAGCTTTCCCTTCCCTTGTATCATGTAACAGCCTTCAGCCAAAATGCATATTTGTATATAATGTGCACTTTTGTCCCACTTGTGCAGCATAAAAACTACCATTATTATAAAATAAATTTTCAAACCATCTAACTGAATAGTGGACATAGAATTAGAAGAAAAAAATGATAAAGCAAAGATTGTATGACTAATAGGAAGGGAACAGGACAAAATTGCAAATTCAATTATAAAACAAAATAATTGAATTAATGGAAGAACTACACAACTAGTAAACAACTGGCTAAGGAAAGGTAGCAAAGCAGAAGTTGTTGGTTCAATTTAAAAAAAAAATGTTATTTTTTTATTTAGTCAGTTGCATGTTTATTAGATAAAACTATGATCTAATTATGGCAATGTTCAACTGTGTCACTTTAATGTTTGATAGCTACTTTTATTTGTTTTTCTAAGGCTGCCTATCTATCTATCTATCTATCTATCTATCTGCTATCATCTAGCTATAATTGTAATGTACTAATGAATAATACGATTACATATTCAACATACAAATTAATAAAATGCTCAGCCTAATTAGATTTGCATAAGATACTAAATATTTTTTTTTTTTTAAAAAAGTCTAATAAAAAATGGTGTATCATGTTTTTTTATATAATACCTATAATCCTTGTCTGATTCTGCAGGATTTTAAAATAAAGTGAAGTGAAGTAAAAGTCAAAAAATAAAAAAAAAAGTCATGAGTTGATGAGCTGATCCTGATGTAATAAACCCTTTTTATTTTGCATAATTTTGGATGGGGCGGATACTTTTGTTTGTTTGCATTTTCTAAAAATAAAAATAAAAAATAAAGTAAGTCTTGATTGTAGTAATTTGTTTCATCCTAATTGCTAACAAACTATTCCTATTTAATTAAAAAAACAAGTCATTATTGGTGGTTTTTATCAAAGGAGTTTATGACCACAAAAAAATATCACCAAAAGTCAGTTATCAATGATAATGATGCAAATAATTATCGCCTAGATTACGAGTTTGGCGTTAGCCTTAAAAAGCAGCGTTGAGAGGTCCCAACGCTGCTTTTTAACGCCCGCTGGTATTACGAGTCAGGCAGGAAAGGGTCTACCGCTCACTTTTCTTCCGCGACTCGAGGCTACCGCAAATCCCCTTACGTCAATTGCGTATCCTATCTTTTTAATTGGACTTGCCTAACGCCGGTATTATGAGTCTTGGAAGAAGTGAGCGGTAGACCCTCTCCTGTCAAGACTTCTACCGCATATAAAAGTCAGTAGTTAAAAGTTTTATGGGCTAACGCCGGATCATAAGGCTCTTAACTAAAGTGCTACAAAGTACACTAACACCCATATACTACCTATTAACCCCTAAACCAAGGCCCCCCACATCACAAACACTATAATACATTTTTTAACCCCTAATCTGCCGACCAGACATCGCTGCCACCTACATTATACCTATGAACCCCTAATCTGCTGCCCCTAACATTGCCGACACCTACATTATATTTATTAACCACAAATCTGCTGCCCCCAATGTCGCCGCCACCTACCTACAATTATTAACCCCTAATCTGCTGACCGGACATCGCCGCCACCTACATTATACCTATGAACCCCTAATCTGCTGCCCCTAACATCGCCGACACCTACATTATATTTATTATCCCCTAATCTGCTGCCCCCAACGTCGCCCCCACCTACCTACAATTATTAACCCCTAATCTGTTGACCGGACATCGCCGCCACTTTAATAAATGTATTAACCCCTAAACCGACACACTCCCGCCTCGCAAACACTAGTTAAATTGTATTAACCCCTAATCTGCCTGCACTAACATCCCAGACACCTACTTACATTTATTAACCCTAATCTGTGACCCCCAACGTTGCCGCTACTATATTAAAGGTATTAACCCCTAAACCTAAGTCTAAACCTAACCCTAACCCCCCCTAACTTAAATATAATTTAAATTAAAGGAAATTAATTTAACAAAATTAAATAAATTATTCCTATTTAAAACTAAATACTTACCTATAAAATAAACCCTAAACTAGCTACAATATAACTAATAGTTGCATTGTAGCTAGCTTAGGATTTATATTTATTTCACAGGCAACTTTGTATTTATTTTAACTAGGTACAATAGTTATTAAATAGTTATTAACTATTTAATAACTACCTAGCTAAAATAAGTACAAAATTACCTGTAAAATAAATCCTAACCTTAGTTACAATTACATCTAACACTACACTATCATTAAATAAATTACCTAAACTACCTTCAATTAATTACAATTAAATTCAATAAATTAAATTACGAGAAAAAAAACAAACACTAAATTACAGAAAAAATAAATAAATTACAAGAATTTTAAACTAATTACACCTAATGTAAGCCCCTAATAAAATAAAAAAGCCCCCAAAATAATAAAATGCCCTACCCTATACTAAATTACAAATAGCCCTTAAAAGGACCTTTTGCAGGGCATTGCCCCAAAGTAATCACCTCTTTTACCTGTAAAAAAAAAAATCAATACCCCCCAACATTACAACCCACCACCCACACACCCCTACTCTAAAACCCACCCAATACCCCCTTAAAAAACCTAACACTACCCCATTGAAGATCACCCTACCTTGAGCCGTCTTCACCCAGCCGGACACAAGTGGTCATCCGATCCAGCCAGAAGTCTTCATCCAATGGGGCAGAAGAGGACATCCGGACCAGGAGAAGGCTTCATCCAAGCGGCATCTTCTATCTTCTTCCATCAGACGAAGAGCGACTCCATCTTGAAGACATCCGGCGCAGAGCATCCTTCCAGCACAACGACTAACGATGAATGACGGTTCCTTTAAATAACGTCATCCAAGATGGCATCCCTAGAATTCCGATTGGCTGATAGTATTCTATCAGTCAATCGGAATTCGAGGGACACCATCTTGGATGACGTCATTTAAAGGAACCGTCATTCATCGTTAGTCCGTCGTGCTGGAAGGATGCTCTGCACCGGATGTCTTCAAGATGGAGCCGCTCCTCGTCGGATGGATGAAGATAGAAGATGCCGCTTGGATGAAGACTTATCCCGGTCTGGATGTCCTCTTCTGCCCAGATAGGATGAAGACTTCTGCCGGTCTGGATGTCCTCCTCTGCCCCATCGGATGAAGACTTCTGGCCGGATCGGATGACCACTTGTGCCCGGCTGGGTGAAGACGGCTCAAGGTAGGGTGATCTTCAATGGGGTAGTGTTAGGTTTTTTTAAGGGGGTATTGGGTGGTTTTTAGAGTAGGGGTGTGTGGGTGGTGGGTTGTAATGTTGGGGGGGTATTGTATTATTTTTTTTACAGGTAAAAGAGCTGATTACTTTGGGGCAATGCCCCGCAAAAGGCCCTTTTAAGGGCTAGTTGTAATTTAGTATAGGGTAGGGCATTTTATTATTTTGGGGGGCTTTTTTAATTTATTAGGGGGCTTAGATTAGGTGTAATTAGTTTAAACTTCTTGTAAAAAAATTTCTGTAAATTAGTGTTTTTTTTTTTTCGTAATTTAGTTTATTGAATTTAATTGTAATTAATTGTAGGTAGTTTAGGTAATTAGTTTAATTATAGTGTAGAGTTAGGTGTAATTGTAACTATTACAATTAAATGTAATTGTTAGGATTTATTTCACAGGTAATTTTGTACTTATTTTAGCTAGGTAGCTATTAAATAGTTAATAACTATTTAATAACTATTGTACCTAGTTAAAATAAATACAAAGTTGCCTGTAAAATAAAAATAAATCATAAGCTAGCTACAATGTAACTATTAGTTTATATATAAATTAGGGGGGTGTTAGGGTTAGACTTAGGTTTAGGCAAAGGACAAGGGGCCCAATGGCACTACTGTACGGTAACAGGGAATATAGTTACTCAAAATTAAGAGGAGGAAGTTATCTTAGGTACACCTCCTAAATTAATATCTGAAATAGAGATACATGGTGCTGTGTACAGTTAATTAATGTAGAAACTTAAGGAGATATTAATCTCTGCAGTTGTACACTTCGATAGCACTTTAATTCCCTTATTTATGAAATTGGAACCTCAGTTACAAGAGGCAGATACACTAGAGAAATAAATTAAAATATAACTTTTATTAGGACTTTAAAAAATGGAAGGACAAATACATTTAAAATCACAGTAATGGATATCAACTTAAATTGAAGCAGCAGTGTGATATCCTATTGTGTGTCAACTTCTAGTTTGCATCAATAGTATTAGTTTTTATAATACAGACCTAGGATGTAGTATAAATCCATAGCCCTAAGACTAACTACTATTGATACATTTGATAAGAGACGCAGAAAAAGGGGCGATTCTGATGCTAGCTTAAAGTCAGGTAAATTAGTTATTATGTTGGTGATATTAGTATGGCGATTATGGTATATAGTGGTATACCATATACATATAGATAGTTGTGTAATGTTATAACTGAGGACAAATTGGTACCTTAACATTGACAATGTATAGAGAATTATACTGGAAATAGTCATATCATTGTTGCTATAACCAGTGAGTGTCTTGTTCAATGCTTGACTTGAGGAAAAAAACAGCTATAACTATTATGATGTATACTTGACCGGTAATGCAAATTTATCCAAGTGTATGCTTTCGGTGACTGCTCAGCCTTATGTAATGTTATAACTGAGGACAAATATGCACCTTAACATTAACAAATTATCAAAAGTTATACTGGATATAGTCCTATCATTGTTGCAATAACCAGCAAGTGTCTTATTCAATGCTTGACTTAAGGAAAAAAAAACAGCTATAACTATTATGGTGTATGCTTGACCGGTACTGTAAATTTATCCAAGTATATGCTTTCAGTGACCGTTCAGCCTTACCCCAACTGTGTAACAGCTGGGTTTAATACTGTTCATAATATATTAGTAAGTAGCACAAAACTATTATATATACAATGTTGGATATTACCCGGATTATACTGATGTCAAGTAAATATAATACATTTAGGACAGTCTATCTTTCTTTATTAGTATAAATTATTAAATCTCTTTATGCTGTATATTGTATGTTGCTATATATCGTTTTTTACTCAATATATGGAGTAAATATTAGGCAACAATTCTATCTTAATCCAAAAAGAGATCATATAAGTGCTATTGAACAATCGAGTTCACAACTTATAAACTTGAGCACCGCCTATTTAACTCTCAATAATGAGAGAGAAATAATCAGGTTTAGTTATATCCAAATTTAAAATAGAAATACCAACTGCTAAATTTAAACTGACTATGTTTGTACCAGATTCTGCTAGGGTTCAACTTGTTCAAAAAACAAACTGCTTGTTTGTGACATAGGCTCGTCTGCCACTTAGGTTTAGGGGTTAATAACTTTATTATAGTGGCGGCGACGTTGGTGGCGGCAGATTAGAGGTTAATTAATGTAAGATAGTTGCGGCGACATTGGGTGGGGGGCAGATTAGGGGTTAATAACTATAATGTAGATGTCGGCGATGTTGGGGGAAGCAGATTATGGGTTTATAACTATAATGTAGGTGGCGGTGGTGTCCGGAGCGTCAGATTAGGGGTTAATAATATAATGCAGGTGTCAGCGATAGCGGGGGCGGCAGATTAGGTGTTAATAAGTGTAAGATTAGGTGTATTTAGACTCGGGGTTCATGTTAGGGTGTTAGGTGCAGACATATTTTTTCTTTCCCCATAGGAAACAATGGGGCTGTGTTAGGAGATGAACGCTGCTTTTTTGCAGTTGTTAGGTTTTTTTTAAGCCAGCTCAGCCCCATTGTTTCCTATGGGGAAATCGTGCACAAGCACGTTTAGCCAGCTTACCGCTATCGTAAGCAACGCTGGTATTGAGGTGAGATGTGAAGCTAAATTTTGCTCAACGCTCACCTTTTTGCGGATAACGCCAGGTTTAAAAAAAACCTGTAATACCAGCATTGGCTTAAGGGAGCGGTGGAAAATAAAAGAGCGTTAGAGCCGCAAGCCTTACCGACAAAAACTCGTAATCTAGCCGTATGTAATTAAGCCACTTATTCTGATTGGATGTTTTTGTAAATTGCTCAAATATTGTTTACAGAGATGACAGGAATAGTAGTTAAGATTATATGAAAAAACAAAAACTATTTACCAAATAAATAAACAACATTCACATAAAAACAAGCATATTTTTAATGTGTTAAGTAATGCGACAAATTAGTTTAGCAATGCTAATTTATGATGATCTAACTATATACTTAATTTAAACATCAGAGTAATTGTGCAAACTAACCCTAACAATAAAACCAAATAATTAGAATATATTTTTAAAAGGCACTGTGATAAAATACCATAAATATTGCATTTTCTATACATCTGAAAAATGAAAGCTGAATGAATGTACCTGCTAAAACTTAGATATAAAACATACAACAGATGTTTCTTCCTCCACAGGGAAAAAAGTCACCAAAAATTATATTCAGATTAAATAAAAGAAATTATGGAAAATAGGGATTTAATTAGCTACTGCTTCTAGGATAGGCTGACAATACAAAGTAAAAAGAAACACAGGAGAGTCTAAATATGCACAGAGAGAGAAAAATTAGTAATGATTTTCATCTACCTACTGTATATCATGAACAGTTCTATATTCCAAGGGCCATTTAGCGATACTGTATTGATATTTCCGTTTTAAAAGATTTGTTAGACACCAAGTTGCCTTCTGCATAATTAGCTGGATAGATAATCCCCTTGACCTACAGAGAGTTAGAAGCGAGTTTTAATCAAAACCAAGACTGTGGATTAAGGAATTGTTCTTCAAATGTTGAATTACTGGTGGGAAAAAAAACAGAATTAATTGTCAACTGAGAAACAGACACAGAAGATGATTATTTTGAACAAAAAATAAAGGTTAAGTAGAATTAAGAGTGTGCTGGAACTACTCTATACATATGAGATGCCACAAAAGAGTACTTTGTATCAGTTCAATTACAAAACACAATTTATAATAGCTTTGTAAAGGATTATGCAATACAATTACACCTTTATGAGTAATGAACACAATACAGCAGTATAGGCTTTATTGGGATGAGGGAAATGAACTTGTGGGAGAGTGGAGCTGTGGAATATCTGTGTTGCAAAATAAATGTGCATTTTCTAACTCAGTTTCATACAAAATATATTTAAACTGGTTTATTGAGGCTCTGTGGCACTAGATTCTTCATAGTAATTGTGCTCTTGTATTTACTTAATATGACTATTAAATACAGTATATTTGCATAATCAATGAATGCACAATAAAAAGATAATGCAAAATAATAGCACCCGATTATCTAAAGTTCTCTTGGCTGGCGAGATTATTTAAGAATGCTCACCAGTACTATTGGCCAGGTGGAATTATTTAAAGACACTTTTTACCCTGAAAACAGGGTATATCGCTGAAGGTCGTATTCTGCATTTTTGTATGGGAAGGAGATACATACATTACAAAAAAAATTAAACATCATACTAAATTAATAATTAAAACATTCACACATAAATTGGCAGAAAAAAATTGTATTGTTAAGTTTAATCAAAAACCATAAGAAAACTGTTCCATAAATTAGACATGTGAAATTCTAATTCTAATGACTAATTTTGGCAGATTCAGAGATTCAAATGAATCCGAATTTCCAAATCAGCACCATAACCAAAATCCTGAAAAATCTGAAAATGAATAAATCAGTTTCTGAATTTTCGGATCCATTCTTTATTTATGTTCGGAATTTTTCATTGTTCTAATCTAAACCGCAGTTCCCTGACATCGCCAAAACTAACTAAATATCTAAATAAAGCTATTAACCCATAAACCGCCATTCCCCGACATCGCCGGCACTAACTAAACCTATTAACCCCTAAACCGCAGTTTCCCAACATCGCCAACACTAACTAAACTTATTAACCCCTAAACTGCAGTTCCCCAACATCGCTGACACTAACTAAACCTATTAACCCCTAAACCGCCGTTCCCAAACATCGCCAACACTAACTAAACCTATTAACCCCTGAACTGCAGTTCCCCAACATCGCCAACACTAACTAAACCTATTAACCCCTAAACCGCCGTTCCCCGACATCGTCAACACTAACTAAACCGCAGCTCTCAAACATTGCAAACACTAACTAAACCTATTAACCCCTAAACTACTCAACACGTCAACACTAACTAAACCGCAGTTCCCAAACATCGCCAACCCTAACTAAAACACTAAATAAACCTATTAACCCCTAAACTGCCATTACCAAACATCGCCAACACTAACTAAAACACTAACTAAACATATTAACCCCTAAACCGCAGTTCCCAAACATTGCCAACCCTAACTAAAACACTAAATAAACCTATTAACCCCTAAACCGCCATTACCAAACATCGCCAACACTAACTAAAACACTAACGCCTAGATTTAGAGTTCTGCGGCCAAATGGGTGCGTTAGCTACGCGTGCTTTTTTCTGGCCGCACCGTTTAAATACCGCTGGTATTGAGAGTTCACAGAATGGCTGCGTTAGGCTCCAAAAAAGGAGCGTAGAGCATATTTAACGCAACTTCAACTCTCGATACCAGCGGTGCTTACGGACGCGGCCAGCTTAAAAAACGTGCTCGTGCACGATTCCCCCATAGAAAACAATGGGGCTGTTTGAGCAGAAAAAAAACCTAACACCTGCAAAAAAGCCGCGTTCAGCTCCTAAAGCAGCCCCATTGTTTGCTATGGGGAAACACTTCCTACGTCTGCACCTAACACCCTAACATGCACCCCGAGTCTAAACACCCCTAACCTTACCCTTATTAACCCCTAATCTGCCACACCCGCTATCGCTGACACCTGCATATTTTTTGTTAACCCCTAATCTGCCGCTCCGTAAACCGCCGCTACTTACATTATCCCTATGTACCCCTAATCTGCTGCCCTAACATCGCCGACCCCTATATTATATTTATTAACCCCTAATCTGCCTCCCCCAACGTCGCCTCCACCTGCCTACACTTATTAACCCCTAATCTGCCGAGCGGACCGCACCGCTATTATTATAAAGTTATTAACCCCTAATCCGCCTCACTCCCGCCTCAATAACCCTATAATAAATAGTATTAACCCCTAATCTGCCCTCCCTAACATCGCCGACACCTAACTTCAAACATTAACCCCTAATCTGCCGACTCGAGCTCACCGCTATTCTAATAAATGTATTAACCCCTAAAGCTAAGTCTAACCCGAACACTAACACCCCCCTAAGTTAAATATAATTTAAATCTAACTAAATAAATTAACTCTTATTAAATAAATTATTCCTATTTAAAGCTAAATACTTACCTGTAAAATAAATCCTAATATAGCTACAATATAAATTATAATTATATTATAGCTATTTTAGGATTTATATTTATTTTACAGGTAACTTTGTATTTATTTTAACCAGGTACAATAGCTATTAAATAGTTAAGAACTATTTAATAGCTAAAATAGTTAAAATAATTACAAATTTACCTGTAAAATAAATCCTAACCTAAGTTACAATTAAACCTAACACTACACTATCAATAAATTAATTAAATACAATATCTACAAATAAATACAATGAAATAAACTAACTAAAGTACAAAAAATAAAAAAGAACTAAGTTACAAAAAATAGAAAAATATTTACAAACATCAGAAAAATATTACAACAATTTTAAACTAATTACACCTACTCTAAGCCCCCTAATAAAATAACAAAGACCCCCAAAATAAAAAAATGCCCTACCCTATTCTAAATTACAAAAGTTCAAAGTTCTTTTACCTTACCAGCCCTGAACAGGGCCCTTTGCGGGGCATGCCCCAAAGAATTCAGCTCTTTTGCCTGTAAAAAAAACACATACAATACCCCCCCCCAACATTACAACCAACCACCCACATACCCCTAATCTAACCCAAACCCCCCTTAAATAAACCTAACACTAAGCACCTAAAGATCTTCCTACCTTATCTTCACCATACCAGGTTCACCGATCGATCCAGAAGAGCTCCTCCGATGTCTTGATCCAAGCCCAAGCGGGGGGCTGAAGAGGTCCATGATCCGGCTGAAGACTTCATCCAAGCGGGAGCTGAAGAGGTCCATGATCCGGCTGAAGTCTTCTATCAACGGCATCTTCAATCTTCTTTCTTCCGGATCCATGTTCATCCCGCCGACACGGAACATCCATCTTCACCGACGACTTCCCGACGAATGAAGGTTCCTTTCAGGGACGTCATCCAAGATGGCGTCCCTCAAATTCCGATTGGCTGATAGGATTCTATCAGCCAATCGGAATTAAGGTAGGAAAATTCTGATTGGCTGATGGAATCAGCCAATCAGATTCAAGTTCAATCCGATTGGCTGATTCAATCAGCCAATCAGATTGTGCTCGCATTCTATTGGCTGTTCCGATCAGCCAATAGAATGCAAGCTCAATCTGATTGGCTGATCGGATCAGCCAATCGGATTGAACTTGATTCTGATTGGCTGATTCCATCAGCCAATAAGAATTTTCCTACCTTAATTCCGATTGGCTGATAGAATCCTATCAGCCAATCGGAATTCGAGGGACGCCATCTTGGATGATGTCCCTTAAAGGAACCTTCATTCGTCGGGAAGTCGTCAGTGAAGATGGATGTTCCGCGTCGGCGGGATGAACATGGATCCGGAAGAAAGAAGATTGAAGATGCCGTTGATAGAAGACTTCAGCCGGATCATGGACCTCTTCAGCTCCCACTTGGATGAAGACTTCAGCCGGATCATGGACCTCTTCAGCTCCCGCTTGGATGAAGACTTCAGCCGGATCATGGACATCTTCAGCCCCCCGCTTGGGCTTGGATCAAGACATCGGAGGAGCTCTTCTGGATCGATCGGTGAACCTGGTATGGTGAAGATAAGGTAGGAAGATCTTCAGGGGTTAGGATTTATTTTACAGGTAATTTTGTAATTATTTTAACTATTTTAGCTATTAAATAGTTCTTAACTATTTAATAGCTATTGTACCTGGTTAAAATAAATACAAAGTTACCTGTAAAATAAATATAAATCCTAAAATAGCTATAATATAATTATAATTTATATTGTAGCTATATTAGGGTTTATTTTACAGGTAAGTATTTAGCTTTAAATAGGAGTAATTTATTTAATAAGAGTTAATTTATTTCATTAGATTTAAAATATATTTAACTTAGGGGGGTGTTAGGGTTAGGGTTAGACTTTAGCTTTAGGGGTTAATCCATTTATTACAGTAGCGGCGAGATTCGGTCGGCAGATTAGGGGTTAATAATTGAAGTTAGGTGTCGGCGATGTTAGGGAGGGCAGATTAGGGGTTAATACTATTTATTATAGGGTTATTGAGGCGGGAGTGAGGCGGATTAGGGGTTAATAACTTTATTATAGTAGCGGTGAGATCCGCTTGGCAGATTAGGGGTTAATAAGTGTAGGCAGGTGGAGGCAACGTTGAGGGGGCAGATTAGGGGCTAATAAATATAATATAGGGGTCGGCGGTGTTAGGGGCAGCAGATTAGGGGTACATAAGGATAACGTAGGTGGCGGTCGGCAGATTAGGGGTTAATTATTGTAGGTAGCTGGCGGCGACGTTGTGGGGGGCAGGTTAGGGGTTAATAAATATAATATAGGGGTCGGCAGTGTTAGGGGCAGCAGATTAGGGGTACATACGTATAACGTAGGTGGCGGTCGGCAGATTAGGGGTTAAAAAAATTTAATCTAGTGGCGGCGATGTGGGGGGACCTCGGTTTAGGGGTGTATAGGTAGTTTATGGGTGTTAGTGTACTTTAGAGCACAGTAGTTAAGAGCTTTATAAACCGGCGTTAGCCCAGAAAGCTCTTAACTACTGACTTTTTTCTGCGGCTGGAGTTTTGTCATTAGATTTCTAACGCTCACTTCAGCCACGACTCTAAATGCCGGAGTTAGAAAGATCCCATTAAAAAGATAGGATACGCAATTGACGTAAGGGGATCTGCGGTATGGAAATGTTGTGGCTGCAAAGTGAGCGTTAGATCCTTTCCTGACTGACTCCAAATACCGGTGGTAGCCTAAAACCAGCGTTAGGAGCCTCTAACGCTGATTTTGACGGCTACCGCCAAACTCGAAATCTAGGCCTAAATAAACCTATTAACCCCTAAACCGCAGTTCCCCGACATCGCCAACACTAACTAAACTTATTAACCCCTAAACTGCCACCCACATTGCAACAACCTAAATTAAACTATAATAACCCTAAACCTAACACCACCTAACATAATTAAAATAAATTCAAGTTACAATTATTAACTAACTACCTATGTAAAAATAAATATAAACTTACCTATGAAATAAAAATAAAACCTAAGGTAGCTACAATATAACTATTTACTAACTACCTAGTTAAAATAAATACAAACTTACCTGTGAAATAAAAATAAAACCTAAGCTAAAACTAAAAAAACCTAACATTACTAAAAAATAAAAAAATAAGATTACTAAAAAAAAAAAAAAAACTACCATTACAAAAAATAACTAACAAAATGATCCAAAACAATAAAAATTATTCCTATTCTAATACCCCGTTTAAAAAAAAACAACCCCCCCCCCCCAAAAAAAAACAACTAATCTATAATAATCTACCAAGGGCCCTTAAAAGGGCCTTTTGTAGGGCATTGCCCTAAAGTTAACAGCTCTTTTGCTAAAAATTTACAGCAAACACCACCTAACATTACAAACCCCACCCCCCAAATCCACAAAATAAAAAAAACCTAACTAAAAAAATCCTAATCTACCCATTGCCCTGAAAAGGGAATTTGTATGGGCATTGCCCTTAAAAGGGCATTCAGCTCTTTTTCTGCCCAATAAAATAAAAAAAAAGCCCTAATCTAAAAAAAATACCTAACACTAACTCCAAAATCGGTTCTCACAGTTGCTGAAGTTCAGCAAAATCCCAGCGGCTCCATCTGTATCCATCGTGGGACCGGCATCTTTGATCTTCATCCCAGCGGAGGCTGAGCGGTCTGACGTGGAGATCCTCTTCATGTGATTGACCGCCGCACAATGAAGATTGAATGCAAGGAACCCCTTTTATACAGTAACTGTGAGTACCGATTTTGGAGTTAGTTTTTTTTTTTAGGTTTTTTTTTGTGGGGGTTAGATTAGGGCTTTTTTTTTATTGGCCGAAAAAGAGCTGATTGCCCCTTTAAGGGCAGTAAAAGAGCTGAATGCCCTTTTAAGGGCAATGCCCATACAAATGCCCCTTTCATGGCAATGGGTAGATTAGGTTTATTTTTATTTTGTGGGTTTGGGGGTGGGAGTTTGTAATGTTAGTGGGTGTTTGTTTTTATTTTTTGCAAAAGAGCTGTTAGCTTTAGGGCAATGCTCTACAAAAGGCCCTTTTAAGGGCCCTTGGTAGTTTATTATTGATTAGGGATTTTTTTTTTATTTTGGGGTGTTTTTTTTTTTTTTTAAATGGGGTATTAGAATTGGAATATTTTTTATTGTTTTGGATCATTTCGTTTGTTATTTTTTGTAATGGTAGTTTTATAAATGTTTTGTAATTTTAGTGTTTATTATATTTTGAAATTGTAGTTTTCATTTTTTAGTAATCTTACGCCTAGATTTAGAGTTCTGCGTTAGCTGCGTTAGCCGTCAAAAGCAGCGTTAAGGGATCCTAACGCTGCTTTTGGCCGCCTGCTGGTATTTAGAGTCAGCCAGGAAAGGGTCTAACGTTCACTTCTCTACCGCGACTCCAGGCTACCGCAGATCCCCTTACGCCAATTGCGTATCCTATCTTTTCTATGGGATCTGCCGCAAAAAAAAGTCAGTAGTTAAGAGCTTTATAGGCTATAAAGCTCTTAACTACTGTGCTCTAAAGTACACTAACACCCATAAACTACCTATGTACCCCCTAAACCGAGGCCCCCCCACATCACTGCCACTCTAATAAAAAAATTGAACCCCTAATCTGCCGACCGGACATCGCCGCCACCTACCTTATACTTATGATTATGAACCCCTAATCTGCTGCCCCTAACATCACCGACCCCTATATTATATTTATTAACCCCTAATCTGCCCCCCCCCCCATGTCGCCGCTACCTAACTACACTTATTAACCCCTAATGTGCCGACCAGACCTCGCCGCTACTCTAATAAAGTTATTAACCCCTAAACCGCTGCACTCCCGCCTCACAAACACTAGAATAAATAGTATTAACCCCTAATCTGCCCTCCCTAACATCGCCGCCACCTACCTACAATTATTAACCCCTAATCTCCCGCCCGCACCGTCGCCGCTACTATAATAAAGTTATTAACCCCTAAACATAACTCTAACCCTAACCCTAACCCTAACATCCCCTAACATAAATATAATTTATATTAAACAAAATAATATTCAGAAAATTATCTAAATTATTCCTATTTAAAACTAAATACTTACCTATAAAATAAACCCTAATATAGCTACAATATAACTAATAATTACATTGTAGCTATTTTAGGATTTATATTTATTTTACAGGCAATTTTGTATTTATTTTAACTAGGTACAAAAGCTATTAAATAGTTAATAACTATTTAATAGCTACCTAGTTAAAATAAATACAAAATTACCTGTAAAATAAATCCTAACCTAAGTTACAATTAATATACTAGTCTTGAGAAAGGCCCAAGCAGTGGGCCGAAACGCGTTGACATCTATATGGTGAGCTATATTTCTTGATTTATTTACATTTTAACAGTATTATACTATGTTATTTTTCTTTATTCTTTATTCTTTATTCTTTATTCTTTATTCTTTATTCTTTATTTTTTAGGCTTTGAGGATATCCCAGCCCTTTCATTGTTACCTTTCATCGTCATATTTTTATGCCTTTCTATTTACAAATACCATTTTATCTCTAAATGCCTGGGAATTGAGGCATCTGAAAACACTTTTTACACCCTAACATTAGATAAATAAGAAACATCGGAAGTAAAGAGACATTTCATAAGGACTATCTTAGGACATACAGTTACTAGGACATATACCACATTGTTATGATTTTGTAGAACAATCTGTATAAATCTTTGATTATATATTTATTTGTTTATCAAATATCTGTTTATTATCTATGCTAAAACATTATTAACTGCCTTATTTTAGTTATTATTTTTATTGTCCATTTATTGTCCATTTAATGTGTATTGTTCCACATTTTCTTTGACACACATTGTCACATTTTTTGTTGATACATACTCTCACTCACATGGATTTTTAATTTTCCATTTTTTAATTTTTTAATTTTTTACATATTTTTATGTAATTTTGAGATTAAATCACTTTAATCACAATTTGATATCACATTGTTTTTGGATATCACAGTTTTCTAGATGTGTACACACTAGTTTGCTTCCAAATACTATTTTTCATTTTTGTATTTTTTGTCCAAAGATTTTTTATTTTTACTCATCATTTTTCACTGCATACCACTATTTTCTCACATATGACCCTCATGGACACATTATTTAGAGTTTAGTTCTGCTTATATATGTATAAGATTATGTTTATATAGGACATTTGTCCGAGACATGTTTTGCTCAGAATCAGTCTTAAATTAAGTGGACACCAATCCACCGATCAGTTATCATTTTTAGTCATTTTATTACCTTTATATATTTTATACTTTTAACATACATCTCTTTGTACCATGGATTTATGCCTATGAATCGTATATTGTATCTGTAATAAATTGTGTAAAACTATACATTTCATATCCATTTCTATTACTACATCAGCATTTACAATTAACACTAGAAATAAACCCCACCTAAAGGGTCTTTTTCCTGCTCCAGTGTGAACACATCACTCACACACACACACTAGACCTTGACTTAATTGGCGCTCCTCTCTACAAACCCTTCTAAGTTACAATTAAACCTAACACTACACTATCATTAAATTAATTAAATAAATTACCTACAATTACCTACAATTAAATACAATTAAATAAACTATTCTATAATACAAAACAAACAAACACTAAATTACAAAATATAAAAAAGAATTACAAGCAGTTTAAACTAATTACACCTAATCTAAGCCCCCTAATAAAATAAAAAAGCCCCCCAAAATAAAAAATTCCCTACCCTATTCTAAAATACAAAAGTAATCAGCTCTTTTATCAGCCCTTAAAAGGGCTTTTTGCGGGGCATGCCCCAAAGTAATCAGCTCTTTTGCCTGTAAAAAAAACAACAACCCCCCCAACATTAAAACCCACCACCCACATACCCCTACTCTAACCCACCCAAACCCCCCTTAAATAAACCTAACACTACCCCCTGAAGATCTCCCTACCTTTAGTCGTCTTCACCCAGCCGGGCCGAAGTCTTCATCTGGTGGGGCAGAAGAGGCCATCCAGACCGGCAGAAGTCTTCATCCTATCCGGGAGAAGAGGACATCCGGACCGGCAGACATCTTCATCCAAGCGGCATCTTCTATCTTCATCCATTCGGAACGAAGCCATCTTCCCAGCCGACACGGATCCATCCTCTTCAACCAACGCCTACTCGCCGAATGAAGGTTGCTTTAAACGACGTCATCCAAGATGGCGTCCCTCGAATTCTGATTGGCTGATAGGATTCATGTTCAATCCGATTGGCTGATCCAATCAGCCAATCGTATTGAACTCGCATTCTATTGGCTGTTCCGATTTATTTTTAAATAGGTAGTTAGTTAATAATTGTAACTTTAATTTAGGTTTATTTTAATTATGTTAAAGTTAAGGGGGTGTTAGGTTTAGGGGTTAGTATAGTTTAATTTAGGTTGTTGCGGCAGTTTAGGGGTTAATAGGTTAATTTAGTGCTGATGATGTGGGTGTACGGCAGTTTAGGGGTTAATAGGTTTATTTAGTGTTTTAGTTAGTGTTGGCGATGTCGGGGAACTGCAGTTTAGGGGTTAATAGGTTTAATTAGTGTTGGCAATGTTGGGGAACGGCAGTTTAGGGGTTAATAGGTTTAGTTAGTGTCCGCGATGTCAGGGAACGGCGGTTTAAGGGTTAATAAGTTTAGTTAGTGTCGCCTATGTGGGGTGCGGTGGTTTGGGGGTTAATAGCTTTATTTAGTGGCAGTGATGAGGGTTGCGGCGTTATTAAATAATTTTGTTTTGCCAATCGGCAGGATATTAGTTATGTTTAGTTAAAGGGACACTGAACCCAAATTTTTTGTTTCGTGATTTAGATAGACCATGCAATTTTAAGCAACTTTCTAATTTACTCCTATTATTAATTTTTCTTCGTTCTCTTGCTATCTTTATTTGAAAAAGAAGGCATCTAAGGTTTTTTTTTGGTTCATAACTCTGGAGAGCACTTTTTATTGGTGGATGATTTATCCACCAATCAGAAGAACAACCCAGGTTGTTAACCAAAAATGAAGAAAATTTGATAATAGGAGTAAATTAGAAAGTTGCTTAAAATTTCATGTTCTGGCCCCTATTTATCAAGGTCTGTGAGACCTGATCCGACAGTGCAGATCAGGTTCGACAGATCTCGTTGAATACAGTGATTAATACGCTCGCCATATTCAGTATTGCACCAGCAGCTCACAAGTGCTGCTGGTGCAACGCCGCCCCTGCAGACTCGCGGCCAATGGGCCGCCAGCAGGGGGGTGTCAATCAACCCAATCATACTCTATCGGGTTGATTTCCGGTGATGTCTGTCTGCCTGCTCAGAGCAGACGGACAGGTTATGGAGCAGCGGTCTTTGTGACCTCTGCTTGATAACTGCTGTTTCTGGCGAGTGTGCAGGCTCGCCAGAAACACGGGGCGTCAAGCTCCATTCAGAGCTTGATACATATGCCCCTCTATCTGAATCACGAAAGAAAAAATTTGGGTTCAGTGTCCCTTTAAATCGTTTTTTCAGATCTGTTCGTTTTTTCGGATCCATTCTTTATTCATATGCATTATTCTATTCTAAACTTTACAATAGAATAATGAATATGAATAAAAAATGAATCCGAAATAATGAACGGATCCGAAAAAACTTTTAACTTAACATAACTAATTTGCCAAAATGATTTTTTTTAACCCCTTAAGGACCATAGCACTTTTCCATTTTCTGACCGTTTTTGCAACCAGGGCTATTTTTACATTTTTGCGGTGTTTGTATTTTGCTGTAATTTTCCTCTTACTCATTTACTGTACCCACACATATTATATACAGTTTTTCTTGCCATTAAATAGACTTTCTAAATATACCATTATTTTCATCATATGTTATAATTTACTATAAAAAATTATAAAATATGATAAAAAAATGGAAAAAAACTATCTTCTTCAGTCTGAACTGTGTCGCAGTTCCAGTGCCTGGCTCTCATAGAAAGTAGCATCATGGCCCAGAAAAAGCAAATGGGTGCAGAAAAAGGCACAAAAACCAGGAACATGAACTACTACATCAAAACCAGTGAGGCTCAAATTAATGAGGATAGTCAGATGCAAGTTTCCTCTAGAGAAGAAGATTTTGGACATAGTACCCCTGACCCATCGCAATATGTTACCAAAGAGGATCTGAAGTTTCTCTCATCCAAAGAGGACATAAAAGAAAAAGCAGCAGACATTAAAAATGTATTCAGTGAGCTGAAAAGGGATATATTTGAGCTGTCGCAGAGGGTCACAGTTGTTGAAAATTTGCAAAGCACCTTACAACAGCAATTAAAAGATACCAACTCCCAGACACAACAAAACACCAATGTAGTCCAGAGTCTTCTAGAGAGAATAGAGGACCTGGACAACCGCAGTAGGCGGAACAACTTAAGAGTGAGGGGGATACCGGAAACAATCAACCCGACTGCCCTGCAGGGATACCTGCAGGACCTCTTCAGAACTGTGAAAGGTACCCCACTGGCACCAGAAGTTGTCATAGAGAGGGCACACAGGGCATTACGCCCCAAACCGTCATCAAAAGCCCCCCCTAGAGATGTCATCCTCAAGGTGCTGAATTACAAAGACAAAGAAGAAATACTTCGATGCAGCAGAAATAAGCACCCGGTCCAGCATGCAGGGATCACCTTGCAAATCTTTTCTGACCTATGCCCTGCAACCCTGCAGAAGCGCAGGGAGCTTCCCTTCCTAACGTCTGTCCTACAAGAAGGCAGGATCCCCTACAGATGGGGGTTCCCCACTTGCTTAGTGGCCTCTAATGGAGATAAATCAGCAATCTTCTGTTCCATGTCGGACCTGGACATGTTCTGTTCAGTGCTAGGCATCACGGTACCACACCCGGACAATATGGCCAATACGTCATTTGATCCCACTGGGAACTCCTGCCCTACCTGACTGGTGAGGTAAGAAAGCTAATTCGTCCCTGCAGAATTTTGTGTCCCAGATGGGGATCTATCTGCCCTAATAAGACTTTCCTTAGGCAGAACTGTTTTAAATAAGAACTTTGCTCGTTACCTTTTCAAAATTCTATTGTTATATTTGCCTCAGTTGTGGTTATGTAAACCTGTGAGCTTATATTGTAAATAGAGCGCTTGTTCCCGCCCCAGCTGAGAGGCCTGTTGGAGTTTTTCTACTCAATTTACTGGTTCAGCAGCATACTTGTTAGTCTCTGTTATAGCCAGGTCATGGCAGATCTGGGTAATATATACCACTTTGCTGCCCTCTCCACTAGGATGGGAAACCTTGTGTTGCCTTATGCACCTGTAGCCTCTTTTGGTTGCAGATTCCTTGAAATAACCGTGGTTTAACCACTAATGTCATGTCCCTCATCCTGTTGATTGCTAAAAATGTTACTAATCTATGGAACTATGTGTGCTGAGAATGGACGGTGGGGATTCCCCAAAAAGGTACTCCATCTTTGTCCACATAGGCTCCCCTTGGTTCTAAAATATTTGTTTTCCATGTCATATCTATAATTCAACTGTTACCTGTACCTAAATGTCTTAATGTATCTTAAACGTTGAGTTATGTAATAATAGGTTTCGTAAATATACATATATTTCTTTTCTTTTTTTAAAAAATAGGCCAGCCACCGGCATATTCCCTTTAGTAAAGCCTTTACATAGGCTAGTTGGTCTTTCTAAGGCCTGGTGTTTATGCTGTAGCTGTTATCATAGTTGACACTTTTACTTAATTCCTATTTGTACCCAGCCCCAATAGCACTAGAGGCCTAGGTTGTCAGTACACTCCTTGTATATATACTATGACCTTGGTCAGACCTAGGACTTCTTCTTCCTTTGCTTTAAACAACCCTTCTTTCTACTTCTGACCCCTTTCTCCCTCTTCTTTCCTTCTCAATTGTTCTCCCTCCTTTCCCCTCCTCTACCTTTTTTTTTTCTATACACAGAGGGTTAAATATGGACATCAGACACCAAAAACCACAAGTCCACCCTTTGAAATTCCTAACAATAAATGTGAAGGGCAAACGCTCAATAGTGTCCGGGCAAACGCTCAATAGTGTCCAGAGAGCTACATAAAATGAGAAGTGATGTGATCTTTATACAAGAGTCTCACTTTGCCAGGCAGAAGGAGCCAAAATGGCATAATCACAGATATCCAATAGCCCTTTTTTCTTCTGGCCCCCGTAAGCAAAATGGTGTAGGTATTCTGATACGTCAAGGCATACCATTCCAAGTGCAGGATATTGTCAGAGACAGAGACGGCCGGTACCGTATTTTGGTTGGCTTACTACATGGTATCCAGGTTACATTGATTAACGTATATGCCCCTAATGTTGCACAGCACATTTTTTTCAGGAATCTCTCGGGTAGATTGCTTGAGCATGCCAAAGGGATTGCCATTGTGGGAGGGGATTTTAATGTTCCTCTCATCCCTAAACAGGATACTTCTAATGGTCTCACAAGCGTACCTCATCATATACTTAAACATATAAATGCGACACTTAGAAATAATTTGCTGCATGACATCTGTCGCACACTACACCCCACTGAGACTGAGTTCACATCTTTTTCCAGCCTGCACAGGAAATACTCACGCATTGATTATTTCTTTACAGATTCTCAAGGAATTGAATATGTACAGTGTAGTGATATAGCCCCAATTACATGGTCGAACCATGCGCCGGTCTCGTTTGAGATGCTGTGGCCCGACACACCTGCTACCTCATTCACTTGGAGGTAGACCTGATATAGTTGGGGACATTTCGACCCGGATGATGGAATACTTTGACTTGAACACGACAGATGACTTGCCCATGACTACTGTGTGTTATAAGGGGACATCTTATCAAACATAAAGCCCGACTACAGAAACAGAAAAGAGATAATTATAATCGGCTACTGTCCGACATTAAGACACTTGAGGAGCTGCATAAAAAGGACCCCTTGAATAGTGACAAAGAGACTAAACTGACGCAAGCTAGATTAGACTTTAGACAACTTCTTCAAGATGAAAACCATAAAATAGTGATCTGGCTTAATCAAAGGTACTATGAGGGAGGGGATAAAGCCGGGAAACTGTTAGCCAGGACACTTAAAAGAAACCAGCTCAAGGCTTATATATACTCCATGAAAGATCAAGATGATAGGATCCATAGGGATAGCTCTGGAATTGCAGAGATATTTCGGTCTTATTATAGCGGTCTTTATAACTTACAACCCGCAGTGGGATCTCAGTTGGCAACAGACCCCCCACAGAGCCTTTCGGTTCATAGATATCTTATAGGCACACGGCTACAAGTTTTGGATACGGAGGCTGCTGACTTCCTTGAAACTCCTCTGACCCAGGAGGAGATAAAAAATGCATTGAAAAGCCTACCGAGTGGGAAATGCCCGGGCCCAGATGGGCTGGGCGCAAAATACTATAAGACTTTTCTTCCAATTTTACTGCCACATCTACAAACCATGTTTAACTCCTTGGCCGACACAGAGTCTTTACCGTCTTCTATGTTATCAGCGTACATAACAGTGATCCCAAAACTGGGCAAGTCACCTGACAAGCCGCAAAGTTATAGGCCAATCTCATTGCTGAATGCCAATGTCAAAATTTTGGCAAAGGTTTTAGCTAACAGAGTAAATAAGTTCCTACCGGGTCTGATTGCCCTAGATCAGGTGGGTTTTGGCCCAGGGAGGGAGGCTAGGGACAATACCCTTAAGATCCTACAGTTGATTACTCATTCTGTCAAGGGGGGACTGACATTCACCCTGTTGTCTATGGATGCTGAAAAAGCTTTTGACAGGGTGAACTGGCAGTTCCTTCATTGCACCTTGGAGAAGATGGGTTTTGGAGAGAGATTTGTCAAAACAGTTTTCAGCCTCTACTCCGCGCCCAATAAGAAGATTAGGGTCAATGGCCTCCTCTCTGAGTCATTTAATTTCTCAAATGGGACTATGCAGGGGTGTCCCCTGTCCCCCCTGCTGTTCGCCATCTCGGTGGAGGCTTTGGCATGTATATCCGTGACAACTATCAAATAACTGGGTATCCAATCAGAGAATGAGAATATAAAATAAGCATGTACGCAGACGACCTGCTCTTCTCCCTTAGAGACCTGAGAACCTCTGTCCCTGCTCTTTTGCAAGAGTTTGCTAGGTATGGTGAGGTCTCTAACTTTATGCTAAATGCTACCAAGTCAGAAGTGATGGGGGTCAACTTAGATCCACTTGTCAGAAACTGGCTGCGGGAACATAGCCCATTCCAGATAAAAGACAAACGGTTAAAGTACTTGGGAATCCACCTGACAGTCTCCATGACGGATCTATTTGAGGCAAATTATGTAATACTCAGACGTGAGGTCGCAGCTGACCTTTCAGCGTGGAAACACAAAAATATTTCATGGCTAGGAAGGATAGGAGTCGTGAAAATGAACGTGCTTCCCAGATTGCTTTATTTGTTCCAAACACTGCCCATCCCGCTTCCTCATACCTTCCTTGTGCAGTTTCAAAGCTTAATTGAGGAATACATCTGGCAGGGTTCCAGACCTAGGATTAGTAGGGTGACGATGTACCAACAGAGAGAAGAGGGTGGCCTGGGTCTTCCAGACCTAAGTCTGTAAAGAAAAGCTGTAATCCTACAAAGAGCAGTTGAATGGTGCCAGGGAAATCCACAAAAAGATTGGATCACAATAGATAAATATATTTTACAGGTCACTGGCTTGATGTCCCTACTGTGGTTGAATAGCAAACATAGACCCTCACATGTAGCAAAGTTTCCCCTACTAGAGGAGCTGTTTGGGCTATGGAACGCCACACTATGGGTTGACTCCCACGTTTCTACTCTATAATCACCCTTAACGCCAATATTCGGGAACCCTGACCTGCCTTTACAGCCCAGATTGTCCCCGGAGCAGATTAAACTCTTTGGTAATCGGGTGGCCAGTTTTGTCCTAGTGGGGTGACTAAAGACAAAAGAGGAGATCCTGACGATCTGCCCAGACCTTCCACTGACATGATTTACCTACCTGCAAATAGGGCACTATATTAATACTCACAAAAATAGACCGCAACTGTTGAGGGACCCTACACCTTTTGAATCCTTGTGCACACAGCATACAACAACTAGGCATTTAGTATCTATCATCTACACTCCATTATTGCACCCCAGAGATGGCCCCCTCCCAGGCTATACAAGAGCTTGGCACAGAGAGCTGGACTTGGAGTTCTCCAGAGAAGAATGGCAACAGATCTTCCAGGCCATTAAAACATTATCGGTCTCTGCACGCACACAGGAGTCGCATTACAAGTTCCTGAGCCGATGGTATCTTACACTATCCAGACTTATGACTAGCTACCCGAGAGCTTCAGAAAAATGTTGGAGGGGATGTGGTGGCACAGGCACGGTCCTTCACATTTGGTGGGATTGCCCCTTACTGGAGTGCTTTTGGACCTCTGTTTGGCAAGAGATCCAGAAGATACTGGAACTGGAGATCCCAAAAACTCCAGAAACTCTGTTATTTCACTTCCCTAACAAAATAAAAAACAAATTAAAAAAGACCCTTTTGATGCTGATGCTATCAGGAGCTAAAAACCTAATACCCCAACGTTGGAAGACATTGCAGGTCCCCACCCTCGTGGACTGGAGACAGAATGTGCAAAACATCCTCCTCCTGTAAAAGTATCATTATGTTAAAACCATGAAACTAGATGTATATGGTGAGATACTTCCGATATTGGAGGGTACTCAAGCACCATGCCCTTATTTGAAGGACATGATACAGATTACTGGAAAATTTCAGAAAATGTAAGTAGATAGCTAATCGATCATTTTGTTTTAGGCAGTTAATAAGCTGATAGCTGTTTGTTGAACACTCTTATATTATTCACCGGGACATTGTGTATAGAGGGTCCCTTAGGTTGCTAACCTCTGTTAATCCGAGAGTTGTGAACAGTCTGTACCCTTGTCTGCTTATCTGATGATCTTATTGTACAATGTTTGTTTATTTTTTCAATAAAGCTCTTTTGGAAAAAAAAAAAAATGGAAAAAAACAAACTTTTTCTAACTTTGACCCCCAAAATCTGTTACACATGTACAACCACCAAAAAACAACCAAAATAAATAGTTTCTAAATGTTTTCCTGTGTTTAGAAATACCCAATGTTTACATGTTCTTTGCTTTTTTTGCAAGTTATAGGGCAATAAGTACAAGAAGCACTTTTCCAAACCATTTTTTTTCCCACAATTAGCGATAGTTACATTGTAACACTGATATCTGTCAGGAATCCCTGAATAACCCTTCACATGTATGTATTTTTTTTTAGAAGACAACCCAAAGTATTGATCTAGGCCCATTTTGGTATATTTCATGCCACCATTTCACTGTCAAATGCGATCAAATAAAAAGAAATTCTTCACTTTTTCACAAACTTTTTCACAAACTTTAGGTATCTCACTGAAATTATTTACAACCAGCTTGTGCAATTATGGCACAAATGTTTGTAAATGCTTCTCTGGGATCCCCTTTTTTCAGAAGTAGCAGACTTATTTGGCTTTGGCATTGCTTTTTGGTAATTAGAAGGCTGATAAATGCCGCTGCGCACCACACGTGTATTATACCCAGTAGTGAAGGGGTTAATTAGGGAGCTTGTAGGGAGCTTGTAGGGTTAATTTTAGCTTTAGTGTAGTGTAGTAGACAACCCAAATTATTGATCTAGGCCCATTTTGGTATATTTCATGCCACCATTTCACCGCCAAATGTGATCAAATAAAAAAAAAATCATAACATTTTTCACAATTTTAGGTTTCTCACTGAAATTATTTACAAACAGCTTGTGCAATTATATCACAAATGGTTGTAAATGCTTCTCTAGCATCCTCTTTGTTCAGAAATAGCAGACATATATGGCTTTGGTGTTGCTTTTTGGTAATTAGGCCGCTAAATGCCGCTGCGCATCACTTGTGTATTATGCCCAGAAGTGAAGGGGTTGATTAGGGAGTTTGTAGGGTTAATTTTAGCTTTAGTGTAGTAGACAATCCAAAGTATTAATCTAGGCCCATTTTAATATATTTAATGCCACCATTTCACCGCCAAATGCGATCAAATAAAAAGAATTGTTCACTTTTTCACAATTTTTTTCACAAACTTTAGGTTTCTCACTGAAATTATTTACAAACAATTTATGCAATTATGGCATAAATGGTTGTTAATGCTTCTCTGGGATCCCCTTTGTTCAGAAATAGCAGACATTTATGGCTTTGGCATTGATTTTTGGTAATTAGAAGGCTGCTAAATGCCACTGCACACCACACATGTATTATGCCCAGCAGTTAAGGGGTTAATTAGGGAGCATGTAGGGAGCTTCTAGGCTTAATTTTAGCTTTAGTGTAGTGTAGTGTAGTAGACAACCACAAGTATTGATCTAGGCCCATTTTGGTATATTTTATGCCACCATTTCACCTCCAAATGTGATCAAATAAAAAAAACTTAAAATTTTACACAATTTTAGTTTTCTCACTGAAATTATTTACAAACAGCTTGTGCAATTATGGCACAAATGGTTGTAAATGCTTCTCTGGGATCCCCTTTGTTCGTAAATAGCAGACTTATGTGGCTTTGGCATTGCTTTTTGGTAATTAGAAGGCCGCTAAATGCCACTGCCCACCACATGTGTATTATGCCCAGCAGTGAAGGGGTTAATTAGGGAGCTTGTAGGGTTAATTTTAGCTTTAGTGTAGTGTAGTAGACAACCACAAGTATTGATCTAGGCCCATTTTGGTATATTTCATGCCACCATTTCACCGCCAAGTGCGATCAAATAAAAAAATTGTTACATTTTTCACAATTTTAGGTATCTCACTGAAATTATTTACAAACAGCTTGGGCAATTATATCACAAATGGTTGTAAATGCTTCTCTATGATCCCCTTTGTTCAAAAATAGCAGACATATATGGCTTTGGCATTGCTTTTTGGTAATTAGAAGGCTGCTAAATGCCGCTGTGTACCACACTAGTATTATGCCCAGCAGTGAAGGGGTTAATTTAGGTAACTTGTAAGATTAATTTTAGCTTTAGTGTAGAGATCAGCCTCCCACCTGACACATCCCACCCCTGAACCCCCTCAAACAGCTCTCTTCCCTCCCCCACCTCACAATTGTCACCGCCATCTTAAGTACTGGCTGTGACAATTTTTTTTTCTTCAATCGATTCTGCAGTGTTGGATCCCCTTGAAAGCGGTTGCCAAAACGTAATTAATGAAACTAATGAAAACGAAACTAAAACGAAATTTTTAGCATAGCACATGTCTAGCATAAATTGTAATTTTAGTACACTGGATGTGCAAAAAAAACTGATAGAACTTCATACTTATAAGTACAAAATGCAAAGTGAGTGCTGGCGTGAAAATATTCTGAATTTCAAATAAGCAGCAGAATTTTTTTTCTGACAATAGCCATATCCTTCTATTAAAGACATAAAGAACTTAAGTTTGTGCATGTATAGCATGGTATAAAGCATGATGGGCCAGATTACATGTGGAATGCTAAATATTGCTTTTGTGAAAGCGATATTTGCACTCCACTGAGTAATACCAGTGCACGGTAATGTGCGCTGGTATTACAAGTTGCCGGCAATGTGAACACGAGCTCACATTCACATTGCTTGAAAGCATTGCGCTCACAAGAGCCCACTTCCTTAGGCTCCAATAGGAGCCTCGTTCTGATGCCGTCATACACGTCACAGAACCAACGTGCAGCGACGGGGGTAAGTTGCACAGCAATGGCAGCAAATTGTAAATATATATGTATATGCTTATATATATACTGTATATATTTTTATGTGTTAATATGTGTATCTACTTTAATAAAATAAACAATACTGTATTTTGGGGGCATTTAGGGTCACATTTATAAATTTAACTAGAGATCTGATATCTGGTTAATTTTATAAGCGCTAATTGCTACTCTCCAAAATAGTACTAACCTTGTGAAGTATTTGCTATAGCTAATACAATAATGTCTGTACAGATAAAAGACAACTTATTTGAGAGAGGACGATTACCAGTTTCAGTTATTTTCTATGTGTAAATTATAAATCCCAACCACGTGTGTAGAACACTCCGGCATGCACATGTCCAGCACCTTTTTTGAGTTTGCAAGATCGCCAAGACTTCTATTGTTATCTCTAGCATGACTAGTTTACCATAACAAAACAGACTTGAAAATATTTTACAACTACAAACAATACATAAACTGTTTTGCAAGAGTTTCTGTGAAGTGTTATTCTTGTAATTATTGTTTTTCTGTGTTGCTCTTCAGTTCGCACCTGATATGTGAGATATCATGTATTGGACCCCTCACACAATAAGATGTTAATGGCAGAAACGTGTATTAACAAAACTGTAGAAAAATATGGAGAAAACACTGCTCATTGAATATTGATTATGATTTTTGTCTTCACAATGTAGTGACTTAACAATCTCACAAACACCTATGGCCACCTTTTTTTTAAGCACACAGACGAGGCTCTTCAGCTGGTCCCACAAGGGCTCCAAAGCACTGTCCCTTGCTTGATAACTGAAGCTTTATGAATGTAGCCCATTGTCATGTTGTACTTGTATGAGGGCACAAGAAATTAAACCAAGAGTCATGAAAAGTCATTACATACATTAACCAATTGGGAGCTAAAAAAAGGCTAAATAAGACTAAATAAAGCACTTTTATAAAGGGTTATAGTAATCTGTATATTAACTAGGCATGTGCATTCGTTTTATTGCTAATTTTTTAACGGAACATGGCTATTTGTTTTGTTTTAACTAAATGAATATCTGAATGAATGCGCCCTGAAATTCATCAGTAATCATTTGTTTAGTTTAAATTACCTTAGGGGTTATAAATACTTACCTATAGTGCGCTGGGGAGATGCGCTAATCCTGACACTTCTTCACAGAGCCCTGGCCCACCCTATTAGGAGGTTTAGCATGCACTAAGAGTTAGATTATGAGTGGAGCGCAAATTAGCGCTCCTGCAAGCGCTTTATCTGAGCTCAACATTTTTTACCATTGCGCCCCCATTCCCACATGTATTACAAATCACAAGTAAAATGTTTGCACTCTCATGATGGCATCCTTGCATAGAAAAAAAGACTTTACGAAGTTGCAAATGCAGGATTGTATCCCCCATAGACTTTAATGGAGCCTCGTTTGGAACAAAAAAAATATAGCCGCCAAATTCAGAGATTCGAATCAATTAGAATTTTCGAATTACCCTAGCAACGAAACTAAACTCATCCAAATACATTTGTTACGAATAAATACAAATTAGTTTGGATTTATTCATTACATTTGAATGGCCATGGAATAATCACAATTCAGTATAAAAATTTAATTTAGTAAGATTTAGTGAGATAGAACAGTGAAATAATTACGTTTGTGTAACTTGGAACCATCTGAATCAACATAACACATACTGAACTTCCGAATTTATGAATCGAATCCGAAATGAATACATCTGAATTTATTATAATCAGAATTAATCGGAAACAAATACATTCAAATGTATCCAAATTTGAATCGATTCGAAACAAAATTCGAAAAAATCCAAATCGGTCCGAAACGGACCAAAACAAATTTTTCCGCTGTACACATGTCTAATTTCTATATATATTTCTATATATATTTGTATGTGTATTTGTGTATATATTTCTGTAAATACATATATATATATATATATATATATATATATATATATATACTGTATATATATATAAACACATAAAAATACATATATACATATTTATAGAAATACATGCATATGTATTTATGTACGTTCATATATTTAAATTTATTTTTATAGATCCCTAGGTAAAAACACTTTTCCTAGCATTTGACATCTCAAATCTTTTAGCCCTTATAACTTGTTATTGAAATTTGTAAAATCATTTTTATTAGATAGTATTATTTTGAGTGTAACTGTTTTTTATGTATTTTTAAATGTGTTTTGTGACACTTTTTTGACTCATGTAACAGATAACCAGAGCTCTGAAGTAGCGGTAATCATTCTAGCGTAAGTTACTTTCAACTTGTAATATGGGAAGAATTTAACTTGTACTCAAACGCCACAAAAAACGGATAACGCTCATATGCAAATGATAGGGCACCACTCATAATCTAGCGCTAAACATCCCATTAGCGCTGCTCTGGGCTCTATGAAGAAGTTTTGGGATTTTGACAGAGGAACATTTACATTCATTTAACAAAAAAAATTGTAAATGTTCCATGAATATTCAGAGTTCTTTTAATTTAAAACGAAATAAATACCAGATAGCACAGCAGCTGAATATTCAGAAAACATTTTTTTCTGAATATTCGGCACAAAAGATTAGTCTAAACCAAATTGTTTTGTCAATGCACGTCTTGTGAGTTTTGTGAGTTTTGCAATTTGTATTGAGAAAAGTGTCCACATATGGCCTAGCTCACTATCACGTTGTATCATGTGCATAGCTGCTCATCTCTATTGTTTCTATTACATCTTTGCAACCCTGTTTTTTATTTTGGTCTTTTAAAAAACCTGTGTTGTGGCAAAGGGCGACTAAACTTGTAAAGGTAATTTTCTCCTTTCTTCAGGTGTCCCCTGAGATGTAACCTTTTCCAATTGTGCTTAATTATATTATACTGTAGTTTTTTTAGCACTTTTAAGTCCTGCAGTACTCCTTTATAGAAGAAACATAAAAAAGGCTTAGGATGCTAAATACGTAACCTTTTTGTTCCAATAAACAGGGTGGGACTGGGGAATCAAATTGGCCCTGGAGATTTTTGAAGACCGGCCCCAGCACCGCCAACTTTGGCCCAGCCAAGCCACCCAACCCCCCCAGCCAATAACACATGCTGTGGCTGATTTCTTTCCCCCACCCGTGGCAATACTAACAAGCCAGTCATGGCCCCTACCCCCTCCCTTCTCACAGAGCACACGCATCCCTCCTCTGTCCCTGTGGCGCATTGATAACTTTGAGTGGAGCGGCCAGCCTTCTTTGTAACACGTGAGTGCTGTGCACTTAAAGAAGACGGTCACTCCGGGAATGGCCTCCCTCACAACATTGTCCCCAGCATTACAATGTTGTTCCCAGACCCCAGCTGGACGGCCCACCAGGAAATATCCTGGCATTCAGGTAATCAGGCCCTGCAAATAAAACCAACAGATAAAGAATAATTAAAAATGTAGTCACTGCAAAAAAAAAAAAAAAGCCAATAGACCCCAAAATCAGCAGAACTAGTACTGCTTTATACACTTGTAGAATGTTAGCATTCTTAGTCCTCTAACCTTCTGCTGGTATTTTTTGCAATTATTCTAAGTTGGGTTAGACTCCATGGCCCTCAAATCAATTACAATTTCTGTCTTTCCAATCCATTCAAATAGCTTAGAACTTTTTTTTTGTTGCAGTTTTTGGATTCTTCTAACTCACCAGCCTACACAACTTGCAAACATATTTTAGCTTCTTTTGAATGGCAGATCATGGCTGTTCACACTGCATTTTTAAACATTTAAGTTATTACCCATACACCTTTTAAAAAACAAACAAAAAATAGATAATTGCTCTCTTTTAATTACTTTACAGGGACATTTTAACAAATATATAAATATATTAAAAAATTCCAGTCCTTTCTCCCATTGATAATTCAATAATAAAGCAGATATCTAAACATTGTAGCATATGAAAAACAATTTGAAAATTCAATACTTTAGAAAAAAAATGAAAATGTGTTTTTATGCATTAACATCACGTTATCATATCAAATGGCTTGACCATAAATCCATCAACAGCTCTCATATTTATGGCACTATAAAACAGCACTTACACAGACAATCCAGTCAGTTTTATAACTTGACAATATTTAGAAAAATAAGTGGAAAACATCATGTACCTAGGTATGGACCGGATCAGCTGAGAAGAATGCAACAAAATACTAACAGGAGCAGGATGTAAAAATGATTGCGACTCGTATGGAAGATTGACCGATGAGATGAAAAATGCATACGAGGGGCGGCCTCTGTATGGGGATTCACCAAGGAAAGAGGGGGGTGAAAAGGGACTAGTTTGTGTGAGGTGTTGGGCCAGTGGGTACTAGTGGAAAGGGTGTAATGGAAAAAAAGGAACCAGAACAGAATTTTGTTAAGCCCATATAATGGAAACCACAATGAATACTGCATCCATTGGCTTAGACAAAAGAATGTATCTCTTTGCTTCCAAAGTCCCGATGATGAATGACTTGGAGTCAAGAACTGAGGGTTGTACCCGGTTTGCTAAAGATACTGGACTTTGTGCACATTATGGTCTCTGACACTATTCAGTCATCTGATGGACTTGTCAGTAGAGTGAAGCAGTTCATAGTTTCTAAATGTCTGGGCCATTTCCTATCTAGAGGTTTATATAATTTCCTTCCACTTCTGAGGGATGGCATAGTATGAAGAGTGGCTTTTATGACCAGTTGACCACGACTACCAAATGTCCTGGAACCACGTGGTGCACTGCTCAGGGAACACCAAAAACATGAGGTACCTAACTAGAATTATATATCATTCCACACAGTAAATATGCCATTTGTAATTACACATTGTGCATCATAAATGTTTATGGATAAATCCCTGGATAACTCATTTTTTTAAGTTAGTTATACCAATATGCTCTTATTTCAATCTCTGTCTAAAAGGGACATTATGCTTATTGTCATTAAATTTAAGCAAAAAGATGCCATTTGCAATATTCGGAAATTCACATGCAATTTTATGACTTTAAGAATTCACAGACAAAATCATGTCAAGACCTTTTTTTAATCTCTAGAAATGTTCAGAGATTTTTTTTTATTGCATATTATAAACACATCATTGTGGATGTTTGAAAATCTAACAAATATTGTACCGGTTTATTTTATTTATATTAAATTTGCCTTTTGAAAATAAAATATATCAACTACATTCTGCTTTGGTCTTATGCTGGCTGTTATACCTTGTTTTGCTGAATGGGTTATGCAATTACAAGTATCCTTTAGATAGCTATAAAAATATATGTGCTTTGATTGCATATTGGATTTTCAGACTTTGAATTTTCATGTTATAATGGCAAAAATGTTTTGATCCTTTTTTACAAAATGATCCTCATAATAACTCTGTATGCTGATTATTAACGTCTCTCGTACATAATAAAGTTCCAGAGGAGAGGACATTTAATCTTTTACATACATGGACCATATCGATGATAGAGTGTACCCTTGGTGTTCTTAAAACACTGTTCTAGTATATTGAAGTATTCCTTAGACTAATAGTAGTAGTCCTTAGGGCTAGATTTATCATAGCTGAGGCGTACAGGGGCACGTATACGCGCCCCTGTACACCTCAGCTCGCCTGTGGCGGGGCAAAATTACCCATAGGTAATTAACATTGCACACGAGCGCAATTTTGCGCTCACGTGCAATCCCGCCCCCTGCCCGCGCACAACCAATCACGCACGGGCAGGAGCTGTCAATCTCCTCGGTCGGACTCGACCGAGGAGATTGAATTTCGCCAGTTCAGAGGTGGCGAAGAGTTTAGGGAAGCAGCGGTCTGGTGACCGCTGCTTGTTAAATTGTGGCGAGCAAGTTCTTGTGAGCACTTCCTGCCATAAGGGCTTAATAAATCTAGCCCTTAGTCTTAGAAACTGTCACAGTACAATATGTAAAACATGATGCATCACGTTGTCTCAATGAGCACTAAAAGTAACACGCCCATGAACAACATAAAACAGTGCATATTTATTATCCAGCAGAGCATAAACACGGACCCAAACTTGTTCGCTTGCACTTTAGATGGTACATAAGAAAATCATGATCCTGAAATACTTTACTATTGTAAAGATAATTTATATTAAAATAATTAAAATTTAATGTAAATAGATTCCAAACATTAAATGGACATATATTTTAAATATTAGTTGCTAACACATATGAAAGTGTTTAGAATACTCAAGAATGACTTCAAACAGATGTTAGAGAGGTGGAAGTTTGCTTTATTTATTCAGCACAATGTAATGTTACCTGGGAATTACTGATTTTACTGTATTTTGCACATTATGGCATTTTTTTATTGTTTTCAAGCAAAAATAAGACGTAGTTGCTAAAGTCACACAAATTCTTTTCAGCAAATCTGCTAGTGTCTTTCCTGTATAAACTACTTGAGTATACCATAAATCACTGGAAAACAGAAACTATTGTTGTATTGAAATAGCACATTTTGCTAACAAGCTTCATTGGAATTTTTATAAAAAAATAAATAATTTTAACACATATTACCCTATTTTTTTTTTTTTTAAAGATATATGAATTTATCAATATCTGCAATACATTGCCCAGAAGTTTGATTTAGTGATAGTGTGGAAAATACAATTGATCTATTGCTATTTTTTACCAAATGGCTAGCAAAACAAAAATAATTTCATTTTTTTATTTGAAGATGTCCCATTTTACAGTTATTTTAATGTATTATTTATATTTAAAACATTGTGTAATATTGTGCTGTGTGCAATAATTATGCTTTAGAGCTCCATAATAATATTTAACTGTTTATTAAACAAACATTTGTATGCAAAGGCTAATACAAACTGACTGACAGTTTCTATCTTTCAAAATTATATTGATCAATCAATATGCAATTTTTTTTTGCTTAAAGGGATACTGAACCCCATTTTTTCTTTCATGATTCAGATAGAGCATGCAATTTTAACCCCTTAACGACGCATGTTGTACAGGGTATGTCACACACAAACTGGTTTTTAAAGACCAGCGATGTACCCTGTACGTCGTTAAGGGTCTCAAGCGGCTGGAAGCGAGCCTGATTGCTTCCAGCCACTTTAAAGGTATTGCCGTGATGCCTTTATATTGAGGCATCACTGCAATACCTTTTTTGGCACACCGATGCAGAGGGGGCCACTCTGTGGACCTCTCTGCATCGGCCAGTGATGGTGCTGATCGTTGGTGGGTGTGAGCCATTTAAGGGAGGCAGGTGGGCGACCCATCGCTGGGGAACTTCCTCCCAGCAATAAGCTACAAGTTCCTATGAAGTTGCTGTATGACAAGTCTAATCCTGCGTGCTTATCTGCACTAAGAGCGGAGACCTGTTCAACTCTACAATTCTACAATATAGCGGCCGCTATACTTCATGCTCGGCGATCCTGACCAATAGGATCTTAGCCTGGAGACAACGCCCCTGGTCGGTGACGTCACGAGCCACATACGCGCCTCACGGAGGTGTTTTCTGACAAGCCGGTCGAACTTTAGACCACCCGTGGGAGGAAGGTAATACGTATTAATCTTACCCCAATATGGATCTCGCTTGGTGAGACTTCCTTTGTGTTTGAGGGGCCCCTGTACCATCAATTACAGCACCATTTCAGAGACCTTATTTATCTTAGTGGCAACAGCACTTAGTTTATTTTATTTTGTGAGTTTATATCATATCGGAGACGTCCGATTTTTACATCTTTACATATATGTACTCTATCGTAATTGTTTTAATTTTTTTGCATAGCCAATTGATATATCTGTTTTTGTGATTCACTGTCACACCTTTAGCTTTTTAGCGCTTCTCCATACATAATGTTTTCTGATATTATCTTTTTTCCCTATACGTTAGGGACTATAGGGTTGGAGTAGTTTGGTGCTCTCTTGCGCACACGTTTTCACACTACCTATTTATCTTAAGTCCCTATTAGTGTAGCAACAGAGTGTTCATTACCTTTATTATTATTACCTCGCCTATTTTAAATGGAGGATATTTTTGAATTCAGGGAGAGTATATATAAGACAATGTCTGGTTATAAAGAAAGAGATATACCAGTATACTCAGACTTTGAAAATTTAGATGACATCCTAAATAAATTAGAGAAATTACTCATTAGAGAACTAAAACAGAAAACTGAGATTTTATTTCTAAATAAATACATACCCAAAGGGCTAATACCAAAAGGTCTGAAATTAAATAAAGATTGTGCATTTCCTCTAAAAGAATCATTTCAATTGGAATGGGAGGGCGTTTTAATTAAAGCCTCCATTGATTTAATAGATATTCTAAAGAGATCTAGAAAAGACACCCTCCTAGACTTAGAGAAAGATCTTAGAGATCAAAGAAAAACTTAAAGAGGAAAAGACAAGAGAATACAAAGAGAAACAGAAAGTAATGATTGATAGGATAAACAATCTTAATAAAGATTTATTAAAGACCAAATGGAAAAAGCTTGATAGAGATATGACTAAACCCCAAACAGAAGTTAATAATAAAAGTGAGGAAATGGAAACAACTTCATCTCAGGATAAATGGACCACAGTTAGCTACAAAAAGAAAGAAAAAAGGAACCACACCTATCCTAGAACACATGAGTATAGAGATAGAAACACATATAATTCATGGAGACCAAGCATGAATTATATGTGCAAGAGATGGCAAACACCTGTAAACAGTAACACTAAACAAACATACCATCAATTTGAAACCCCCAAAACTAGAGATAATAACACTCATTTTTTAGGGCACAGCCCTCTAAGGGAGGGCACCTCAAGGAATCTCCAAAAAGAAAACATTGAGAATGTTTGGGTAAACAGAAAAAGACCCCTAGAGGAGCAAGAGGGAGGGGAAAAAGCAAAAGAGGCAAAGAGAACGAGGTGAATACCAATGGGGTTTTTAATATCAGTAGTACTAAGTTGAAAGATGAAGAAAAAAGAATTTTCAGTCATGGTCTCTCATTTGCACCAAGCACGAAAATGAATACATTTAACACACACATACATGTGAAAACATTTATAAGAAATTTGACACTTAAACAATACTTTATGAAAGACCCACTGGATAAGACTAGAGAGGTTGAAGTGAAACAAGAAAAATTCACTCATACAGATCTGAAAAATAAATCTACTTTTAATCCCACGTTCTGTAAAGGGAGTAGTTTAGAAACTTTTGAGTTAATGGTACTCAGGGACCTTAAGAAAAGTCAAACCTCACAGTATATGAAATTCAATAAGAGTAAACAAGATTTACAAATTTTGTATAGATTAAAGAAGAATAGTGATGTGACCATAAAGCCCGCCGACAAGGGCGGCGGGATTGTAGTCATGGACACCAGGTGCTACAAAAATGAGGCCTTGAGACTGCTTAGTGATACCAAAACTTATAAAAAGCTTGAACTGAATCCCACCAATAAATTTACAGCCAACTTGAAGAAAATTATCACAGAAGGGAAAACTTTGGGAATTCTAAATGCAAAGGAGGTGGATTTCTTGGACCCTAGGTTTCCTAGGGTCCCAGTTTTCTACTTCCTGCCAAAAATCCACAAGGATTTGAATAACAACCCTGGAAGGCCAATTATTTCCGGGGTAGGGGCCCTTTCATCTAATCTTTCTCAATATGTGGATTCCTTCCTGCAAAAATATGTCAGGAATTTGAATTCATATCTGAGGGACTCTACTCAGGTGTTAAACATTTTGGATACGATTCAATGGGAAGATCTGTTTTTAGTGACTTGTGACAATACTTCACTATATACAGTGATTGACCACGAGAAAGGTATATTAGCCATAAAAAGATACCTAGATGCAGATCCAGGGATCAGGCCAGAGCAGACTGCCTTTTTGTTAAAAAGCATAGCATTCATACTAAATAACAACTATTTTGTATTTGATAAGAGTTTTTATCTCCAAATTGAAGGGACAGCTATGGGCACGAGGTTTTCACCGAGCTACGCTAACTTGTTCGTAGGCCATTGGGAAGAAAATTTATTCAATGAGAGTGGCTACGGTGCAAACCTCGTGCTCTATAGGAGATATATAGATGATATGTTAATGGTTTGGAGAGGTTCTGAAACCAAATTAAATAATATGTTAATAAATATGAACACCAATGACAGAGGCCTGAAATTCACACATAACTATAGTAAAGAAAATGCTATTTTCCTTGATTTGGAAATTATGGTAGTAAATAATTCAATTGAAACAAAGACACACTTCAAATATGTAGACTCAAACAGCTTTATACACTCTAAAAGCTGTCACCTACAACAATGGAAGAACAACATTCCTGTGGGTCAGGCCTTAAGAATTTGAAAGAACTGTTCTAGATTATCGGATTTTGAGGAACAAATAGGGACACTTGTTGAGAGGTTCAAGGACAGGGGATATGATGAAGATCTAGTGAATAAGGCAACTACAAGAGCTAGATCAACAAATAGGCAGACACTCCTTACATATAAACAGAAAGATATTGAGGACACAGAAGACATTATTGATACCCCATTCATTACCGACTATAGTAATGATCATGGCACTATAAGAAAGATTCTTAATAAACATTGGCATGTTCTACAGTCAGACCCCATTATAGGAAACATATTGACCAATAGACCGAAACTTATTTTCAGGAACATAAGAAATCTAAAACAGATACTAGTACCCAGTGCTTTTCAAGAAAACAAAACACAAACCAACACATATAAGGATCTCTCCGGAAAAAAAGTGGCAGGTTTCTTCCCATGTTATACATGTAAGGCCTGTCAGCATAGTTGTAAGAAGGCCTCCTTAAAAATCCCCCCCACAGGAGAAACAATCACAATAAAAGAACTTATCAGATGCACAACTAAAGGGGTCATATATATACTCCAGTGCACATGTAATTTAATATACTTTGGGGAGACTAAGAGGATGATAAAAGACAGGATTAGAGAGCACCTCCACTGTATAGAGAAAAATAAAGAAGATACCAGACTATATAAGCACTTCAAAGAAGTACACAAAGTGAGAACGAAAGATTTAAAGTTCTGGGGAATTAAACATGTCAAGTGCCACTGGAGGGGAGGAAACATAGATAGAATATTACGTATAAAAGAGGCAGAGTACATATATAAATATGATACCCTATATCCAGCTGGTCTGAACTCTGAACTAGACATTTCAACATTTATTCTAGACTAATATGCTAATCTCTAAATATCTTCTAGTTTAAATACAGTAATGTGTATATAGATATGTATATGCATATATATATGCTTATTTGTGGGTGTGGTGTACACTTATACTGTTTATCAGAGAGAACACTCTTTGAATAAGAAGCCTGCAAACTATATTTGCCTATATGTGTATATATTATGAACCTAAATATGGAATCTGATAGTAGTTGAAATACACATCCTTTATTTCCATTATATATTAAAATTCTTTCACAGTGAACTTTTTTCGCTCTATTACTTATCTAATTTCTTTATTATAAATACACTAACGGCTAGATTTAGAGTTGGGCGGTAGCCGTCAAAACCAGCGTTAGAGGCTCCTAATGGTGGTTTTTACCGCCTTCTGGTATTTGGAGTCAGTCAGGAAAGGGTCTAACGCTCACTTTACAGCCGCGACTTTTCCATACCGCAGATCCCCCTATGCCATTTGCGTATCCTATCTTTTCAATGGGATCTTTCTAACGCCGGTATTTAGAGTCGTGGCTGAAGTGAGCGTTAGAAATCTAACGACAAAACTCCAGCCGCAGAAAAAAGTCAGTAGTTAAGAGCTTTCTGGGCTAATGCCGGTTTATAAAGCTCTTAACTACTGTGCTCTAAAGTACACTAACACCCATAAACTACCTATGTACCCCTAAACCGAGGTCCCCCCACATCGCCGCCACTCTATTAAATTTTTTAACCCCTAATCTGCCGCTCCGTACACCGCCGCCAGCTAAATTATCCCTATGTACCCCTAATCTGCTGCCCCTAATACCGCCGACACCTATATTATATTTATTACCCCTTAATCTGCCCCCCCCCAACGTCGCCGCCACCTACCTACACTTATTAACCCCTAATCTGCTGAGCGGACCGCACCGCTACTATAATAAAGTTATTAACCCCTAATCCGCCTCACTCCCGCCTCAATAACCCTATAATAAATAGTATTAACCCCTAATCTGCCCTCCCTAACATCACCGACACCTAACTTCAAGCATTAACCCCTAATCTGCCGACCGGAGCTCACCGCTACTATAATACATTTTTTAACCCCTAAAGCTAATTCTAACCCTAACCCTAACACCCCCCTAAGTTAAATATAATTTTTATCTAACGAAATAAATTAACTCTTATTAAATAAATTATTCCTATTTAAAGCTAAATACTTACCTGTAAAATAAATCATAATATAGCTACAATATAAATTAAAATTATATTGTAGCTATTTTAGGATTAATATTTATTTTACAGGCAACTTTGTAATTATTTTAACCAGGTACAATAGCTATTAAATAGTTCATAACTATTTAATAGTTACCTAGTTAAAATAATTACAAAATTACCTGTAAAATAAATCCTAACCTAAGTTACAATTAAACCTAACACTACACTATCAATAAATTAATTAAATAAACTACCTACAATTACCTACAATTAAACCTAACAATACACTATCAATAAATTAATTAAATAAAATACCTACAAATAACTACAATGAAATAAACTAACTAAAGTACAAAAAATAAAAAAGAACTAAGTTACAAAAAATAAAAAAATATTTACAAACATTAGAAAAATATTACAACAATTTTAAACTAATTACACCTACTCTAAGCCCCCTAATAAAATAACAAAGACCCCCAAAATAAAAAAATGCCCTACCCTATTCTAAATTAAAAAAGTTCAAAGCTCTTTTACCTTACCAGCCCTGAAAAGGGCCCTTTGCGGGGCATGCCCCAAAGAATTCAGCTCTTTTGCCTGTAAAAAAAAACCATACAATACCCCCCCCAACATTACAACCCACCACCCACATACCCCTAATCTAACCCAAACCCGCCTTAAATAAACCTAACACTAAGCCCCTGAAGATCTCCCTACCTTGTCTTCACCTCACCGGGTTCAGCGATCAGTCCAGAAGAGGGTCCGAAGTCTTGATCCAAGCGGCGGCTGAAGAACTCCATCATCGGGCTGAAGTCGGAAGTCCATCATCGGGATGAAGTCTTCAATCTTCATTCTTCCGGAGCGGAGCCATCTTCTTCCCATCCAACGCGGATCCAACCTCTTCAAGCAACGCCTACTCACCGAATGACGGTTCCTTTAAATGACATCATCTAAGATGGCGTCCCTCGAATTCCGATTGGCTGATAGGATTCTATCAGACAATCGGAATTAAGGTAGGAATATTCTGATTGGCTGATGGAATCAGCCAATCAGATTCAAGTTCAATCCGATTGGCTGATCCAATCAGCCAATCAGATTGAGCTCGCATTCTATTGGCTGTTCCGATCAGCCAATAGAATGCGAGCTAAATCTGATTAGCTGATTGGATCAGCCAATCAGATTGAACTTGAATCTGATTGGCTGATTCCATCAGCCAATCAGAATATTCCTACCTTAATTCCGATTGGCTGATAGAATCCTATCAGCCAATCGGAATTCGAGGGACGCCATCTTGGATGATGTCATTTAAAGGAACCATCATTCGGCGAGTAGGCGTCGCTTGAAGAGGTTGGATCCGCATCGGCTGGGAAGAAGATGGCTCCGCTCCGCTCCGGAAGAAAGAAGATTGAAGATGCGGCTTGATAGAAGACTTCATCCCGATGATGGACTTCAGACTTCAGCCCTATGATGGAGTTCTTCAGCCGCCTCTTGGATCAAGACTTCAGACCCTCTTCTGGACCGATCGCTGAACCCGGTGAGGTGAAGACAAGGTAGGGAGATCTTCAGGGGCTTAGTGTTAGGTTTATTTAAGGGGGGTTTGGGTTAGATTAGGGGTATGTGGGTGGTGGGTTGTAATGTTGTTGGGGGTATTGTATGGGTTTTTTTTTACAGGCAAAAGAGCTGAATTCTTTGGGGCATGCCCCGCAAAGGGCCCTTTTCAGGGCTGGTAAGGTAAAAGAGCTTTGAACTTTTTTAATTTAGAATAGGGTAGGGCATTTTTTTTATTTTGGGGATCTTTGTTATTTTATTAGGGGGCTTAGAGTAGGTGTAATTAGTTTAAAATTGTTGTAATATTTTTCTAATGTTTGTAAATATTTTTTTATTTTTTGTAACTTAGTTCTTTTTTATTTTTTGTACTTTAGTTAGTTTATTTCATTGTAGTTATTTGTAGGTATTTTATTTAATTAATTTATTGATAGTGTAGTGTTAGGTTTAATTGTAGGTAGTTTATTTAATTAATTTATTGATAGTGTAGTGTTAGGTTTAATTGTAACTTAGGTTAGGATTTATTTTACAGGTAATTTTGTAATTATTTTAACTATTTTAGCTATTAAATAGTTATGAACTATTTAATAGCTATTGTACCTGTTTAAAATAATAACAAAGTTGCCTGTAAAATAAATATTAATCCTAAAATAGCTACAATATAATTATAATTTATATTTTAGCTATATAAGGGTTTATTTTACAGGTAAGTATTTAGCTTTAAATAGGAATAATTTATATAATAAGAGTTAATTTATTTCATTAGATTATATTATATTTAACTTAGGGGGGTGTTAGTGTTAGGGTTAGACTTAGCTTTAGGGGTTAATCCATTTATTAGACTAGCGGCGAGATCCGATCGGCAGATTAGGGGTTAATTATTGTAAGTAGCTGGCGGCGACGTTGTGGGGGGTAGATTAGGGTTTAATAAATATAATATAGGGGTCGGCGGTGTTAGGGGCAGCAGATTAGGGGTACATAACTATAATGTATGATGCGGCAGTGTACGGAGCGGCAGATTAGGGGTTAATAATAATATGCAGTTGTCAGCGATAGCGGGGGCGGCAGATTAGGGGTTAATAAGTGTAAGGTTAGGGGTGTTTAGACTCTGGGTTCATGTTAGAGTGTTAGGTGCAGACGTAGGAAGTGTTTCCCCATAGAAAACAATGGGGCTGCGTTAGGAGCTGAACGCTGCTTTTTTGCAGGCTAAAACTGCCCCATTGTTTTCTATGGGGGAATCGTGCATGAGCACGTTTTTGAAGCTGGCCGCGTCCGTAAGCACCGCTGGTATCGAGAGTTGCAGTGGCGTTAAATTATGCTCTACGCTCCCTTTTTGGAGCCTAACGCACTGAAAACCCAGCCATTCTGTGAACTCTAAATACCAGCGGTATTTAAAAGGTGCAGGGGAAAAAAAGCATGCGTAGTTAACGCACCCCTTTGGCCGCAGAACTCTAAATCTAGCCGTAAGTGTTCTAATCACACCTTAATAGAATCTTAGTTTAATTTCTTATCTATACATATATCCCTTTCACCCCCATTTTTGATATATCTAAATCACAAAATATACCCTTTTAAACGCATTAGCGTAACTGCATATTTTCACTAAATCTGCACTCAAGCGGCTACTGTCCGCCAGTGATATACACACATAGTTTTTCTATCTAGTATTGCTGATTACCATTTAGGTAAATTTTATAATATGTTATATTTATTAACTTCTTTAGTATTAGTGTACAGTTATCTCATTTAAGAGAACGAATTTTACACATGTGTATATATATTTCATAGATGTTTGTCCATTACCGGACTCTCTACTGTATTACTATTCTTTAATACTCTAGTCTTTTACACATATATATACGTTATTCTTCTATGTAGGAGTTTATGTTTAAACAATTTTTCTTTCTTTTTTCGCTCTTTGCAGTCCTTTTTTACTACAAGTGCTAGAAAGTTGCCAATACTGTTGCCAATAGTACTGCTACAGGGAATACACCTGTCTCACTAATTGATCCAACCTGACCAATAGGTAATGCGTTTGGATTGTTTAAAAGGAAGCTGTGACTGGAGCTAATTCATCTTGAAAAAGCCCTGAAAGAGGGAGAAACGCGTTGATGATAAGAAGCCACAGCTATCCTGTGTTTTATGTTATCCACACAAGAGCACTAAGACTGTGCTGAGAAGGACTCTGTTCCGGATAAAGTTTTTTGGATATCGAATACACAGAGCCCAATGACAGCAAGAAGAAACTGGAACTAAAATAAGCTACAAGTTCCTACGAAGTTGCTGTATGACAAGTCTAATCCTGCGTGCTTATCTGCACTAAGAGCGGAGACCTGTTCAACTCTACAATTCTACAATATAGCGGCCGCTATACTTCATGCTCGGCGATCCTGACCAATAGGATCTTAGCCTGGAGACAACGCCCCTGGTCGGTGACATCACGAGCCACATACGCGCCTCACGGAGGTGTTATCTGACAAGCCGGTCGAACTTTAGACCACCCGTGGGAGGAAGGTAATACGTATTAATCTTACCCAAATATGGATCTCGCTTGGTGAGACTTCCTTTGTGTTTGAGGGGCCCCTGTACCATCAATTACAGCACCATTTCAGAGACCTTATTTACCTTAGTGGCAACAGCACTTAATTTATTTTATTTTGTGATTTTATATCATATCGGAGACGTCCAATTTTTACATCTTTACATTTATGTACTCTATCGTAATTGTTTTAATTTTTTGCATAGCCAGTTGATATATCTGTTTTTGTGATTCACTGTTGCACCTTTAGCTTTTTAGCGCTTCTCCATACACATTGTTTTCTGATATTAACTTCCTTCCAGCCAGCAGATCTTGATGTCGAGTGCGCGTGCACCCGCGATCTAGCACAACATAAAAAATCAAAGTGCTTGGAGAGAGTGCTGGGAGAGGGTGGTGGGTGGCAGAGGAGGGGGGGATACTTTTAAAAAGAGATCGGGGAGAGGGAGGTGGGAGGGTATGGAGGGGGGAGCTACACTACAGAAAAAGTGAGTTTGTTCAAAAAAAATATATCAAATTTTATTGCAAAGTGGGTACTGGCAGACAGCTGCCAGCACCCAAAATGGTGGGGAATAGTTAGTGGGGGGAGGGTTAGAGAGCTCTTTGGGGGGGGGATCAGGGAGGTTGGGGGCTAAAGGTGGGATCCTACACAGCAGAATATTATTTGTTTTAAAAAAAAAATAATAATAATAAAAACAAAAAAAACTTTAATTTTAGTACTGGCAGACTTTCTGCCAGTACTTAAGACAGCAGGGACAATTGTGAGTTGGGGGAGGGAAGAGAGCTGTTTGGGAGGGATCAGGGGGTGTGATGTGTGAGGTGGGAGGCTGATCTCTACACTAAAGCTAAACTTAACCCTTCAAGCTCCCTACAAGCTACCTAATTAACCCCGTCACTGCTGGGCATAATACAAGAGTGGTGCGCAGCTGTATTTAGCGGCCTTCTAATTACCAAAAAATAATGCCAAAGCCATATAAGTCTGCTATTTCTGAACAAAGGGTATCCCAGAGAAGCATTTACAACCATTTGTGCCATAATTGCACAAGTTGTTTGTATATAATTTCAGTGAGAAATCCAAAGTTAGTGAAAAAGTTAATGATTTTTTTTATTTGATCGCATTTGGCGGTGAAATGGTAGCATGAAATATATCAAAATGGGCCTAGATCAATACTTTGGGTTCTCTACCCTAAAGCTAAAATTAACCCTACAAGCTACCTAATTAACCCTTCACTGCTGGGCCTAATACAAATGTGGTGCGCAGCGGAATTTAGCGGCCTTCTAATTACCAAAAAGCAATGCCAAAGCCATATATGTCTGCTATTTCTGAAAAAAGGGCATCCCAGAGAAGCATTTACAACCATGTGTGCCATAATTGCACAAGCTGTTTGTAAATAATGTCAGTGAGAAACCTAAAGTTTGTGAAAAAGTAAATTATTTTTTTTATTTGATTGCATTTGGCGGTGAAATGGTGGCATGAAATATACCAAACTGGGCCTAGATCAATACTTTGAGTTGTCTACTAAAAAAAATTATATTTCAGGGATTCCTGAAAGATATCAGTGTTCCAATGTAACTTGCTATTGTATTTATTGCTCTATAACTTGAAAAAAAGCAAAGAACATGTAAACATTGTGTATTTCTAAACTCAGGACAAAATTTAGAAACTATTTAGCATGGGTGTTTTTTGGTGGTTGTAGATGTGCAACAGATTTTGGGGGTCAAAGTTAGAAAAAGTGTGTTTTTTCCATGTTTTCATTATATTTTATATTTTTTTCATGGTAAATTATAAGATATGATGAAAATAATGGTATTTTTAGAAAGTCAATTTAATAGCGAGAAAAACGGTATCTAATATGTGTGGGTACAGTAAATGAGTAAGAGGAAAATTACAGTTAAATACAAACACCGCAGCAATGTAAAAATAGCCCTGGTCCTTAACCCCTTAATGACCACAGCACTTTTCCATTTTCTGTCCATTTGGGACCAAGGTTATTTTTACATTTCTGCTGTGTTTGTGTTTAGCTGTAATTTTCCTCTTACTCATTTACTGTACCCACATATATTATATACCGTTTTTCTCGCCATTAAATGGACTTTCTAAAGATACCATTATTTTCATCATATCTTATAATTTACTATAAAAAAAATTATAAAATATGAGGAAAAAATGGAAAAAAACACACTTTTTCTAACTTTGACCCCCAAAATCTGTTACCCATCTACAACCACCAAAAAACACCCATGCTAAATAGTTTCTAAATTTTGTCCTGAGTTTAGAAATACCCAATGTTTACATCTTCTTTGCTTTTTTTGTAAGTTATAGGGCCATAAATACAAGTAGCACTTTGCTATTTCCAAACCATTATTTTTCAAAATTAGCGCTAGTTACATTAGAACACTAATATCTTTCAGGAATCTCTGAATATCCATTGACATGTATATATTTTTTTTTCACTTTTTCACTAATTTTTTCACAAACTTTTGGTTTCTCACTGAAATTATTTACAAACAGCTTGTGCAATTATGGCTTAAATGGTTGTAAATTCTTCTCTGGGATCCCCTTTGTTCAGAAATAGCAGACATATATGGCTTTGGCATTGCTTTTTAGCAATTAGAAGGCTGCTAAATGCCATTGCGCACTACACGTGTATTATGCCCAGTAGTGAAGGGGTTAATTAGGGAGCATGTAGGGAGCTTTTAGAGGTAATTTTAGCTTTAGTGTAGTGTAGTACACAACCCCAAGTATTGATCTAGGCCAATTTTGGTATATTTCATGCCACCATTTCACCGCCAAATGCGATCAAATTAAAAAAAACGTTACATTTTTCACAATTTTAGGTTTTTCACTGAAATCATTTACAAACAGCTTGTGCAATTATGGCACAAATGGTTTTAAAGGCTTCTCTGGGATCCCCTTTGTTCAGAAATAGCAGACATATATGACTTTGGTGTTGCTTTTTGGTAATTAGAAGGCCGCCAAATGCAGCTGCGCATCACACGTGTATTATGGCTAGCAGTGATGGGGTTAATTATGTAGCTTGTAGGGAGCTTGCAGGGTTAATTTTAGCTTTAGTGTAGAGCTCAGCCTCCCACCTGAAACATCAGACCCCCTGATCCCTCCCAAACAGCTCTCTTCCCTCCCCCACCCCACAATTATCCCCACCATCTTAAGTACTGGCAGAAACTCTGCCAATACTAAAATAAAAGCTATATTTGTTTTTTTTTTGTTTTTTTTCTTAGCATATTTACATATGCTACTGTGTAGGATCCCCCCTTAGCCCCCAACCTCACTGATCCCCCACCAAACAGATCTCTAACCCTCCCCCTCTGCCTTAATGGGCGCCATCTTGGGTACTGGCAGCTGTCTGCCAGTACCCAGTTTAGTAAAAAAAAGTGTTGTTTTTTTTATTTAATTGCCCTTTTCTGTAGTGTAGCTTCCCCCCCCCCCAGATCAACCCCCCACCCCTTCCAGATCCCTTAGATTATTTATTTATTTTTTAAAATGTTTGTTTTTTTACTTTTATTCACATTTATTTTTCTGCAGTGTAGCGGTTCCCTCCCGCTCCCGCCCCGTGCACGCGCCCGCCCGCCGCCCCCCCCGTGCACGTGCGCGCTCCCGTCTGTCCCGCCCCCGCCCCCGATCCCGCCCCCCTCCACTTCATTCGGCACATCGATGGCCGCCCACCCGCCTCCCAGACTTGCTCCCACCCACCAACGATACCGGCCACCGATGTCCGGTGCAGAGAGGGCCACAGAGTGGCTCTCTCTGCATTGGATGGCCAAGGGGGGATATTGCAGGATGCCTCGATATAGAGGCATCACTGCAATAACCGGAAAGCAGCTGGAAGCGAGCAGGATCGCTTCCAGCTGCTTTCCAGACCAAGAACGTACGCCACACGTCCTCGGTCATTAACTGTATTTTTTTTTAGGACGTGTGGCGTACGTCCTTGGTCGTTAAGGGGTTAATGGAAAGAAATTGAAAAATGGCCTTGTCCTTAAGGGGTTAAGCAACTTTCTAATTTACTCTAATTTATTATCAATTTTTCTTTTTTCTTTTGGTATCTTTATTTGAAAAGCAGGAATGTAAGCTTACGAGCCGGCCCATCTTTGGCTCAGCACCTGGGTAGCGCTTGCTGATTGGTAGCTAAATGCAGCCACCAATCAGCAAGCGCTCTCCAGGGTTCTGAACCAAAAATGGGCCTTCTCGTAAGCTTACATTCCTGCTTTTTCAAATAAAGATATCAAGAGAACGAAGAAAAAATTATAATAGGAGTACATTAGAAAGTTGCTTAAAAACTGCATGCCCTATCTGAATCATAAAAGAAAAAAAAAAATTTAATAACGAAAAATATGATAACAGTTGTTAAATAGACAAGCTATAGTTTGATTTAAAGGGCAGTAACAGTTTAAAAATGATGTGCTGTAATTTGTTAGAGCATGTAATTTTATGACTATTAACCCTGCACCACTGTGTTTAACCCTTGCAAAGGTGTTAAATACACAATAGAGGTACCGCTTGGCACCTCCAGAGAACTGCATTTCCCAAATGGAAACCACCACTGATCCATTTATCAAGCTACAAAAGCAGCTTCAGGACCCCAACATTTCAGGCTTGCCTGAAATGCTAGTTAAAGGGACACTGTACCCAAAATTGTTCTTTCATGATTCACATTGAGCATGACATTTTAAGCAACTTTCTAATTTACTCCTATTATCACATTTTCTTAATTCTCTTGGTATCTTTATTTAAAATGCAAGAATGTAAGTTTAGATGCCGGCCCATTTTTGGTGAACAACCTGGGTTATCCTTGCTGAATGGTGGATAAATTCATCCACCAATAAAAAATTGCTCTCCAGAGTACTGAATCCAAAAAAGCATATATGCCTTCTTTCTCAAATAAAGATAGCAAGAGAACAAAGAAAAAATGATAATAGGAGTAAATTAGAAAGTTACTTAAAATTGCATGCTCTTTCTGAATTACAAAACAAAATTTTTGGGTTCAGTGTCCCTTTAAGTAGCAGCAGTCTTAACCGCTCTGCCACCTAAAGGATGGTGGTGTAAAATCATCCCATTCCGATCTGATCAGTGAGGTCCGGTGGCCATGTCCCTCCCACCTTTTGTTAAAGGGACAGTTAACACCAAAATTGTTATTGTTTAAAAAGATAGACAATGCCTTTACTACCCATTCCCCAGCTTTGCTCAACCCGCATTGATATATTAATATACTTTATAACATTTAAACCTCTAAATTTCTTCGTTTTTCTAAGACACTACAGACAGACTCTTATCACATGCTTTTCTATTAGCTTTTCACAACAAGAGACTGCTAATCCACGTGGGCCATTAAGATAACATTGTGCTCTCTCCCGTAGAGTTGTGCATGACACTGCACTAATTTGCTAAAATGCAAGTCAACAGATAATAAATAAATAGCCATGTGATCAGGGGGCTGTCAAAAGAGGCTTAGATACAAGGTAATCACAGAGGTAAAAGTATATTAATATAACCATGTTGGCTGTGGAAAACTGGGGAATGGGTAATAAAGGGATTATATATATTTTTTTAAACAATAAACGTTTGGGAGTAGACTGTCCCTTTAAATTGAGCCTATTGTGTTTTCATTACTTCACAATATTTTACAACGTACATATAGAACCTCTTCTTATTGCACATATATTTACATTTGAAGCTACACTGTGTGTATGTGGACATTTGACCATCACACCTATATTAGCTTGTTGGATATATCAAAACCATGGGCATTAATATGGGGTTGTCCTGCATTTGCACCTATAACATCCACCACTCCTCTGGGAAGGTGTTCTGCAAGATTTTGGACTATGTTTTTGGGAATATGTGCCCATTCAGCCATAACAGTATTTGTGAGGTCAAGAACTGATGTTGGATAAGAAAGTCTGGCTTGCATTGAGCATTCAAGTTTATGTCAAAGTTGCTCAATGGGGTTGAGGTCAGGGCTTTGTGCAGGCCACTTGAGTTCTTCCATACCAAACTTGTCAAGCCATGTCTTTTTGGGCCTTTCTTTCTGCATGGTCTACCACTTTGTGGCTGGGCTGTTGTTGCTGCTAGATGCTTCAACTTTACAATAATAGCACTTTCTGTTGACTGGGGCACATTTATTAGGACAGACATTTCACAAACTGACTTTTGTGGCAAAGGTGACATTCTATGACAGTGCCATATTTAAAGTCAATGAGCTCTTTAGTAGGACCCATTGTACTGGTAATGTTTGTCTATTGCAATTTTATTGCAATGTGCTGAACTGTATGCACCTGTTAGCACTGGGTGTGGCTGAAACACCTGAACTTAATAATTAGGTTGGTTGTCCACATACTTTTGCCCTCCTATAGTGTATAATCATTTAGCAAAGTTTCAATTAGGTTATTATAAAATGTATTGAAAAAAACATCCCAAAGAGAGAACATGCTTTATCTCCAGGGTTCATTGAGCAAAGGAAACAATATGAAGTATATACATGAACATTCTACAGGGGAAAAACACATGATAAAGGTGTATTGAGAATTGTTTTAGATTGAAAATAAGACTTAACTATATTGTATCTAAATATATAAGAGCATTTGCTGTTATTGATTTAATAGTTACAAAATTGCTATTTCTTTCATGATCTTCACCCAAATTTAATCCTCCTGCCAGCCAAGATATATGGGGTATTTTTTTCTTCTAGAACAAGCCAAAAGCAAATAATCTAAGTCCTAGGGACATTAATTCTCTATCAACAGGAAGACGACATGTCAATTGCAAGCAGGATCTATGATTTATGTCCATTCATACAAATGCTTAATCAGTTTAATGATGACTGAGTTGGTTGTTACAAGACTTTGATTTTTTTCTTTTCTTTTTTTACCTGGGTCACTCGGATTGAGTTCTGTGCTGTTGAGCCTTAAATCTTTGCCAACATCAGGCAATGATTTTAAAGGATTATCTACTGTGCTGAGGTGCTTGCCTTAATGATAGTTCTGCTTTTCCTTTTTTCATTACTAAAATTCCGATTTACAAGAAATGTTGTTTGTCAATATTATACATTTACAATAGCAACAGTCAGTTTATGCCACTTTGTTTGTACATCAATAGGAAATTGTAGAAGGAACAATTGTTACATTTAATAGGATATATATATATACATATATATATATATATATATATATATATATATATATATATATATATACACTGTATATAGTATATTGTTATTTAAATTGGTAAAAGATGCACAATACTAAATAATAAACACTTTTGGGTCATAATTTATTCATTGATTTACATGGTTTATATATCGAAGGCATTTTATACAGTCATAAAAGCAAAAGAATCATAGCATGTAGATAGTTTATAAAGGGTGAATCAGAGTCACATACTACTACTATTACATATGTGATAATATACTGTGTAATATACTCAGTATGACACAGCTTTAAGAGGGATGGTAGGGATATATATATATATATATATATATATATATATATATATATATATATATATATATATATACAGACAAGAGATGCACTCACAGGACTTTTTCAAAAATCAAATTTAATGTAACGTTTTCAGGGTTCACAACCCCTTCATCACGAAAACGTTACATTAAATTTATTTTTTTAAAAAGTCCTGTGAGTGCATCTCTTGTCTGTATATGCACCTATATCCTTGCACCCAGGCTGCTATCGACTTGGAGGGTTGAGCTGGATGTTGTTTGATATATATATATATATATATATATATATACAGGAATAGGATCTGCCACCCACATTTAACATCGCACAAGCAAGTTCTTGTACAGCTTCTCACCCTGCTCTCATACTTGTACAGCCCCTCATCCCGTTTTTGCACTTGTATAGCCCCTCGCCCCGCTTTCACACTTATACAGCCTCTCACCCTCCTCTCTCAATTGTACAGCCACTCACCCAGCTCTCACACTTGTACAACCCCTCCCATTGCATTAGTACAGCCCATCCCTTCGCTCTCACACTTGCAAGTCATTCATCCTGCTCTCGTACTTGTACAGCCCCTCACCCTGCACTCGCACTTGTAGAGCCCCTCGCCCTGCTCTCACTTGTGCAGCCCCTCACCCTGCTCTCTCACTTGTACAGCCCCTCACCCTGCTCTTATACTTGTACAGACCCTCACCCTGCTCTCACTTGTACAGCCCCTCACCCTGCTCTTATACTTGTACAGCCCCTCACCCTGCTCTCTCACTTGTACAGCCCCTCACCCTGCTTTTATACTTGTACAGCCCCTCACCCTGCTCTCTCACTTGTACAGCCCCTCACCCTGCTCTTATACTTGTACAAACCCTCACCCTGCTCTCTCACTTGTACAGCCCCTCACCCTGCTCTTATACTTGTACAGACCCTCACCCTGCTCTCACTTGTACAGCCCCTCACCCTGCTCTCTCACTTGTACAGCCCCTAACCCTGCTCTCTCACTTGTACAGACACTCACCACACTCTCTCACTTGTACATCCCCTCACCCTGCACTCACACTTGTAGAGCCCCTCACCCTGCTCTAGCACTTGTACAGCCCCTCACCTCGCTCTTACACTTGTACAGACCCTCACCCTGCTCTCACACTTGTACAGACCCTCACCCTGCTCTCTCACTTGTACAGACCCTCACCCTGCACTCGCACTCTACAGTCACTTACCCTGCTCTTGTACTTATACAGCCCCTCACCCCACTCTCGCACTTGTACAGTCCCTCACCCTGTGCTTGCACTCTACAGTCACTCACCCTGCTCCTGCAACCTGTACAGCCCCTCACACCACTCTCACACTTGTACAGCCCCTCACCTTGCTCTTGCACTTGTACAGCCCCTCACCCCACTCTCGCACTTGTACAGCCCCTCACCCTGCACTTGCACTCTACAGTCACTCACCCTGCTCCTACAACTTGTACAGCCCCTCACACCACTCTCACACTTGTACAGCCCCTCACGCCACTCTCACACTTGTACGGCCCCTCACCTTGCTCTTGCACTTGTACAGCCCCTCACCCTGCTCTTTTACTTATACAGCCCCTCACCCTGCTCTTGCACTTGTACAGCCCCTCATGCCACTCTCACACTTGTACAGCCCCTCACCCTGCTCTTGCACTCTACAGTCACTCACCCTGCACTTGCACTCTACAGTCACTCACCCTGCTCTTGTACTTATACAGCCCCTCACCCTGCTCTTGTCCTTATACAGCCCCTCACCCTGCACTTGCACTCTACAGTCACTCACCCTGCTCTTGTACTTGTACAGCCCCTCACCCCACTCTCACACTTGTACAGGCCCTCACCCCACATTCGCACAGCCCCTCACCCTGCTTTTGCACAACCAATTGCAGAAGATCAGAACTTGCCAGTGATCCCAGCTAAAAGGAAGTGGCATTTGTGAATTTGTAACCGTTAAGGTTAGAGAGATGTTTACATTTGTACTGCACAAGTACTTTCAATGAAACAATTATAAACTAGAATTCAGATGTTTGATGTATGCTTTGGTATAAGCACTGTACAGCTATCAAGATCCTACTGATGAGCATTGAGCATGTAGACCTCAGCTCACTAAGGTCTAGACATCCCATTAATACGTGAGTAAAACTTTTGAAGTATGCATGGTAAAAGATTAATCAAAAAGTGTATTGTAGGAAAACTTTTCATATAACAAGAAATAGTTGTGAAAAAGAGTGAAAGTAGTCACAGTATTTTAGCATAAAATTAATATATTGGAATTTCGGGGAGATATGTGAAATAACCTTTGTGCAAAACTACAAAACCATTAATCTGCTTGCATTATGGCTTTCAAACAGTCAGTAATAGTTTAAGTCTGATTGAATGTTTAATATTGAATTAAGTCTCTCAAATATTTATAATTTTTGAATGCAGCTGCTAAAGTGGCTGCATGGACAACAAGGTTTATATTTTATCGTGGTTGGTTACAGGCATTAAAGTGATTTGACCTGTCAGTATGACTTTTAAAGATCAATATTACTGTTAGAGAAAGGCAATTTCTATATTAGGACAACTGTTAATGGAATTTCAGCAAAATATTTTTTTATCACAATAGCTGACATTTTTTTTCTTGCTAATAAACCTAGAAATATCACAATAGTGGAAAGTTAAAGGGACAGTATACACAATATTTTTTATTGTTTTAAAAGATAGATAATTTTTTATCACAATAGCTGACCATTTTTTTTTCTTGCTAATAAACCTAGAAATATCACAATAGTGGAAAGTTAAAGGGACAGTATACACAATTTTTATTGCTTTAAAAGATAGATAATCACTTTATTACCCATTCCCCAGTTTTGCATAACCAACACAGTTATATTAATATACTTTTTACCTCTGGGATTACCTTGTATCTAAGCATCTTCTGACAGCCCCCTGATCACATGACATTTTATTTATTATCTATTGACTTGCATTTTAGCCAATAAGTGCTATGTTCTTAAATAACTCCTCAGGCGTGAACACAATGTTATCTATATAGCCCACATGAACTAGCAATCTCCTGTTGTGAAAAGCTAACACAAAAGCATGTGATTAAGAGGCTGTCTATAGAGTCTTTGAAACAGGCAGAAATTTAGAGGTTTAAATGTTATAAACTATATTAATATAACCATGTTGGTTGTGCAAAGCTGGGGAATGGATATTAAAGGCATTATCTGTCTGTTTGAACAATAACAATTTTAGTGTTGAATGTCCCTTTAACCCCTTAATGACCACAATGTACCCTGTATGTCACTGGTCGTTAAGTGTTTTTTCCGGACATAATAGCACAAGTCTAGCAAGAACACGCTATTAATGCCCTCCCTCCAGCAGGCTTTGTGGAATAGAGCAGTCTCAACGCTGGTGGCAAGACCGCGCTATAAAACAATCAAGTCCCAAAAAAAGGACAGTGACATACAGGGTACGTCACTGGTCCTTAAGGGGTTAAAGACTATGATTATCTAAAGGTCTCTGGGCTGGACAGATTATTTAAGAATGCTCGCCAGTATTTCTAGTTCTTTGTGGAATTATCTAAAGCCACTTTTTACCCTGAAAACAGGGTGTCTTGCTAAGGGGCCTATACTGCCTTTTGGTATGGGAAGGAGATGCATACATTACAATGAAAATTGTAAATGAAAAATCATACAAAACAATAGCTGAATCATTCACACATAAATACGCAAGAAAAAAATATATTGTTAAGGTGCATCAAAAATCGTTTAATCGTTTAATTGTTTACTAAAAATCGTACTTTATAAAAAAATTAATTTATATGTAAATTACACAGGAATACATTGTATTAAATATGCACAGCATAAATCCAAATGTAAAAACACTGGATGTGCAAAAATAAAATAAAAATAGAAATTCATACTTAGAAGTACAAAATACAGAGAGCTATTGTTGTTTTATTGTAAAATGGGCTGAATATGGGCATCCCATGAGCGTAATTATCTAAATATTTCTGCCCCCTAGAGATCTCACAGTTTTTTGTTTTTTTTCGAGCTTCGGCGTGAAAAACCATGTCAGAACCAAAGTTTAGATAATTGGCCTCTATGTTTGGTTTTGACTTAACATATTCAATTAAAGACAATATTCAAATATTAGTGAAGTGCAGGGAAGAAATTTTCATTACAAACAAAATTTTGTAACGAATATTCAAGGTCATTAGTTTCCACAAATATTTGTTCCCTGCACTATTAGTTTTTCGTTTTGTTTAAACGAATGTAAATGTTTCACAGCTACAGGTCAAAAGTTCACCTGCAGCTACATACTCACTTTTAAAGTGTAAAATACCTACCTTAACGAGCTCTGGAGAGCAGTTTAACCAGGAGCCTTAGATCGTTCGACTGGGACCTGTCAAGAAGAGGATTGGGTTAGCACGCTCTCCAGAGAGCGTTAAAGTAAGTATTTTAAGCTTTAAAAGAAATTTAAAGGAAGCTAATAAATAATGACGAATATCGTCAGTATTTTTTCAATTTATTTAAATTTCGTTGGTTCATTCATTTAGATATTCATTTTTGGTCCCGAAAATGAATATCCGATTTTCTAAATGAATGTACATTCGTCCGAAAATGAATGCACATTCCTACTAAATATGTCTTATTTTCAAACATATTTCTTGGACATAAATCTAAAGTACTCCATGGCCCCTGTATTATAGTTTATCCTCTGAATTACTGGTATCAGTGACTTTGAGAATATCATATAAATCAATGGTCAAAATATAGCAAAAAATATTTTTTTATTAAAATAGTTTCTTTTTAAGACTTTAATCAAAAGCAAAATATTGAGTAAATAAATAACTATATAGCATGGAAGTACTAGATTGATGGGAAATAAATACTGGTTTCTCTTTATACGGCAGATATTTTAACATTGTGTTTTTAAGAGTCTATCAAGTCTAAGAAATTTGTGTCAAGCATGGGGTACTGGAGACATCATTTTAGGGAATAAAACATTTGTCAATGCTATTAGTGGAAGGTTTCTGGGATCTGTAGTCATTACATAAAGATAAGAACTTGTCCCCAGGTTACAGAAAACATTAATAATAAAAAAAAATACGTTCCTAAGTACTAACCTATTCATCTTTTATTGGCTGAGATTTGTGAATTCTAATTACGTTATTGAGGGGCCTCATTGTTAAAATGACATAAAGTTAAAAATTCATTGAGCTTCACTTTTCCAGCATTTTGTTAGTGGACATTCTTGCCATTTACATCTATAGTTGCCAACTACTCAATATCTTGTATATTATTATTATTATTATCAGTTATTTGCAGCACGCCAACAGATTCCGCAGCGCTAATCAAATGAGAACTAGCAACATGGAAAAACAATAATAACAACTATGACACTTAAAGTAAAGGTAAACTTTCATGAATGAGTGCCCGTTTTTTTAAAATAATATTAAAAACAGGGGGACTTTCATTCATGAAAGTTTACATTTCAGCAGTTTTGTTAAAATACTTACCTTTTCTTCTAGCAAGCCGGAGCAGCGATTTCCCCACCCGTAGCTGGTTTCTTCTTATGTCAGCAATGATGAATCCGGCTTCCTCCACTCAGTGATTCATCATTGCTGATGTAAGAAGAGATGACCTGCGGGCGGGGGAATCGCTACTCCGGCTTGCAATAAGAAAAGGTAAGTATTTTAACAAAACCGCTAAAATTTAAACTTTTCATGAATAAAAGTGCCCCTGTTTTAATATTATTTTTAAAAACCGGGCACTCATTCATGAAAGTTTACCTTCACTTTAAGAAACACGATTGCAAAATTGAGTATGTAAAGTTTTGCAATTGTAAAATATTGACATGTTTGTTTTGTTATGGTAATGCAGTCTTGCTATATAGAATTAAATGTGTCTCTGGGGGCTGGTCATGGTTGTTCTAGGGTGTGCTAGAGAGTTTGTCAGAATATTTTCCCTACACCTTGGCCAAAAATGCTAAATCCATTACGACTCTATTGAGTTAAAATTAGACTGTTTGATAGAGGGAGCTTTTTTGTATTAATAAATTTGCTCTCTATGGTGTTGATGGCATTTCTGTGAACATTTACAAGATAGGTGCCACACCATTAATTGTAATGGAACTTAACTCACATCTAACAGCTGTAAATCCAGATCTTTGATAGAAGTAAATCCAGATCTTTGTGTGTTGCACTTTTACACAAAGAAATCCGGCTCCAAAAAAAAACAAAACCAGATGCCTCTAGTTTTGGCCATATTCGGCATTTATTCTAATCCTAATCAAACAAATGCACATGTCTAGAGATGAGTACAAATATTTTATGAAT